>NW_027142368.1:14737895-15185395 GCF_026170545.1 Melanerpes formicivorus | reverse complement strand
GGGGTGGTGACCTGCCAGGACAGCTGCAGCCAGCAAGACTGGACAGAGCCAAGAACAAGATGTGTTAGGGCAGAAGAACTGGGCTTCTCCTCAATCCAATGTGAGGAGCCCCTCCTCCTCATTTCCTTTGGAGGGCAGGGGCTGGCTGCAGAGCACATCACTCCCTGCTAGAAGTGGAAACCCTTTCTTTCATCTTTGTTTTACAAAAATCTTTTCCATAAGAGTGGGAGCAAGGATAACTCCAACTAGGTAGATGGAAAGGCAGTGGCAGGAAAATGGAAGAGAAGAAAGGAGAGGAAGGAGAGTGTGCAACAACAGCTGTTGGCAGTCATTTCTAATAACCTTTTGAATGCCTCCCAGCATGTGTGTGCAATTTTCTTAATGACTGAGGACATTCAGGGACAGACACACTGTAGAAAGTTTTGTGTGGTATGTATTGGCAGGTAAAAGTAGATATTGGCAGATAAAAGCATAAACAAACAAAATCTGTTGCATGGGCAAATTATGGCTTCAGTCTCCAGCTACTGATAGCAGGCAATTAAAACTTCCAGCCAAATAATGTTTTTCTTGATGTGTGTGTGGAAATCCAGCACAGAGCATGTGCTGTTTCTGTGGCTAATGAATTCTAAAGCAAAGCCAGGAGCTGGAAATACCCAGAAACTCCCCACTGCAGAGATCTTTGGCACCATTGTGTGCCTGTGTGGCTGAGACAATGGGAACAATTTTATGCTAATCAGTGGAAATAAAATGCAACATTTTGGTACAAGAGAAATTAGCTGACACCAGCACTTGAACTTTTCCAAGCAGGAGCCTCGGATTGTGGGTTATCAGAGTGGATAACACTGTGAGGCACTTCAAACCTAATGCAAGTTCTGGCAACTGGACCATGTGTAACTTCTTTATTTCCCCTATTTATTGCATTTTGATTTTTCTCTTTGGCTTTACTGTCTCAAGGGATGCAAACTATGTCTGGCTTACAATAACTTCTTTGGATGGAAAGAGCTCCTACTTTCACATGCCTAGATTAAATGTTCTGCTTAAGGGCACTTAAAAGTGATTGATAATAGGCCCTCAGAAAACAAATACAAAATCAGAGGCAGTGGCAGAGAAAGGTCAAAGGCAAAGGGCCAGTGGGGGTGAATGTGGTCAAGTAATAGGGGGGTGATAGGCAGAGGAGGTTGTAGGGGTGTATTCTGGGAAAACATTCTGTGGGGTTGCCTGAAAGTCTTTTCAGCCAATTCTGCTGCCAGAGCATAGCTTTTCCTGCACTTTCATAGCTAACCCCTGGGTAACACATGTATGAATATTGTACATCATGCCACATCACACACTGAGGGTTGTGGAGACAAACAATAAATTGTATAGACTTCCCCCCCCCCCCCCCCCCCCCTTTTAATATTTTTTTCCTTCCACCTTGAAATGAAGTTTCTTAAAGAAATAATGAAATAAGTTAAGGTATTGCCCCAGTTTTTATAACCATGCTACTTTAATTGGGATTCATGATTTTGGCAGGCAAAGCAAGCAGGAATCATGGCTTGAGGTGCTGGAAGTCAAGACATTGCTGTTTAAACCGCAAATCTGCTGACAGAGAATGAGAATCATGTGAAAGAGAGTTTCTGTCAAGAGAAAGCAGACCCTGAAGCCAAGATAGCTTCAGGAAAATTACCCTGGTGCACAGTTCTGCTTTTCATACACATCAGCTGTGGAGTTGCTTAGGATGTAGAGGCACAAATATGCAATGAGCTAATATCTCTGATTAAAGAAGCTCCCCACCTTCTGTGAAAATTACCCTCCCAACGGGTCTGCCTCTGTGGTTTGCCCAACAGAGCCTTTCTTTGCACCAGCTCCTGTTGAAGTGTTTACCACGAGTGGTTTTTAGCAGCCCAAATACTGCAGAAGTGCTCTGCTTTCGTGGCAAGAAACTGTGTCTGAATGTCTTGATGAGTGCAGATGTTCCAGCCACTAGCCTTGCCATCCAAGAAAAGAAAGAAATAAAGCAGAAATAGGTCCTAAAAGTGGAAGCAAAGGAAAAAAAAGATAAAGGGATGCGTGAGAAGGCAAAGCAGGGAGCGAGAGAGCAGCCTGCAATGCTGGCATGAAATAATAGGAATGGAATTGGTTGAGAAAGAATCTTGGAGCACTTGTGTGTGGTCCACGAGATTCAAAGGGCTTGTGTTTTGTCTTTCATGGCAGGAGTCACTGTCCTTTTGTTAGTTTTTTTTTTTATCAGTAAAATAGGAAATCCTTAAATTGATAAGCAAAAGGGGGGGGGGAGGGAAATGTCGATACTACCCACAGTTGATACCACCCCCCCCCCCCCATTAGTCATTAAATCAATTAATTTTGTCTGCTTAATTAATTTCTCAAGTGAAATCTTTTTGTTGAAGGCTTTGGTTCACTTGTTTAGCATTCTATCCTGCACATGAGTAGCTCTAAGCTCTTCAAGTGAGAGAGCCTCCTTTGCAGCTCAGGGAAGCTCAGGCACTGATGGGATAAACATCCTGTAGGAGAAGTGTTCCTTGAAACCCAACTGAGTTTGGTAGGACCTGAGGTGACAGGCAGGGATGATGTCCACGCTTATCCTTTTTATATTGTGAGGTCAATATGGTTGAAAAGTTTCTGAAGCTTCCCATACAGGCTAAGGATTAAACCTTCAGCATTAAACCTGCAGGAAAAAAACCCCAAGCCCAACATCAATTCTTTGTTCCACCAGTGAGTTGTTAGCAGGATGTGCAAAAGCACTTTTAGAGCTTGGGGTTGTTTTAGTGTGGATGTTTGTTAGTACTTCGTTGTTTTTTTAACTTAGAGAAATTGCTGGGGTTTTTTGTTTGTTTTGGGTTTGAATTCACCTCACACAAAGCTTAATTCCATAACCTCAGTGGTGTTTATAAAAATCAATCACATCCTCATTCTCCTTTCTCCTCAAACTCAGGGAAAGAAGAGAGAAACAAATCCTTACTTATGGAAAAAAAAAATTAGGAAGGACCCTAGAAGCCCTTGAAGTATGTTAGGGCATAACATATTGTGGTGGTTTTAGGCTATGCCCTTGAAATTTAGTTACAGGTTTCGAGCAGAAAAGTAGAAAAATATCAATAAATCACTTTTGGGTGTAAAAAAGAAAACAAAAGATTACTCTAAACAAAGTCATTGGGTAAATGTCTAGAGTATGAGGAGCTGTACCATAACAATTCTTCTCCCTCTCTTCTCCCTCTCTTCTCCCTCTCTTCTCCCTCTCTTCTCCCTCTCTTCTCCCTCTCTTCTCCCTCTCTTCTCCCTCTCTTCTCCCTCTCTTCTCCCTCTCTTCTCCCTCTCTTCTCCCTCTCTTCTCCCTCTCTTCTCCCTCTCTTCTCCCTCTCTTCTCCCTCTCTTCTCCCTCTCTTCTCCCTCTCTTCTCCCTCTCTTCTCCCTCTCTTCTCCCTCTCTTCTCCCTCTCTTCTCCCTCTCTTCTCCCTCTCTTCTCCCTCTCTTCTCCCTCTCTTCTCCCTCTCTTCTCCCTCTCTTCTCCCCCTCTTCTCCCTCTCTTCTCCCTCTCTTCTCCCCCTCTTCTCCCCCTCTTCTCCCCCTCTTCTCCCCCTCTTCTCCCCCTCTTCTCCCCCTCTTCTCCCCCTCTTCTCCCCCTCTTCTCCCCCTCTTCTCCCCCTCTTCTCCCCCTCTTCTCCCCCTCTTCTCCCCCTCTTCTCCCCCTCTTCTCCCCCTCTTCTCCCCCTCTTCTCCCCCTCTTCTCCCCCTCTTCTCCCCCTCTTCTCCCCCTCTTCTCCCCCTCTTCTCCCCCTCTTCTCCCCCTCTTCTCCCCCTCTTCTCCCCCTCTTCTCCCCCTCTTCTCCCCCTCTTCTCCCCCTCTTCTCCCCCTCTTCTCCCCCTCTTCTCCCCCTCTTCTCCCCCTCTTCTCCCCCTCTTCTCCCCCTCTTCTCCCCCTCTTCTCCCCCTCTTCTCCCCCTCTTCTCCCCCTCTTCTCCCCCTCTTCTCCCCCTCTTCTCCCCCCTCTTCTCCCCCCTCTTCTCCCCCTCTTCTCCCCCTCTTCTCCCCCTCTTCTCCCCCTCTTCTCCCCCTCTTCTCCCCCTCTTCTCCCCCTCTTCTCCCCCTCTTCTCCCCCTCTTCTCCCCCTCTTCTCCCCCTCTTCTCCCCCTCTTCTCCCCCTCTTCTCCCCCTCTTCTCCCTCGTTTGCTTCACTTGGGAGAGGTAACGTGCTTTTGGCTGGCCTTGGCTAAGACTAACTTCTCTGCTCCTTTCTCTTGTCCCTTTTGGGCAGGGGGGGTAAGTAAAGGCAGGGAGGGAGAAGCTAGTAGCTTCCCCTGGTCCTTTTGCTGTTTATTAATTGCAAATATCTGTATAATCTTGTGAATCCTGTATATTTTGTACATATTTGTTACACTCCAGTGTAGAGTGTAGCTTTCGCATGTAAATACAGCTTCATTTGCTTCTAACTCAGTTGTTTTGGCAAAGTTGATATTGGGAGGAATCTTTAACCCACCAGACATATTATGGCAAAGAGGGCAGAGCATGGTCTTTATAAAAGCTAAACCATGCAGCTTTTGTGCTTGCTGCTGCACAGAAGCACCCAAGGAATGTGGGTGTGTGAAGGATGTTGTGGGCTGAGGGGGCACTGGGGCTGGCAAGCTAAGCTGTCCCCATTTCTGTCTTCTAGTGCAGCAAAATCTTTCTGGCACAGATCTCCTTGTTAACTGAGATCAATCTCCCTCTGCCTTCCTAAGGGTTGAATGCCCTATGCCTCACATTTTCTGGAAGCAAGTAATGACAGAAATGGAGCAAGAAGGAGGTGCAGGAAAAGGGCAAGGTCAGGATGGAGATAAAGCATGGAGATAAACACAAAGCTTGCTCCCTGCTTCAGTTTTAAACTGAACTTGGTGATCCTTGCTTTCTCACTGTTAAGTCTTCCACCTTGCTCCCAAGCCCCTGAGAGTTTGAGACTAGTCCCTTGCAGAAATAAAGACAGCCCTGATGTGTTAATGTGGTGTCAAGTGCCTACCAGCTTCTTCTGTGACTACTAGTGAAAGTCTGCTGGGCTTCCTTCCCTCTGGAATAAAAAGTCTTGGATGTGGGTGCACAAAGGTGTGTGCAGGCCTTCTGCATCCTGCTTTGCCAGCTTTAATGCAGCTCCTTCAGCTAAGCCCAGAGAAAGCTGTGAAATAGAGAACTGGAGGGATTGTTTTGTTTCTGCACACTGTGGTGCAGGAGCAGTGATTTGTACAAGACCAGAGGCTAGAGACAAACTCTCTTGTTTTTAGGGTGTTGATTCATGACATCATTTATTTATTCATTGTAGAAAAGAAAGACTTGCAGGAAAATATTGATCTCCGTGGCTGGCTTTTGTGTGCTACCCAGAAACTGGAAAGAGCAATATCTGACCCTTAGAGAGGAATCTCTTTTGACTTAAGAGATATCAAAATACATTGTGCTTGGCATCGTCATTCTTTTCAGGGCCGCTCCAAGCCTTAGAAGAATTGGCCACTTTTGCAGTCAAATCCAAGTAACATCTGCTCTATGCAACCAGTCAATATTGTGGAAAAGTTCAAAGAATGAAGATCATTAGTAGTGTCAGCTTTACAACCAGAAGGTAATGGCATTAAAGTGAGCAAGTATAATACCCAACAATGCCAGGCTCATTAACCAGTGATTTATCATGATGAAAAGACCTGTTTAACCTTTAGTCTTCACATGCTCTCTGTTTGTAACAAAAAGACCCATTATTTCGAGTTGTCAAGTGATAATTTGTGGGTTGTTAAAGGGATGTATTAAATTATGCTTTAAACCATTATGCACAATTACACAAATATTGCATTTGCAATTGGATAAGTTGAAGCTAATATGATTTTTGTGTTCCCTCCCCCCCTGATTTTGAGTTATCCACTTGGAAAGTAAAATGAAGGCATTATACATATTGAGGATACCAGTATGTGACTTATAAGCAAGATTAATCAAGCTTGATAGATGTAGCAAGTGACAGCGTTGTTTTGCAGGAGCCTCAAAATCCATATAGAATACCTTGGGGATTGTATATCCCAGGAGAGAAAGCTTGGGTTAGCCTCTGACTGTCTTGTAAAGCTGCTTCTTGTATCTGTGTGCTGGGGGTTCTTCCAGTGATTTGATTTTCCTTTGAAAGGAAGCACTGTTGATTCTAGAGAGCTTTTGGCTGTCACCACCCAACAGCAGATCCAGCCAGTACGACCTATTCTGACCAACAATATCTGTGCCTTGCCAGAAATAAGCCTCTCTGAAAATGTGCCTTTCTGTCACACTCTGTGGTGGCTTTTCTTAAACAGCTCCAGGGATGGTGACTCCACCACCTCCCTGGGCAGCACATCCCAATGGCCAATCTCTTTTGCTGGGAAGAATTTCTTCCTCACCTCCAGCCTAAACCTCCCCTGGTGCAGCTTGAGGCTGTGTCCTCTTGTTCTGGTGCTGCTTGCCTGGGAGAAGAGACCAACCCCCACCTGGCTACAACCTCCCTTCAGGTAGTTGTAGATGGCAATAAGGTCTCCCCTGAGCCTCCTCTTCTCCAGGCTAAGCAACCCCAGCTCCCTCAGCCTCTCCTCGCAGGGCTGTGCTCCAGACCCCTCCCCAGCTTTGTTGCCCTTCTCTGGACACCTTCCAGCAAGTCAACATCTTTCCTAAACGGAGGGGCCCAGAACTGGACACAGGACTCAAGGTGTGGCCTAACCAGTGCTGAGTACAGGGCAGAATGACTTCCCTGCTCCTGCTGGCCACACTGTTCCTGATAAAACCCTCATGAGTAGGACACTAATCCTTGGGCAGGTGCTTCTGACGTTGGCTTTGAAGACCATTGACTCTTTCTGTACAATGGAGTTGCAGTCATTTGACAGACTGGCAATGGTATAGCATCCCTGCAATTGTATATCCTGGTGGCTTTAGGGCTTTCTGTAGAAGGCCTCCAGGTCCTTTCTTGAAAGGGAAGGGTTGAAACCAAGTCTGAGTGACCTAACTACTAGGCTCCCAAAGGGACTGTGGATGTATGTCAATCAGGACTTCTCTGAAGACACCCTTCTCCTTTTTTTGACATATGCTTCATGCCAAAGCACTGAATTGTAGCTCTGACTTCTAATTTATTATTTTTTGGGGTATTCTTATGCTTTAGTCTGGATTAGGAAAGCTAAACCCCTCATGAATCTGAACTGTACTCTTTACATCAGTTGAACTGAAGGGTCAGCTGCTTGTGTATTTGAGAGGATCACTCTCCTGCCAGAAAACTGTGCTGGCAGTAGGATTAATTAACAAATGTGGATCCTTCTTTCTTTAGGCAGGAGTTGCTCATTTCCCTGGTTGCTTCTGGTCAAGTTACTGTTGGGGGGAATTTCAGCCCACCACATTGCTGCACGAGGTGAAATTCAGGCCTCAGAAAGATTACCTTTGACTGCTACAGGAGCAGGGTCTCAGCTTTTGTCTTTTCACTGCAGTCTGATGGGGAGGGGGAAGGATAGGAAGACAGAGAAGTCTCTGAAGGAAAGAAAAAAGAAGCCAAAGTTTGGGTTTTTTTGTGTGTGCACAGTTCTAAGTCTTGAGGGGCTGCAATATCTTTTAGAGAGAGGCGAGGTGATCTGCCTCTTGGTTTGCAGTTTTGCCTGGAATAGATCTTTTTTGAGGGTGAAGAAATGCTTGTAGTACTAAATATGACTCTGCATAAACTTGTCCTTTTCCTTAGAAAATGTGAAGGAAGCCTCAAATGCTGTGTTTGGCTTGGCAGAAGCTGTGAATGAGCTCATTTGTGAATTCTCACAGGGAGGAGGGGGGTGGAGGGGGAAGGCAAACGAGAAGAAGTTGGCAGGTTCCATGTTTTTATACAACTCTTTGTAACACTCTGGTGGTGCTACTGGGTCAGTGTCACAGTTGTAACAAATGTTTGCTTTTTCCTGTGTTCCACCTTTCTTGAGTTCCTGATTGTTCTGTCTCTTGTGGGCCAGACCAATTCAGGGTACGTTATCTCAGTGATAATCCACGTGCTGTGCTACATCTGGGTTGAAATGTGGTGTGGGAGGTCAGAAGAGGCACCCAGAGAGGTGGTGGAGTCACCACCACTGGAAGGGTTTAAGAGGAGAGTGGATGAGGCACTTGGTGCCATGGTTTAGTTGATTAGATGGTGTTGGGTGATAGGTTGGACTTGATGATCTCAAAAGTCTTTTCCAATCAGGTCTGGTCTATCTCTCTCTATCCCCATCCCCATCCCCATCCCCATCCCCATCTCCATCCCCATCTCCATCCCCATCTCCATCCCCATCTCCATCCCCATCTCCATCCCCATCCCCATCTCCATCTCCATCTCCATCCCTATCCCTATCCCTATCCCTATCTCTATCCCTCTCTCTCTCTCTCTCTCTCTCTCTCTCTCTCTCTCTCTCTCTCTCTCTCTCTCTCTCTCTCTCTCTCTCTCTCTCTCTCTCTCTCCCTATCTCTATCTCTATCCCTGTCCCTATCTCTATCTGTATCCCTATCCCTACCCTACCCTACCCTACCCTACCCTACCCTACCCTACCCTACCCTATGATGCCTGTAGTAGGATTGCTGGGAAACAGGGCTGTGGTTGAAGCATCATCTGCACTTTTCCTTCAGGATGCTTACCTGCATTTATAGTATAGATGATAATGATTTCCCAACCCTGCCCAATGGATATTCTGTTCCTATTGGGGAAAAAAAAAAAAGAAGCCAAAAATAGTTATCAGAATTCCTTTCACTTGGTTCTTTTTGGTTGTGCTTGCTCTAATAAGCCAAGACTGTGCCATAAACAGTAGTGAAGGGGAATGGCTTGAAGACCCCAAGGAAATGAAAAAGGTGGATGCATTTGAAGGGCATGTTTTGCAACTGCTTTCAAAGGGAGCTTAGGAGCAGCACAGACACAGGGAGAGGGAGGGAGGGAGCTCAGCAGCTTGGCACACCGGGTAGTGCATATCTACATACACATTAAAATGCACTCGGGCTCAGAACTGGGCTTTCTCCACTCCCTCCACCCTGCTCCCCTCCCCGTCCTGCGCTGCCTAACAAAAGATTTTCAACAAAAGAAATTCTTCCTGGTTTGTAAAACAGTTGTGTAAAACTTGGACTGTAAAGCCACAGTTGACTGCTTTAATGTGGAACAGTTGGGAGGGTGGGGAATGGCTGGCAGGTTGGGACAGGGCGCAGCAATGGTGCCCCTATTCTGTCGAGGGTCTACTTAGTCACACCACCTGCTCCCCCTATTCTTTCAAAGGCAAACCAGTCATGACAGTATGAACAGACGGATGTTTGGTCTCAATACCTTGGACACACAGCACCAGACGGAGCAAGGGGAGTTAAGAAAAGATAAATTAAGTGATCAATAAAGATAAGAGACCTGTTTAGCAGTAAATGGTGGGGACAGAGCAGGCAGAACAAGCGGCGAACGTGTGTTAAATAATGCAAGCATGTGTTCAGCTAAACTCAAACTTTTCAAATCCATGTATTGTTCCCCCCAAAAGCCTTTTTCACACCCACACCCCCCCCCCCCCCCCCCCCCAGCATTGGTTAATTGTGGTTTAGGTAGATGTAAGGTGTCTGTAGGCACATACAGGCTCCTCAGGATCAGACTCTTCAGAGTCAGCTATGCTGCTCGGTGCTTGTCGGGAGTGCAGGGAAGGGAAGAGAAAGGAGTCTGTGTCTGGGGTTGAGCCATTGACCTGCTTGCACCTCCCACTCTCGTGATGTAAGGAAAGGAATGGTAAAGAGTAACAAAGTTCTGGTAGAGAGTAAGTCACAGTGCTTTGACAGCTGATTGACAGTTAAGTGATCCAAAACCGTGGGCTTATTTCATCTGGGTATCACACCTCTTTGTCTCAAGGACACTCTCCTTCGGTCTAGCATAGCAGAAGTCTTGACTTCAGGCTTAGGCTGGTAACCTAAGTGTAGTTTACTGAGAAGATACAAAAATCAACCTGCAGCCTTGCTCAGTGCTGAGTGGCTGCAGAAGAGCTGCATGGCTTTATGTGTCAGTAGTCTGCACTGCTCGGAGAAGGGACCTCTAACAATCATGTAGCCCGACTGCATTAGTGTCAGCAAGCAACATCTTCAGTGGACCAGGACCTTGCAGTGCCCTCAGCTCCCATGTTGTGGTCCAAAATCCAAAGAATGAGATGACTAAATGAATAAGAGTCCATTAAGTTGATGAACCTTCTTTTCTGCTTCTTGTTGTCCCACTCTGATTGAAGACATTTTGATTCTGTTTGAATGATTCATTGCCAGGCCACATTAAATAACCTCTCTTCTGATTGCACTTCATATAGTAGATCACAAAGAAAGTCTTGTGGCCTCAGCTCTCATCCTTCCTGTTATTTCATTTGTGTACTTGTTGTGTAATGATAAAACAATGCTGGGCAGGAAATAGTAAAAGTGCTGTGAGTTTGTAAGGTGCCAGACACCAAAGTGTCCCAGGAGTGAAAACTGATTGGTAGTGGTGCAATGGGGCACTGTGTTATAAGGGAATATAAAAGTCTGCTCCCAGAAGGAGATGCAGACCCCTAGAAGTTATTAGTAGGGAAACTGAAAGGACAGGGAGCAAAGAAGAATTTAATCAGCCATGGTGTCTCGGCCATGCAAGTGCAGCTGAGCCTCAGCTGTTCTCTCCAGAGTCATCCTGAACTGACACTTTGATTTTCCTTTTAGAGCTGAAATGATTCTCATTGAGTGTCCACTACAGCTGATGCTGTGCAGCTGTGGGGTCTTGGGCAGTGGGAACCCTTTTCCTGAGGGGAAAGGGGCCAGCACAGCTGCATGGAGGCAGCTGTTTGGGGCTGGTTGTTCTCATCACTGGGAAGACGGAGGTGCCCTCCACAATCTCTCCCAGCATTTCAGGTCACAACATACACCTCCAGCCACTCTGCCTGTTGTGCAGCAAACCCCCCAAGTCTGTAGCAGCAGTGACAAGCTCAGACTGGGAAGTTTCTGATGTTCCAGGTAGTGCTATTGCAGCCCTCCTCTGATGGTGTTAGAGGCTCCAGGGAGAGCTCTCTGTTTGAAGTCCATGCATGGTGCGGGGTCCCTTTATTTCTGCTGTGTGCTGAGCTTACTGATCATGAACATTCCAGGATAAGGGTGGAAAAACGAGGGTAACACTGACAGTGCTGGATTGAACACAGGTTGGCTGAACACTGCTCTTTTATTAGGACCTTCTCTGGGTGGGTACAGAGAGATTTCAGCAGCAGGCAACTGCTGTCTGCTTTGTGTGAAAAGAAGAGCATCTAACCACATAACCACCGGCTCCACAGAACAGATCCCTCGCTGGTAATTACCCTGAATCATTCTGTGATTAATGCTTTGCATCTGTGGGATTATCATTCCTGAGCCTGGCACTAGAGCTGTTTCCTTTTTGGTGAGCTGTTTTACAACTGCAGCTCCAAGGAGAGCATGGTACATTAGTGTTGGTACATCAGCTAAATGTGCATGCAGCATCACGAGATGATTCAGACAAACAACTGGGGCTGTTGTTATGCTCTCTGGAATTTACCACAGTGCAGCCACAGCATGATTCATTAGGCAGCCTTCTCCTACAGCTTACTGCAGTCATTGTAGAAGATCATGGGTCCTCTTCCTGGAGAAAAGACTCCGGGGCTGGGGACCTCAGAGCTGCCTGCAGAGATCCTACAGGAACGCTGGAGAAGGACTTTAAGGTGTCCAGTGACAGGACTAGGGAGAATGGATTGAATTTGAGGGAGAGCAGGGTTAGACTGCAGCTTAGGAAGAAGTTCCTCAGTGTGAGGCTGGTGAGACTCTGGAATAGGTTGCCCAGAGTGGTTGTGGATGCCTCCTCACTGGAGGTGTTTAAACCCAGATTACATGAGCCCTTGGGCAACCAAGTCTATTTGAGAGGTGTCCCCCTGAGTTTCAGAGGCTCCAGCAGACAGGCAGGTTGGTTGTACTTGTCCTTGTCTTCCAATGGCCTAAGAAGATGAGAAACTACTTTCAGTGTGTCTCTTCTCACCCTTAAGCTGCCTCACCAGGTCAGCTCACAGCCTGCTGTAGGCAAGTCTATATAATTCAGGTATGGAATCAAGAAGTAGGTGTTGGGCTTTCTCAAATTTAAACATTGCTGCCTGAATCCACTTTTAGAACCACTTTAGAGTCACCTTCCTTTGTAAAATCCAGGTGGAAAGCAATAGATGATCACAGCATCACTAAAATGCATGTGACTATTGTGACTGTTCCTGGAGTCCAGAATACAGAACTCACCAGGTTGGAAAAGACCTTTGAGATCATCCAGTCCAACCTATCACCCAACACCATCTGATCAACTAAACCATGGAACTAAGTGCCCCATCCAGGCTCTTTTTAAACACTTCCAGGGATGGGGACTCCTCCACCTCCCTGGGCAGCATATTCCAACGGCCAATCTCTCTTTCTGTGAAGAACATCCAGACTAAACCTCCCCTGGTGCAGCTTGAGACTGTGTCCTCTTGTTCTGGTGCTGGTTGCCTGGGAGAAGAGACCAAACCCCAGCTGGCTGCAACTTCCCTTCAGGTAGCTGTAGAGAGCAATGAGGTCTCCCCTGAGCCTCCTCTTCTCCAGTAAGTAACACAGAGTCAGTAGTCAGTCAGTCTCCAGTCAGTAATAGAGACCAAATCCCTGCTTAATAAGCAAAGGCTCTGTCATTGTAGTTTCATGCTGGTATAAAACTGTTCCAAAGAGGGAATCCTGTAGTGCCACAAGGACAACTCACCTGTTATTCCTTCTCATAGCTCTGGCACTGTGTGTTTGGCTGTTCTAACACTTACTTAGCCAGAAAGACCAGGACCTCTTTACTTCACATCTCTAACTCTAGCAACTTTTACTTTCTCTTAGTTCACCACAAAACCCTTGTGCCATTCTTTGGGATGAAAACACAAACCACAGAGGCAGTATAAAAGCAAACTGAGACTTCACTACCAAACTTCAGGAAAGTGTAATTGATGGAAAGTTGCTATTGGGAATGAAGCAATCTTTGTTTAAAAAGCAGAAAAACCTCTGCTGCCTGTGGGTGCTGCTTCTGTTGCTGTGGCCCTGTTTGAACACTTCCATCTCCTCTGTGCCCCCTCTGCTTCCTTTATGTAGTCATTTTTCCAAAGCTGAGCTATCCAAGGAGAAAGCAGTCTCCAGGTTGCTGCTGCAACAACGTGGCCTATGTGGGAAGTGTTAAAATATTCCCCTCCGAGCCACTGGGTTTGTAATCAGTGCCTATTGTGCCTTCCCCCTCCTGCCCAGCCTGCCTTTGGCATCAGGCTTTCCTGACCTCTTTGGCATGTTTTCTTCTTGCTGTCACTGAAGGTGCATTGTTAGCACTGTTGCTGGCGCTATGGGAAGGACAATCTTGCAAATGTCATTTTGTTTTTCCCTTTGTGTGTTGCATCATTGCTCACACAGAATGATTACTCCAGCTGTACAAATAATGTAGGAAATGGATTCTTATTCTTCTTCTTCTTTTTTTTTTTTGCATTAGAATTATGCCAGCCCAGCAAATACTCTCAAACAATTGCTCCTTAAGTCAGTGAAATTTCCAGCCATTCAGTTTTTTTCTTGTAAGGAGCTCAGGGGCTTCTTTGATGATGAGGTTTGTTAAGACCCAAACGTGGAGAACTAATAAAATATATAAAAAGGCTCCAGAGGTGTTTATAGATTTCAATTATCTCTTGCTTTCTCTCCCAGGATTGGGCTAGGCAGGATTGTGCTGCCCTCAAGTAGTACTTGAGTCTAGGCTGCATTTTCTGGGGGCTGTCTCCGAGGTTTCTTCTTTGTGGCTGAATCGCCTTAGTGTGGGTAGTGTACAGAGGTGCTAAGGGCTCGCCCAGACAAAGCAGCCATGCTTCACAAAAGCAAAGGAGCAAAAGGAAGCAAAATTGAATCTCTAGCACCCAGCTCCTGGGCAAACAGACAAAACTAATGGATCCACTCTTGCTCCTCCCATCCAATTACTGTGATCCAGTAGAGAGAATATGGCAACATCGGTTCACACAAACTCTAATACTCTTAATCCCTTCCATACATATAAACCTCACATTCACCACCCTTGCTTCATTACCGAGCCACCCAGGCAGCTGGAGCATCGGAATGGACCCACCGGCTGCAAAGACCTGCCCCCTCCTTCAGGTTTTCATCAGCTAATGAGGGATATGCAAATGACAAGCTTATGGGATTATGCCTTGTCTAACAGCGCTCCTCCTCAGCACTGATACAGTACTAATACAGGTGTTAGTAAACTGGTTATCAGGGGGCTGGCTAATTTAGGCCCATTCACACTGGGATTGTGCTGGCAGCCCTGCCGTTTGTACTGGTGTTTGTGGCCCAGTAGGAGATCTATTAGGGCTGTGGTAGGTCTGACAGAAACGCCTCTCACTGCTCGATATGAAGTTAATAAATCCTGTTGGTTGGGTCTTTAGGCACCCACAGCAACCCACGGCCGAAGTGGGGGTTTGCCCCTCTGCCCCAGCTGCCTGGGAAACTGCAACAGGAGGGCAAAAGGGGAGCTTAATTAACACTTGCTTAACATTTATGTGAACATTTGAATATAATTTAAAGCAGAGCAGTAAAATCAATCTCTGTTTCTTCCTGGTCACAACCAACCAACTCTCTCTTCCATGAGAGAGCATGCAGTCCAAAGGCAGCCAGGGAGAATAAAATCCAGGGCTCCTGAGGGTGAGTGATCTCTCTGGGGCTTTGGCTGTTTCAGAGGTCCAGCACAGCTTTCTGCTTTGTATTTTGTCTGATTTGCTGATATTGCTTTACAAAGTTCCTTCACCTTATAAGCAACTCCACACTGCTGTGTATTCACTCCTGGGTTAGTGGAGGAAAGGGGAGCTGGGGTTGCTTAGCCTGGAGAGGAGGAGGCTCAGGGGAGACCTTCTTGCTGTCTACAGCTACCTGAAGGGAGGCTGTAGCCAGGTGGGGGTTGGTCTCTTCTCCCAGGCAAGCAGCACCAGTCTCGAGCAGGACACAGTCTCAAGCTGCACCAGGGGAAGTTCAGGCTGGAGGTGAGGAGAAAGTTCTTCACTGAGAGAGTTGTTAGCCATTGGGATGTGCTGCCCAGGGAGGTGGTGGAGTCACCATCCCTGGAGGTGTTCAAGAGGGGTCTGGACATGGCACTTGGTGCCATGGTTTAGTCATGAGGTCTGTGGTGGCAGGTTGGACTTGGTGATCTTTGAGGTCTCTTCCAACCTTGGTGATTCTGTGATTCTGTTGCTGCTTGCTAGTAACTGCCCCCAGAGGGAAGTTGTAACTCTGCATCCATCCTGTGCTGTAGCTTAGTTTATGCACGGTGCACAGCTCCTTTCAGCACCCTCACTCTTGCAACCTAGATGGAAGGTATCTGAGAAAAAAAAACCCAAACAAATAAATCTGACTTCTCATTGAAAGAGAACCTCAAGCAATTATAATTGCTTCCTTTTCCAAGGGAATTTTCATAGAATCAGCCAGGTTGGAAAAGACCTCAGAGATCATCAAGTCCAACCTATCACCCAACACCTCCTGACAGCTAAACCATGGCTCCAAGTGCCACATCCAAGCCTTTTTTGAACGCCTCCAGGGATGGGGACTCCACCACCTCCCTGGGCAGCACATCCCAATGGCCAATTCCTCTTTCTAGGAAGAACTTTCTCCTCACCTCCAGCCTAAACTTCCCCTGGTGCAGCTTGAGACTGTGTCCTCTTGTTCTGGTGCTGCTTGCCTGGGAGAAGAGACCAACCCCCACCTGGCTACAACCTCCCTTCAGGGAGTTGGAGAGAGCAAGAAGGTCTCCCCTGAGCCTCCTCTTCTCCAGGCTAAACACCCCCAGCTCCCTCAGCCTCTCCTCACAGGGCTTGTGCCTGTCTGCAGCAGTTATATTCTGTCTGTTTGCCCTAGATGATGTTTTCTTTACATAGAGATGTTAAGGCATCTCTCTGCACTGTGTGGATTTCTTTGTAGCTACATGCCTAAGGCAGGTCTGTACCTAGCTTTTCACCTTTGCCAGCGAAGGATTTCAGGCTCCTTGGAACAGCTCTGCTAAAGCTCAGTTGTCAAAGACAGCTTACCTCCACCAGTCCCAGGGGAGGTACACACTGCTGCTTTCTTAGGCACTTCTGAATCCTAAACAGTTTGCAGCTTGCTCTGGAAGGACTCCTCAGTTTCCCTCTCTGTGCAATGGGATCACATAATGGAGGGGGGCAAACCCCCAGGTGCACTGTGAACAGTAAGTTAGTTTGGGTGGTTGTTTAAAGAGGTATTGGCAAACGCAGAAGGATGTGAGAAAGCTGCATCCAGAAGTTACCTTCAGCAAATCCTGAGGTCAAACAGCCTTAATGCCGCTCCTTGTGTATCTTTACAAAGAGAATTTTAAGCGGATCCCTCCTGCATGGCAGTGCCCAGGGTTAAAGGTTAACAACTGGCCAATTCCTGGGACAAGGTGTTATTCACAATCAGGTACTTAAGACATTTGCTAGGGGACTTAACCATTAGAAGCTGTTTGGAATCAGTGCATTTTCCAGCAGGGAAAGTATTTAGAGGAACAAAAAGAGTGGGGAGAAGGGGGGAATTCCAGAAAGCCTGTCGCCATATAAACTGCAAACCACCACCAGAAGCTTGACTTTTCTTTACACACAGCCCCCCACCCCCCAACCCTGACAGTCTCCAAACAGGTTGTGTGTGGAAATCATGGTGGCTAGAAAGAGAGGAGAGCATTCTCTGCAAATCCTTCAGCCTGGCTCTATTGAAGCCTTGTTTTCAATGTACACACAAAGTTTTCTCTTCCCATGTTGCTTTCCTTTGATGTAGTTATGCTGCTGACTTCTTTTTCCCCCCCTTTCTTTTAGAGCTTGTAAAGTAAGTGGCAACTTTACAGTCAGACCTGAATCAAAGGAGGGGTGTGTGTGTGTGGGGGAAAGCTCTTGGAGGCTTCTGATCCTGCACTGTTCTGAGCAGTGCTTCAGCAGGGATAGGAATTTACTTAGGAGAAGCTTGAAATAATCAGAACTTGCCAGGTTGCATTGTCCTGTTTGGAAGAAGAGATTGTAATGGATGTGGCCAGAAGTATCACTGTGGTTTAGGCTGTGAGGACAGCTGTGGGATCTCCTTCCTGACCCTGGTTGCAGAGTTCCTTTTCTAATGTTTGTGTGTGTTGTCTTCCTGGATCTTCTGGGGGGTTGGAGCAGTTGGCTGTTATGGACAGCACAGCTATCTTCTCTCTTTGACACCAAAATGTCCATAGTGGTTTTAAGTGGGAGCTAGAGAAGAAAAGACAAGCACTTAGGCAGCCTTAAAGGACTAATATGGTTCTCAGGACTAAAACTTTCTGTGTGCATAGAGGTGATCATATGTTTCTAAAAATATAAAGACTGGATGCCCCCTGCCCCTCACCTCATGAAGGTGTCTGTTATAAGGCCCAAAACATGGTCTCTATCTTGCCCTGTCGATCTAAACAACAAACAAGAAGTCCCACACCCACCCAGAGGGGTGATCACAGGATGCTAGGGGTTGGAAGGGACCTCTGAACGTCATTGAGTCCAACCCCCTGCCAGAGCAGGAGCATAGAATCCAGCACAGGTCACACAGGAACACATCCAGATGGATCTTGACAGTCTCCAGAGAAGGAGACTCCACAACCTCTCTGGGCAGCCTGTTCCAGTGCTCTGTGACCCTCACAGTGAGGAAGTCCCTCCCCACATTGAGGTGTGCTGCAGTTTCTATCCATTGCCCCTTGTCCTACCCCTGGGAGCAAGTGAGCAGAGCCTGTCCCCTGCCCCCCAGCCCTCAGATATTAATAAACATTTATTAAATCCCCTTCTCCAGGCCAAAAAGCCCCAGGTCCCTCAGCCTCTCCTCTCAGGGCAGTGCTCCAGTCCCTTCATTAAGGATGATGAAGCCCTCTGTTGGACTCTCTCAGGCAGATCCCTGTCCCTCTTGAACTGGGGCCTGATTTGGGCACTGTAACTGTGGGGGCAATGCATCCAGCCCAAACCACGCAGATGGACAACCTTGCTCAAAATGCAGCTGCCTTAGTGACCTCTGAAACTCCCACTGCTGTGGCAAAGTGCTTGAGTACCTTAAAACAAAACAAATGAATAGGAGACCAGACCCTCCTGGTCCTAACCTTCTGGTCATTGCTGTGGGTTTACAGAAGACTGTGTGAAGAAGTGGGAGATGTTTGTGGAGCAAGGGCTGTTCTCTGAATCAGGCAGACCAGGTAACAGGCAAGGTGTGCAAGTTCTGTCTCTGAAGCCTAGTGGTGACCTCCTTGATCAGCCTGGGCTTCCCTTTGACTCCTGCCCAACCCTGAGCATACCAGCAGGAAATGAAGTATTCCTGACTGTGCTTCTTTATCAGCCCTGTCTTTGCTGCTCTCCTTCTGAGAGAGTTCCTTTGTTTTGGTATTAAAAGCAGTGAAATGAATAAAGCAAAGTCAGTTTGCACCAGCTGGCTCTTGCAGGTATTTTGCCTATTTTGTCCATTGTTCTTACACATTATGAGAGGTATTATACCAAGCTGGTGATTTCCCCCCTCCTCTGCCCCCTCCTTCAGCTCCCCTGCTCCCTGCCAGAGCTACTCAAACTCCGTATTCTTTGCTGCTCTCTAAGAAGATTACTAAGCCAGCTGACCCAAACAGCAGTGGCACCAATTAGGCATCATTCAAAATTAATAACCACGATGATGATAACAAATCAAAAGATTGAGTCTTCTGATGGGGGAAGAATCATTTTAATTCATTTAATCCTTGTTGAAAGATCAGCTGTGCACAGCCCTGCTCACCAGTGGGGCCCATTTGTCCCTGCCTGTCCCCGGCACCTAAAGCCAGTGAATATGATCAGTGGCCAGCACTTAGGGAACAATGAGAAACAGATTGTACTGTCAGGCTTCATTAAAGATCATCATTAGTATTCCAATTTGGAAACAGTCAGTCTCTAGCCTAACCTTTTACCAATTCTTTTCGGGTGCTTTTGTCAGGTTTGGTTCAGCTGCTAAACGCAAGAACCGAGGCACAGGCTGCTTTAGACCAGCAGGCTGGCTCTGGCTGATGCCTGTCAGGCTGCAGCTTAGGACAAAGCTCAGGGGAAATGTGTGTTATGCAACCAGGCTCTTAAAAACGATATCATGTGCAGCTGCTGATGATCTGAGTATTTATGGGCAATGAAACTTCCTTAAACTTGAAGCTTAACAATGACAAATGGCAATGAAATTGATATGGCTTTCCCCCCACACACTCCCCACCCCCTCCATCCTGCTGTTGAGAATTTGTCTTTTTTTCTGGTCCCAAGGAGGGTTTTTTTTTGGCTCACTGGCAAGGCTCCCCTGCTCCTGTCCCCTGCTCCTCTCCCCTGCTCCTCTCCCCTGCTCCTCTCCCGTGCTCCTCTCCCCCGCTCCTCTCCCCCGCTCCTCTCCCCCGCTCCTCTCCCCTGCTCCTCTCCCCGCTCCTCTCCCCACTCCTCTCCCCGCTCCTCTCCCCACTCCTCTCCCTGCTCCTCTCCCCGCTCCTCTCCCCGCTCTGGCTGCAGAGGGCATTTGGAGCATGTTGATGAGGGAGGTGGAATTTGAGAGCTGTTTGCAGTTCACTTTATCTTTTCTTCTGAGGTCAGATTGCTTTGCTTGTTTGGTCTTGGTTCTGCTGGCTGGAAATAGTTGTGGAGGAATGGATTCTAGGATTGGGAGCTCTGTTTCTGTGCATTCACCTCTTTATCTCAGCCCTTCAGTTTAAGAAAGATGTTGAGTTGCTGGAACATGTCCAGGGAAGGGCAACAAAGCTGGGGAGGGGTTTGGAGCACAGCCCTGTGAGGAGCTGGGGGTGTTTAACCTGGAGGAGAGGAGGCTCAGGGGAGACCTTCTTGCTCTCTACAACTCCCTGAAGGGAGGTTGTAGCCAGGTGAGGGTTGGTCTCTTCTCCCAGGCAAGCAGCACCAGAACAAGAGGCCACAGTCTCAAGCTGTGCCAGGGGAGGCTTAGGCTGGATGTGAGGAAGAAATTCTTCCCAGCAAGAGAGATTGGCCATGGGAATGTTCTTCCCAGGGAGGTGGTGGAGTCCCCATCCCTGGAAGTGTTAAAAACCTCCAGGGATGAGGCTTCCACCCCTCATGCTCATGTTTATCAGGAGGGACTAGAAATGAGGAGATTGAGATTGGATGTCAGGAAGAAGTTGTTCCCCAGGAGGGTGGTGAGAGCCTGGCACAGGTTGCCCAGGGAGGTGGTGGAAGCCTCATCCCTGGAGGTGTTTGCAGCCAGGCTGGAGGTGGCTGTGAGCGCCCTGCTGTAGTGTGAGGTGTCCCTGCCCATGGCAGGGGGGTTGGAACTGGCTGAGCCTTGAGGTCCCTTCCAACCCTAACAACTCTGTGATTCTATGAAAGAGTAGAAACTATCCTTTGATTGGTGTGGATGCTTTGCTAGGACTTGGTCTGAGCTTGCTTTATGTCAAACACCATCTGCTGCTTAGGCTTCTGAATCCAAACCAGGACTGCACTGCCCTCCTGTGTCCAGAGCAGGAAACTCCCTTCAAAAGGGAAGGGTTTCGGGAAGCGCATCCCCTGCAGGGAGGAAACACTTGGCTTTGTACTTTGTACCCTGCATTTTAGACAAAAAAACCCAAAACGATTCCTGTGCCTGGCTGCGAAGGAGCGCTCATAACCAAACCGATTTTACCTGCTCAGGGCAGATTATTTTCTCGGCTTCACCCAAAAGATGCAGGAAAAGTGGACAGCCCAAACTGTGGTGTGTTGGTTTGTTTTGTTTTCCCCCACCCCCCACCCCCCTGCTGTTCATTCATTGCCTAAACGTTTCGGTATTTTTGTTAAGATGCTCTGCTCTTGCAGGCAGCCACTTCAGGCTGCAGTGGAGTTTTGCATGAAGGTTTTAGGGGGGGTTTATAGCATTTTATAGCAGTTTTGGTTCCAAAGCCATCGCTGACAACACATCCCATGGTAGGAAGCTGCTAATGCAGCTGTGAGGTTGCCCAGCAGTTTCTTCTCACCACCACAAATGCTGGGTTCAGCAAATCCTGGAAAGCAAAAAGGAAAGGCTCAGGCTGAAACCTCTGAAAACCAACACAGAGGTTTCCATGCAGCCTCTGATGGTCTCTGCCAAAGCTGGCAAGGACAGCCCACAGGGTTCAGCTGATGTGCTCCAGTGGCGTTGGCTGTGACAGCTACAGCTACAGGAAAGGTGTTCAAGAGGGGATTGGATGTGGTGCCATGGTTTAGTAGTCATGAGGTCTTGGGTGACAGGTTGGACTTGGTGATCTTTGAGGTCTTTTCCAATGTTATTGATTCTAGGGTTCTGTGAAACAGCACAGAGGCTGATTCAAAGGGTTTGAGCAGAGCTGGCTCAGAACATGAGATGCTGGGCAGCAGAGTGTGTCCCTGGGTGGTAGCTGGGTGAGCCAGCAGCCCTTTCCCCTTGTGCAGCTTGCAGCAGAGCAGACTCCCAGGCTCCTGTGGCAGTGATAGCTGTGAACTGTCCTTTCCTTCCTGCCCCTGTACCTGCATGGCTACCAAAGACCTCCAGTAAAGAAGCTGGGTGACCTAAATCAATGTACACTGATGTTCAGTTTGCAGAGGCAGGTGACCCCTAGCACCAAGGGAAATGTTAGGGGAATAACTCTAAAGTGTGACAATCTGTGGTGATTCATAGAATCACAGAATCATCAATAAGCTTGGAAAAGACCTCAGAGATCATCAAGTCCAACCTATCACCCAACACCTCATGACTAAATAAACCATGGCTTCAAGTGCCACATCCAATCCCCTCTGGAACACCTCCAGGGATGGTGACTCCACCACCTCCCTGGGCAGCACATCCCAATGGCCAATAACTCACAGGGATTATTCCTCTGGGGAAAACCTCTGGAATAGCAGCATACTTAGCCTGACAGCAACAACAAAACCCCAAAGAGCTGTGTTTGCATCAGTCAGAGATTTCTTAGGAGCAGATCAATAAACAGAGGCAAAAGATGCAGAAGCTCTTACACCTGCACTGCATTACGTTGGCAACGTTTGCAGCCTGCTTCAGAACTCTGTTGTTGCTCTGTTGTCAAGGCTGAGGCCATCTAGGCTCATAGAATGGCTTAGGTTGGAAGAGGCCTCCATGGGCAGGGATGCCTCTCAACTGGACTTGCTTGCTCAAGGCCTCATCCACACTGGGCTTAACCAACTCAGGAACAGGGCACCCACAACCTCCCTGGGCAAGCTGTTCCGGAGTCTCACCACCCTCATATTGAAGAACTTCTTCCTAAGCTCAGGTCTGAACCTACTGTCCCTCAGCTTCAAACCTTAGCCCCTTGCCCTGTCTCTAGATGTCCTTATGAAAAGTCCCTCTTCAGCCTTGTAGAGTCCCTTCAGGTACTGGAAGGCAGCTCTAAGGTTCCCCCAGAGTCTGCTCTGAATACCCCCAGCTCCCTCAGCCTGTCCTGACCGCAGAGGTGCTCCAGCCCTTGGATCACCTTTGTGGCCTCCTCTGGACTCTCATGATAAAAACAAAGCATAGAAGATGTGTTTAGACCAATTTAGGTTTAGTTAACTCCTTCAGTGTCAACAAGAACTTGGACTAGAGCTAACTGTTGTATTGAAGAGTCAAGGCCACTCATTTCAAGATGCTTAGGCATCAGCCTGCCAATGACCCTCCCTTTCCTGTCCTTGCAGAGGGAGTACACTCCACAAGAACAAAACCTCAGCAAGGACACAAAGAGAATAACCCAGACTTGTAAAGCTTGTTTACCAGGCCTTGAAAGTCAGTATCCTGTTTCTGGCAGCTTCATCTCCTCATCATGTGCTTACCAGTCCTGCCTGTCTGCCTTGCCCTGGTGCCTTTGCTACATCATGGAAGTGAACTATCCTTGCATTGCTATAATCAGAACATCTCCAGGGTAAAAGCAGGCAGAGGGTAGGCCTGAGTGAGGATGGGTAGATCCAAGAGAAAGAGTGTTTGCAACATCTGTGCTTCACAGAAGATACCTCCATGATCCAACAAGCAAAGGGATCATTAAGAGTGTACCAGGTGTGACTCGGACACGACTGGTGCGTGGTTCACAAGTGCAATGGCTTAGCCCTCTGGGCATTTTATGTATTGTGAATCAAAGTAGCTTACTTCTCTCTTTCTCTCCTTAGTTCTCCAGCCCACAGGCTAAGCCAGAACTCACCATGCTGCTGTGAAAAGAAAAGGCAAGGCTCAGAAGCTCTCTTATTCTGAAGTTGGAAGAGAAGAAGTAAATCTGCTGAGGGTTTGGTGACCTAGGTTGGAGCAGGTTTAAACTGCAAAACTTTGACGTTTGGAAACCTCCAGTTAAAGGCAACATTGAAGACAACAGAGCTCTTGGCAACACTAAAGACAACAGAGCTCTGCAGCTCTGCTCACCAGCTACAATGTCCCATATCAGAGTGAGGAGGGTTGGGAGGAGAGGGGGAAAATCCATCTGAAATGGACATTTGGAAGCATCCAGTTAAAGGCAACACTAAAGACAACAGAACTCTTGGCAACATTAAAGACAACCGAGCTCTTTGCAGTTTTGCTCACCAGCTACAATGTGTCCCATACAGGAGAGGGGAAAACCCATCTGAAGCTGACACTTGTAAACGTCTAGTTAAAGGCAACACTAAAGACAACAGAGCTCTTTGCAACATTAAAGAAAAACAAAGCTCTTTGCAGCTTTGCTCACCGGCTACAGTGTGTCCCATATAGGAGAGGGGAAAATCCATCTGAAACTGACATTTGTAAACATCTACTTAAAGGCAACATTAAAGACAGCAGAGCCCTTTTCCCTTTGCAGCTTTGCTCACCAGCAACACTGTCCCATATCAGAGTGGGTAGGGTTGGAAGGAGAGGGGAAAAATCCATCTGAAATGGGCATTTGGAAACCTTCAGTTAAAGGCAACACTAAAGACAACAGAGTGCTTTTCCCTTCGTAGCTTTGCTCACCAGCTACAATGTCCCATATGAGAGCAGGGAGGGTTGAGAGGAGAGGGGAAAATCCATCTGAAATGGACATTTGGAAGCCTCCAGTTAAAGGCAACACTAAAGACAACAGAGCTCTTGGCAACATTAAAGACAACAGAGCTCTTTGCAGCTTTGCTCACCAGCTACTATGTCCCATATCAGAGCAGGGAGGGTTAGGAGGAGAGGGGGAAAATCCATCTGAAATTCACACTTGTAAAGGTCCAGTTAAAGGGAATATTAAAGGCAACAGAGCTCTTTTCCCTTTGCAGCTTTGCTTACCAGCTACAATGTCCCATATCAGAGAGGGGAGGGTTGGAAGGAGAGGGGGAAAATCCATCTGCAATGGACATTTGGAAACCTCCAGTTAAAGGCAACATTAAAGACAACAGAGCTCTTTGCAGCTTTGCTCACCAGCTACAATGTGTCCCACATAGGAGAGGCGAAAACCCATCTGAAACTGACATTTGTAAACGACCAGTTAAAGGCAACACTAAAGACAACAGAGCTCTTTGCAGCTTTGCTCACCAGCTACAATGTGTCCCATATAGGAGAGGAGAAAACCCATCTGAACCTGACATTTGTAAACGACCAGTTAAAGGCAACACTAAAGACAACAGAGCTCTTTGCAACATTAAAGACAACAGAACTCTTTGCAGCTTTGCTCACCAGCTACAATGTCCCATATCAGAGCCGGGAGGGTTGGAAGGAGAGGGGAAAACCCATCTGAAATGGACATTTGTAAGTGTCCAGCTAAAGGCAACACTAAAGACAACAGGGTTCTTCTCCCTTTGCAGCTTTGCTTACCGGCTACAATGTGTCCCATATAGGAGAGGGGAAAACCCATCTGAAACTGACACTTGGAAACGTCCAGTTAAAAGCAACACTAAAGACAGCAGAACTCTTGGCAACATTAAAGACAACAGAACTCTTGGCAACATTAATGACAACAGAGCTCATAGCAGCTTTGCTCACCAGCTACAATGTCCCATATCAGAGCAGGGAGGGTTGAGAGGAGAGGGGAAAAACTCATCTGAAACTGACACTTTTAAACGTTTAGTTAAAGGCAACATTAAAGACAGCAGAGCTCTTTGCAACATTAAAGAAAAACAAAGCACTTTGCAGCTTTGCTCACCAGCTACAATGTGTCCCATATAGGAGAGGGGAAAATCCATCTGAAACTGACACTTGTAAACCCCCAGTTAAAGGCAACACTAAAGACAACAGAGCTCTTTGCAACATTAAAGACAACAGAGCTCTTTGCAGTTTTGCTCACCAGCTACAATGTCCCATATCAGAGAGGGGAGGGTTGGGAGGAGAGGGGGAAAATCCATCTAAAATGGACATTTGGAAACCTCCAGTTAAAGGCAGCGTTAAAGACAGCAGAACTCTTGGCAACACTGAAGACAACAGAGGTCTTTGCAACTTTAAAGACAACAGAGCTCTTTGCAGCTTTGCTTACCAGCTACAATGTCCCATATCAGTGCACGGAGGGTTGGGAGGAGAGGGGAAAATCCATCTGAAATTTAGCAGCTTGGGGAGGGGGGGAGGAAAAAACCCAACCCACAACCCCCAAAGGTTTATAATCAGCTTGAGGGCTCAGTGGATTTGCGAAATCGCTTGGGATTAACAGGCTATTGATTGCTAATAAAACAATATTTAGCTTTGTCTGGTGAACAGCAATGGAGAAAGGTGTGGGCACCTTGTCAAGCAGGAGCCATTGAGGCGGGCTGATGGGTTAAGTGTGGGGGTCTGAGTGGCAGCGTGGGTGCCCAGGCTTCAAGGAGGACTTGTCAGTTGTTAGCCGGGCTGGTGAAAGGAAGGACGCCAGCGCCTGATGGCTGGGGTGGTATTGATGGGAGTTAGCTGACTAATCAGATTGAAAAAGTCCCATGGTATTTGTGTCACTTTAATTTCCATCAAACAATCGGAGACGACAGCACTCTATTAAGGAGAGGTTGATCCAGAACTAAAGCTAAATAAATTAGGGTCTCAGTTTAATCAAATTATCCCTCTGCTGGCCTTGGATTAGCCGAGGGAGACAGCGTCGGTCTGGGGCCTTGCCATTGGCTGAGTTATTTATTTATTAAAGGGGGGGAAAAAAAAAAGCAAGAAAGAGAAAAAAAGAGGAGAAGCTGGTGCAAAGAATGGGAGATTTAACACACATGGCTACTACTCATAATACCTCCAAGCAGCACCTAGGAAAGGAGCAGCGATTAATATTTATCAGGAGGAGTTTGCAGTTTTGCTGGAAGGATGTTTTCCATTGTTGGGTTTTTTTTTTCCCCACCTTAGTTTTCAGTGAAACCAACTGAAAAATAAAACCAACCCCAATGAGGCCCAAAAAGAATCTCTCCACAAAACAGCTAAGCCCAGAGGAGCTGGAGCAAGCTGGCACAAAGAGTGGAAGGCTAACGTTGGTGAGTTTTTTGTTTGCCTCGCAAGGGCTGGCTGCTCTAAGAGCCATTCGAGTTACTGCACATGGTCCCACCCAGAGGGACCTGGACAGGCTGGAGAGGTGGGCACAAGCCAACCTCAGGAGGTTCAACAAGACCAAGGGCAGGGTCCTGCAGCTGGGTGGAGGCAATCCCAGGCACAAATCCAGGCTGGGCAGGGACTGGCTGGAAAGCAGCCCTGAGGAGAGAGACTTGGGGGTGCTGGGGGAGGAGAAGCTCACCAGGAGCTCTCAGTGTGCACTTGCAGCCCAGAAAGCCAATCAGATCCTGGGCTGCATCAGGAGAAGTGTGGCCAGCAGGGCAAGGGAGGTGATTCTCCCCCTCTGCTCAGCTCTGGTGAGACCCCACCTGGAGTACTGCCTCCAGGTCTGGAGCCCCTATGACAAGAGGGATCTGGAGGTGCTGGAAGGTGTCCAGAGAAGGGCCACGACAATGAGCAGAGGGCTGGAGCTGCTCTGCTGTGAGGACAGACTGAGGGAGTTGGGGTTGTTCAGTCTGGAGAACAGAAGGCTCCCAGGAGACCTAACTGTGGCCTTCCTGTATCTGAAGGGGGCTCCAAGAAAGCTGGGGAGGGACTTTTGAGGGTGTCAGGGAGGGATAGGAGTGGGGGGATGGAGCAAAACTAGAAATGGGTAGATTGAGATTGGCTGTTAAGAAGAAGTTGTTCCCCATGAGGGTGGTGAGAGCCTGGCACAGGTTGCCCAGGGAGGTGGTGGAAGCCTCATCCCTGGAGGTGTTTGCAGCCAGGCTGGAGGTGGCTGTGAGCAACCTGCTGTAGTGTGAGGTGTCCCTGCCCATGGCAGTGGGGTTGGGACTGGCTGATCCTTGAGGTCCCTTTCAGTTCTTACAAGTCTGTGATTCTGGGAAAGAGGAGTCTGTGTTCACCTTTCAGCTGAGAGAGTAATAAAGGTGTAAGAACATCACTGTTGCCAATGAGCTTCTACTTGTAGTAAGGCTCCTTTGTTTCTGTACCTCTTTCTGTTGCACCTAGCACTGCTGCAGCTTGCTTTTGCATTGCTAAGTGATCACAGATCTCTCAGGATATTAGGGGTTGGAAGGGACTTCTGAAGTTTGAGTCCAACCCCCCCTGCCAGAGCAGGCCATAGAATCTAGCACAGTAACACATCCAGGTGGGCCATGAACATCTCCAGAGAAGGAGACTCCACAACCCCTCTGGGCAGCCTGTTCCAGTGTTCTGTGACCCTCACAGTGCAGAAGTTCCTCCTCATGTTGAGGTGGAACCTCCTGTGCTGTGGTTTCTATGCATTGCCCCTTGTCCTACCCCAGGGTGCAGCTGAGCAGAGCCTGCAATGCAATGCTTTGTGAGAGCCTCATGGCTACACATCTTAAAGACTTCCCAAGGCTGCTTTCTACAAAGAGTTTGCATCATGAATTGAACCAAAGATGCAACAATACTGCTAAGGGTGGACTGAGCATAGGAGGTGATACTCTCTGTGCTTTTGGAAGCCATTCTTGGTCAGGGCTGAGTTTAGCACCCAAGGAGTGTGGTGTAAAGGTTCAGACACTTTGGGCTTCTTAGAAAAGGCCTTTGAGAAGTTGCTTTTAGTTTGGTCTCCTCTGTATGTAACCTCCAATGGTTTAAACTGATAACAACAACAAAAGAGAGAGCTCTAGCTCTGGCTGCATGACTGACCAAGAAGGAATTTGCTTGCTTAACTTTTAAACATTCCACCTCATCAAATGTTTCATTTGCTTGCTGCAGAGTTTCTCTCAGCACACTCTTTGCTTTCCAACACTAAGCAGCACAGTCTCACAGTCTCACAGTATCACTAAGGTTGGAAGAGACCTCGAAGATCATCGAGTCCAACCTGTCACCACAGACCTCATGACTAGACCATGGCACCAAGTGCCACATCCAATCTCCTCTTGAACACCTCCAGGGATGGTGACTCCACCACCCCCCTGGGCAGCACATTCCAATGGTGAATGACTCTCTCCATGAAGAACTTTCTCCTCACCTCCAGCCTAAACTTCCCCTGGCGCAGCTTGAGACTGTGTCCCCTTGTTCTGGTGCTGGTGAGCACAAAAGAGTGGTGCAGGTAGAGGGTAAAGTTCCAGATGCTTAGAAACCAGGATGAAACAGAGGCCACAAGAGAGAGCTCGATGCCACAGCTTGTGTAAAAGAAAGAGAACACCTCTCTAACCCCCCCTCTCCAACAGCCTCCCCAGTGGTGTGCTCTCAGAGGGGGAAAAGGAGTTTGAGGTGCAGTAAAGAAAATGGGAAATATGTGAAGTTTCTTCCCCTTGGCCCAGATTATGAAATACTAATCCATTACATTGTAAATCTTCCTGTACCATGCAAATCCCTTTACAAGGATTAGGAGATGGCAACAAAGATGATCATATTTCAGGGGGTGCCAGGGTAAACGGCACGGATTCCAGCAGAGTCTTCACCCAGCACACTCCATGCACTGCCCCAGCTGCACAGGTGCTTTCCAAACACCCAGAGGCTGAATTCAAGCAATAATAATAATCATTAAAAAAGGCAGATTTGGTTCCAAGGGCACATTCACTCTGTTGCTCTCCAAGTGGACTCAACAATAGCTGAGGGTGTGCAATAGAGCAAAGCCTATGCAATCACTGACCTCTTGCCCCCTCGGAGGGGGAGAGTTTCAGTAAGACACAAAGAAGCTGCTGTTCCTGCCTTGGCTGCTATCAGCTCAGGCATCACTGACAGAGCAGTGGCTGCTCAACCTATTTCTGTGATTAACTGCTGGAACAGGAGTAGAGGAAAAGTGTGTTTTACTGATCTGCAGCTTCTCTTTCTTTCACTGACTTAGAGCATAGAATCACGGAACTGTCAGGGTTGGAAGGGACCTCAAGGCTCAGCCATTTCCAACCCCCCTGCCATGGCTGGGGACACCTCACACTACAGCAGGTTGCTCACAGCCACATCCAGCCTGGCTGCAAACATCTCCAGGGATGAGGCTTCCACCACCTCCCTGGGCAAGCTGTGCCAGGCTCTCACCACCCTCATGGGGAACAATTTCTTCCTCACATCCAATCTCAGTCTACACACTTCTAGTTTTGCTCCATCCCCCCCAGTCGTATCCCTCCCTGACACCCTCAAAAGTCCCTCCCCAGATTTCTTATAACCCCCTTCAGATCCTGGAAGGCTACAATTACGTCTCTTGGGAGCCTTCTCTTCTCCAGACTGAACAGCCCCAACTCCCTCAGTCTGCCCTCGTAGCAGAGCAGCTCCAGCCCTCTGCTCATCCTCGTGGCCTTCCAGCACCTCCAGATCCTTCCTGTAATAGAGGCTCCAGAACTGGACACAGAGCTCCAGGTGGGGTGCTGTGATCTCACTCTGTGAGCAAGTGCAGAAGCAGCTGGCTTTGCCTTGATTCCTTCTGCACACTGAGGGTGTGCAGCACTTGGCCTTAATTCTAATTGGAGGAGTGGTACTGAGACCCTGTGTAGAGAGAAAGTTCCATGAGGAGCACTGGTTTCCACAAGTGAGCAGTGCTTACAGGATGGGTGTTGCTTTGTCAGACCTCTAGAAGTAATATGGATATGGGATTTAAAAGCAAACCAGGAGGGAGTTTGTGAAGCAGCCTGAGCTGGTAGCTCTTGGGTCCTTTCTCAGACCTGCCTTCCTGGTTTCCACATCGAGATTTTTTCATATCCTGTTGGATTTGCCTTTAATCCCGTGGGATTAGGCAAGGCCAACCTGTTTGATTAGTACCACACTTAAAAGCTTGCTTTGTTAGCTTTGAGAGATAGGAGGGCAAGGGAGAAGGAGAATGAAACTGCATGGGAGTGGCTTACAAGTACAGGTTAGGAAGCAGAGATTGTCATACAGGCAAGGAAATTCAGACTTGCAGGCTTCCTTCCTTAATGCCATATCTCCCTCCTTTCTCCCCTCCCTCTCCCCCCACCTCCCCCCCCTTTTCTCTTTCCTTACCAATCAGTTCAAATCTCTCTCATTTTATATACAGAAAAGAGCACTGAATTTACACTGTAAAACCAAGACACCCTGGGGGCAGAGTGGCTGAAGAGCAGCCAGACAGAAAGGGACCTGAGGGTAGTGGTTGATAGTAGGCTGAACATGAGCCAGCAGTGTGTCCAGGAGGCCAAGAAGGCCAAGGGCATCCTGGCCTGCATCAGGAACAGTGTGGCCAGCAGGAGCAGGAAAGTCATTGTGCCCTGTGCTCAGCACTGGTTAGGCCACAGCTTGAGTACTGTGTCCAGATCTGGGCCCCTCAGTTTAAGAAGGACATTGAGAGACTTGAAGGTGTGCAGAAAAGAACAATGAAGCTGGGGAGGGGTCTGGAGCACAGCCCTGTGAGGAGAGGCTGAGGGAGCTGGGGCTGCTTAGCCTGGAGAAGAGGAGGCTCAGGGGAGACCTTCTTGCTCTCTACAACTCCCTGAAGGGAGGTTGTAGCCAAGTGGGGGTTGGTCTCTTCTCCCAGGCAAGCAGCACCAGAACAAGAGGACACAGTCTCAAGCTGCGCCAGGGGAAGTTTAGTCTGGAGGTGAGGAGAAAGGTCTTCCTAGAAAGCCATTGGAATGTGCTGCCCAGGGAGGTGGTGGAGTCACCACCACTGAAGGTGTTTAGGAAGAGACTGGATGAGGCATTTGGTGCCATGGGTTAGTTGATTAGATGGTGCTGGGTGATAGGTTGGACTGGATGATCTCAAAGGTAAGTTCTATCCTATCCTATCCTATCCTATCCTATCCTATCCTATCCTATCCTATCCTATCCTATCCTATCCTATCCTATCCTATCCTATCCTATCCTATCCTATCCCCAGTCAAATCCCTGACACAGGTGCTTGCTAACACAGCAGGGAGGAGCAGAACCTCCACATTTGCTTTACTTTGCCAACATCTCTGCTAGAAAAAAAGTTCAACTAAATCTCTCTTTATTTGGTCATATTTGGATCGGGACCAATTCCCTGGCTGTGAGACAGAGCAAACCTCCAGTGCCGTCCCTGCTGCCCGGCTGCTGTCCTCAGGGCTTCGCATCCCGCGACGACTCAATGGCGCCATCTGACGGCCAGAAGCGATGCTGCAGCTGGAGCGGGAGGGGGGCGCTCATAGGAAGGCTGTTCCCTACACGCTTTCCAGGGGCGGAGGGGTTAGTCGTCTTCCTGAAGAGAAAAAGAGGCTTTAGGATGGATTGAGAAATATGGAGAGGTGGAGTGGTTTGGCCTGTATGGTCGGGAGTCCTGAAGAAAGGACTTGGGAGTGCTGGTGGGAGTGCTGGTGGGAGTGCTGGTGGATGATGCTAACGTGCACTTGCAGCCCAGAAAGCCAACCAGATCCTGGGTTGCATCAAGAGAAGTGTGGCCAGCAGGTCGAGGGAGGGGATTCCCTCCCTCTACATAGTACCCGTGAGACCCCACCTGGAGCACTGTGTCCAGTTCTGGAGCCCCTGTTACAGGAAAGATCTGGAGGTGTTGGAAAGTGTCCAGAGCAGGGCCATGAGGATGAGCAGAGGGCTGGAGCTGCTCTGCTATGAGGACAGACTGAGGGAGTTGGGGCTGTTCAGTCTGGAGAAGAGGAGGCTCCAAAGAAACCTAATTGTAGCCTTCCAGTATCTGAAGGGGGCTCCAAGAAATCTGGGGAAGGACTTTTGAGGGTGTCAGGGAGTGATAGGACTAAAGGGAATGGATTCAAGCTAAGGGAGGGGAGATTTAGATTAGACATTAGGAAGAAGTTGCTCCCCATGAGGGTGGTGAGAGCCTGGCACAGGTTGCCCAGGGAGGTGGTGGAAGCCTCCTGCCTGGAGGTGTTTGCAGCCAGGCTGGATGTGGCTGTGAGCAACCTGCTGCAGTGTGAGGTGTCCCTGGCCATGGCAGGGGGGTTGGAACTGGCTGAGCCTTGAGGTCCCTTCCAACCCTGACAGTTCTCTGGTTCTAATGCTATCCACTTCCTCACTTGGTTTCTCCATCTCTGACATAGGAGACAGAGAGGTACCTCTGGAGTGGGAAAATGGGGGTGGGTGACAGCCAGCTTGCAGACAACCAGCAGAAACAGAGTGCTTCTCAAAAGCAGCCCAGAGCAGAGCCCACAGTGCCAGGGCTGGTGGGAGCCAGGAAGGTGAAGCTCTCTCTGGAGCTGCTGGAGAGGGTTTGGGGTGCATGGGTGGCCACGTGAGGCTGCATGGATGCAGGTGGCTCAGGGCAGGGGGGATTTGTTTGGGAAGTGGCATGTCATTGATTTTTCTATGTATAGGAAGTGTTGATTTCTCCAGTAAAAGCTGTAGGGGAGGTCAGGTTTATTCCATGTGCACTTTGCAGTGGTAGCAAGGGGAGGTGACCTGGCCTCTCTCTGCTCTGACTCAGATGACTGCAAGGGCAGTAAGGGCAAGAACTCAGCTCAGTTCTGGTGCCTGTGCATGACAAGGTGCTGCTACATGAAATCCAGGAGGTGAGAAAGCTTTGCCCAGGGCAAATGTCTTTGATTTGTGAGGATCCAGCGGTGCCATCACTTAAATGCCACCATAAGACCTTCATTCATGTACATGCAAGAGGCTGAAACAGCTCCTTGGAGTTTATCTTTTAAGGGGGTGTGGAAGTGCAGCCTTTGGTCTTTTCATGAGACCAGGGCTCTGCTCCAGGGTGTGCTTCTCACCTGCAAACTGGGGCTGTGTGACCAGGCCTTAATGGAAGAGATGAAAACCCCTGTGAGCCACCAGGGTTCTGGCTCAGTGTGGAGGTTTCTTCAGGGGGTCTGCAGGCTCCAAGGTTGTGGCTGCCCCCTCCCTGGAGGTGTTCATGGCCAGGCTGGGTGAGACCTTGAGCAACCTGGGCTAGTGGGAGGTGCCCCTGCCCATGGCAGGGGGTTTGGAGCTGTGTGGTCTTTAATGTCCCTTCCAACCCAAACCATTCTATGCATCTGTGAACCCTAATCTGAGGGAAGTCTCCTTCCCTTCCTCCACTGAGGAAGATGAAGGGGATAAATAAGGTACACAAAGGAAGCAGGTGGCCTGTCCTTGCTGCAGTCCCAGTGGCTTTTCCCTTGCCTTCCAGCTCTAAGGTCCCTCAGAAGAGTATTCCCAGAGGCTGCAGAGAGGTGTCAAGGAGAGGCAAAGAGATTTCCTGAAACCAGAGGCCCGGTGGGGACAGACATGCAAGAGGCTCGGATCGATAGCTGCGCTTCTGAGAGCCTCCTGCCTGCCTGGATCAGCGATAATGGAGGGGTGAGCTCATTGCTGAGAGCTGCCGTGGGCACCAGAGCCACGGGCAGCCTGTCTGCCCTGCAGGAAGGCTCCAGAGCAGCTCTGGCAGCAGCAGTGCCTGCTGCAGGAGGCCACCAGAGGGATCTGTGTCACTGCTTCTCTCTGCATGGGCTGCTGCTTTGGTGGGGAGCTGTATCAAGGGCTGTTTTTTTCTGGTGTCCCCATCAGAAGGACACAGAGCTGTTGGAGTCCAGAGGAAGGTCACAAAGGGGATCCAAGGGCTGAAGCACATCTGCTATGGTAACAGGCTGAGGATGCTCAGCCTGGAGGAGAGAAGACTCCAGAGGGACCTCAGAGCTGCCTTCCAACACCTGAAGGGATCCTACAGGAAGGCTGCAGAGGGACTCATCATGAGGGTGTTCAATGACAGGACAAGGAGGAGTGCTTTGAAGCTGAGGAAGAAGGGTTGGAATAGCGTTGGGCTGGATCTTAGGAAGAAGTTCTTCAGAATGAGGGTGGTGAGACTCTGGAACTGGCTGCCCAGGGAGGTTGTGGATGTCTCCTCCCTGGGGATGTTCAAGGCCCAGTTGGATGAGACCTTGAGCAACCTGATCTAGATGAGAGGTGTCCCTGCCATGGGCAGGGGTTGAGACAAGATGACCTTTAAGGTCCCTTCCAACTCAAACCATGCTGTGATTCTGTGTTGTTGGAGATGAGAGAAGAGCAATTTCCATCAGGGTGAAGGTACTGGTAGGTTAAGTGGTGCCTGCTGGGGCTGTAGTGTCCCTGGGCCACCACAGTGGGATGCACTGGGAAGATTGTGAGCTTTCTGCCTTCCCTTCTCCCACCTTGGCCCCATACTTAGTCTTCTAGGTCACACAGAGTTCTTGCAGGGCTTTCAGTGCTTTGCTTAGCTGTGGGAACCTGGGGGGATGGGGAGCAGGAAGAGGATTATTCCTCTGCAAATCCAACTGGCCACATTCCCCCCATTCCCCTGGCTTCCACTAGCTAGCCCCTAGCTTCCCCCTAGCTTCCACTAGCTCAGGTCACTCAAGACCTCATCCAATCAGGCCCTGAACCCCTCCAGGAAGAGGGCATCCACAAGCTCCCTGGGCAGCCTGTTCCAGTGTCTCCCCAGCCTCACTGTAAAGAATTTCTTCCTAATAAGCTTGTCCATACTCTCTGTGCTGCCCTCTCAGTGTGTCACCCAGGGCTGAAGCCACAGCTCTCTGGGCTCACCCAGCAGGCACAAAGCTCCAGGTTGTTGAGAGGGACACATGACAAATTACCCTGGTCATCTGTGCCAGCCTGTCCCAGAGCTTTGTGGTGAGCTGTTTGGCGAGGAGCATCTCCTGCCCCTCCTGGCTGCTGTCCCTAATGGACGGCCTGGGCAGCAATTAAGAGGGAGAGCAGGGTAGGGAGAGCTGGCCCCAGCAGCACTTTGAATTTATGATGTACTTGTGCTTGGCATCAGCAAGGTCTGAGGAATGTCTCTGCTGGGGGAAGGTTAATGTTCCCTGGCTGGAGACAAGGCAGTCTGGCCCTCGCTCAGGGCACCACCAAGTCTGCTGAGCAGTGGCTGTGTGGAGGCTCCCGCGGCCCGAAGGCAGACGCTTCGTCACTGCACTGCGCCCAGGGGATGCTGAGGCCAAGCCAAAGCTGAGCCTTGCAGCCAGGCTGAAGTAAGCAGCATTCCTGCACCACCCCCCAGAATAAGCCAGAGAGGACTGCTGCTGAGCTCCAATCAGTTTGCAGGGTTGGAGGCCACATCCATGGGTCATAAACAGGACACAAAGCGTGGAAGGTGTTGGCAGATTGTCCCTCACCTCTCCTGCTCTGGTAAAGGGGGCTGGCTGGCATGTCACTGTTGGGGTGCACAGCAGATCCTCTAGAAGTAAAGAGGAGTGCAGCACCTTTTACAGTCACCTGTCAGCATCTCACTGCTTGGTGCCTTAGGTCTGCCCAAACCTGGTCCTCTGTGGCTTTAGAGATGGAAAAAACTTGAACCATGTGGTTCAGGTTCATGAAGCAGGACAGAAATAGCTCTTGGAGCCCTCCCTGACTGAGAAGGGAACTTGGCATTGCTGATCAATAGTTATGGGGTGAGGGGCAAGAGGATGGGGCTGGGCTCTTTGCAGTGGTGCCCACAGACAAGACAAAGGGGCAGTGGGCACAGACTGGAGCCCAGGAGGTTCCATCTGAACCAGAGGAGAAAATTCTTCAGTGTGAGGCTGCTGGAGCCCTGGAGCAGGCTGCCCAGAGAGGTCTCCTTCTCTAGAGAGATTCCAAACCCACCTGGGCATTGTGCTCTTGGGCAAGCTGCTGTGGCTGCCCCTGTTTTAGCAGGGGGATTGGACTGGATGGTCTCCAGAGGTCGCTTCCGTGCTGGGACTCTGCAGTTCTGTGGAACGAGGATAAACTTCCCCTCCTGCCGCCTGGTTTTGCGCAGACCAAGCGGTGCTGAGGAGCGCAGGAGCCATCCGGAGCTGCCACTAGAGGCTGCTCACAGACCTCGCTGCAGGCTGGGGGCTGCCAGGGCTGCGGGGATCTGCAGGGCCAGGGCACGGCTTTTGCTCCAGACTCAGCTCAAGGACTTCCCTCCAGCCCTGCTCAGCGCCCGGCTTTGAGGCAGGCGCCAAGGAAAGCTCTGGTTTGGGCCACCAATGCCTGCTGCCTCCTCTGGCACATCCCGGCTTTGCTGTGCCCTTGGTTGTCAGGATTGCCACCAGCTGCTTGGCAGCTCTTGATGGAGTGAGAGATGCTGGGGGACAGCAGCTGGGTCTCAGAGGCAGGAGCAGGCCTGGCAGGTTGGTCCTGCTCTCCTATGGGACAGCCTAGCCAGATGGGCACATGGATTGATGTTGAGAGGGGGTAACTGGGACACTGGTGGGGGCTGGAAGGGACCTCTGGAGATCATCCAGACCAACCCCCCTGCTAAAGCAGGGCACCCACAGCAGCTCACCCTGGATGGCTATGGCCAGGTGGGGTTGGATGCTCTCCAGAGAAGGAGACTCCACAACCTCCCTGGGCAGCCTGCTCTGGGACTCCAGCAGCCTCACACCTAAGAAGCCTCTCCTCACACAGACACAAGCATGTGCTCACCAGGAGGGGGCTTCACTTCCAGCCCATAAGCAGATGTCCAGGCTCCCACTTCCCTCTGTCCTGTATTCTTGGATGCTGCCAGCCTGGACTGAGCCCAGTGCTTTGAGGTGGGAACATCATCCTGGCTGAAGCCTGAGCCCAGCTCTCCCATGCAGGGCTTTGTGAAGAGGCAGGGGGAGCCCAGTCATGCTGGCTGGAAAGACTCCCCTTGCACCGGTGGTGCAGGATCAGGCACTCAGCATCTCTCATATGGAGACACAGGGCAGGGTGCTGAGGTGAAGTGCCCCAGCTCCAGCCCAAATCCAGACCAGCTGCTGCCCACTGCCATGCAAGGTGGAAGAGCTATTTGCACCTTCCTCGTGTGTCTGCAAGACACAAACCAGACCTGGCTTGGGGTGCCTCAGCCCAGGGGCTGTGTCTGCTCCCATGTAACCCTCTTGCTTCTGCCAAGGCTTCATTGGAGCATTTTGGGCTTCCTGATGGTGGAAGGCTTGGAGAGTGATGCTGTGAAACAGCAGGGTTAGAAGAAGAGGAAGAAGAGCGAAAAAAGACTAAGGGGCTGAAACAGCAGCAGGAGAATAAAACACCATCTCCCTGCACCTCCTCCAGCTCTGCTGCCCACACCAGGCTTGGCACATCCCAAGCAACCATCCCCATGGCTGCAGGGCAGGCAGAGGAGCTGTGTCCTCCCCCAGCAGCAGCAGCAGCCACAGATGTGCGCTGGTCAGGATGCAGCTCTGTTCCCAGCAGGACTGGCTGTGACTCAGAGAGTGCCTCAGGGGAACAAACCAGATGGATGCCTTTTGTTGTTTGCAAATGGAGCCACTTTTTGCCATGGAGGCCTGCTGGAATTCACCAAGATGCTTTGTAGACACCACAGCACCCATGGGGGATGGTGGTACCGAGGAGGAGATGGAGGGTGGCAATTAGTGTGGGCTGTGGGCAAGAAGGGAGCAGCTGGGTCATGCCATGGGCATCTGAGGGGCCAGATGGATTTGGGTACAGTCAGATCCACATCAGCATTGTTGGAGCAAGTCCAGAGGAGGCCACAGCAATGATGCAAGGGCTGGAAGCCCTTTGCTGTGAGGACAGGCTGAGGCAGTTGGGGTTGCTCAGCCTAGGGGAGAGCAGGCTCCAGGGGGACCTTCTTGTGGCCTTTGGCACTTAAAGGGGCTTCTGAGAAAGAAGGGGACAGACTTTAGAGCAGGGCCTGTTGTCACAGGGCAAGGGGTGAGGGTTTGAAACTAAAGGAGGGAGATTCAGACTGGAGAAAAGAAAGAAGTATTTGACACTGGGGGTGGTGAGCCCCTGACCCAGGTTGCCTACAGAGGTGATAGGTGTCCCATTGCCTACACTTAGTGCATGTATGGGGCTAAACTCCAGCAGTTGCTCTACCACCTGATGACCCCTCCCCAGCAGAGAAAAGGGGAGCAGGAAGAGAAGAGCTGTTGGCTGAAATGAAAATGGATTCAATGAAACAGCCAAAACAATCCCAACACCAACATGAAGCAAACAAAGTTATGCTCAGCCCAGCAGAGGTACAGCAGTCCATGGGAGCAGGAGGAGAAGCAGGAAACCCCTCTGTTTGTACTGAGCATGCTGCTCTTGCTCACCTGTAGCCAATTCAGGTCAGCTGCCCTGGCTGACTCCAAACTGCTAAGAGCCTGCAGCCCGTGGCTGGCCTGGGAAACCAGGACACCCATCCCTAGGCAGACTCAGGGTCAGGTTGTCTGGGCTCTGAGCAACCTACTCTGGTTGAAGATGTCCCTGCTCCCTGCCAGGAGAGCTGGACTAGATGAGCTTTGCAGGTCCCTTGCCACCCAAACCCTCCTGTAATTCACCAGGGACAGCTTCTGGAGGGGAGGGTTTTTGTTTGCACACTCACCCTGGTGGCATGAAATGTGATTTTTGGGAGGCATTTTCTCTTGCCTTGCTTCTGCCCACACATCTCTCTCCTGGCAGGAGCAATACCAAGGGGCTCCCAGCATGATGGATGAGGGTTGCAGCAGCTTGGGTGGGGGTGAAGCCACAGCAGGAGAATGACCTCTCTCTGTGGATGGTGGCTTCGTTAAAAAGAAAGCAATGAAGGATCCTTAAAGGAGAGGCAAGGGAGAGAGACACAAACCCCATCCTTGGGGCAAGGCAGACAGATGAGTAATGGAGCCCTTTGAGTAAGTGCCTGCCCGGCCAGCTCTGAGTCACTGAGCAAACAGCACCAGCCTGGAGCCGGCCTGGGCTATTCTTAGCTCCTCAGCCATCAGGAGATGCTGCTGAGGAAGAGGAGGCAGGTTAAGGGATGTCAGCAGGGGAAAATGTTTGCTTTCCAGCTAACCCCCACCCCTGGAGCCAGCCTGAGGCTTGGTTGCAGTAACCCAGCCTGGAGATGACAAGTGTGAGGATGAGGAGGGTTGGGAGAGCAGACTGAGTTTCTCAGGGAGCTGGAGGAAGAGAAAAGGCACCTGGGGAGGGGGGATTGCTCCTTGGCTATGTGCATTGGGCCTGGAGGATCTCCATTCCCCTGGACAGCAGGCAGCAGAGGCTGAGAATCTCCCTGACCCACCCCCTGAAGCATCCTCCCTTCCCACAACCCAGCAGGTCCCACTTTGAGCTTCTCGAGAGCCACCTCCTCCAAGGCTGCCTGACGTCCCTGCTGCAGCCAGGGTTGCATCAGCAGGGAAGAGAGATGGCCAAGAGGTGCTGCAAGGCCTGGGCTCTCCTGGGCTTGGTCTCTTTCTAAATAAAGCCTCTCCAGTCATCTCCAGCTCAGCCCAGAAGCCTGGAAAACTGAATGACATCATCTGGGTACCGCCAGCAGATGGTGTTTCCACTCAGACACTGAGTGCACAGGTTTCAGCTGAAGAGAAGAGTGGCCAGGCAGTGTTGCTGGTTTTAGTCAACCCCCCAAAACTGCCCTTTCTCCCTGCAAAAGGCCTGGCCAGGCAGCTGACCCTCATTGTGGTCTCCACTCTCACCCAGGGAATCCCAACCAGCTACCTCCATGCCCTAAAAGGAACCTTACACCCCAGGAGGGACCCCAGCAGCACCTTGCCTCTCCAAGCCAGCTTTGTTCCAAAGCTGCACGGCTGGGACAAGCCCAGGGGCTGGCCCATCAGCTCCATCAGCACTTCATTGCCCACAGCTCCCATGGTGGCTGGGGACTGATGTGGCCAACCACATGACAAAACAGGTCCAGGGCTGTGATTCCAGAAGAGAGGTCACAGGTGGGAGTTTGGGGACTCCAAATCAAGCCATGTCTGCATCTACTTCCAGGTACCTCAGCGTTTTGTGAGGTGACATCAGAATCACAGGTCCATTTTGGTTGGAAAAGGCCTTTAAGCTCATCAAGTCCAACCATTATCCAACTCTACCAAGTCACTGCTAAGCCATGACCCTCAGCACCACATCTCTGTGTTGCTCAAACATGGCCAGCAAGGGAGATTCAACCACCCTCCCCCTGGGGGAGCCTGTTCCAGGGCTTGAGAAGCCTTTCAGTGAAGAAGTTTCTTCTACTATCCAGCCTAAATCTTCCCTGGTGCAACTTGAGACCATCTCCTCTTGTCCTGTCACTTGTTACCATGGAGAAAACAGTCCCCTGCCCCCCCACCTGGCTGCAGCCTCCTCTCAGGGAGTTGTAGAGAGACAGGAGGTCTCTCCTCAGCCTCATTTTCTCCAGATTAAACAACTCCAGCTCCCCCAGCTGCTCCTCATATGATGTGTGCTCCAGGCTTTGTGGAAAGGAAGGTAAAGCAGTGACAAAAAGGCTTTGTGTCCCCCTGGCATCCCACAGGTGCAAACCCACCAGGAGCCCAGAATTACTCAGCCGGGGAACGGTAGCCTGGTGGCACTGCAGCAGGACTTGGGGGGGTGGGGGGCAGGATTTCCCCCTTGCACTTGGAGTTTGGCTGCAACTCTGCCTTCCTGGGTGGCCTTTGGCAAAAAACCTGCTGCCTTTGCTCCAGGTTTCCTATTTGTACAGGCTGGAGCGAGTGGGATTCTCCTCTGAGTTCCAGAGCTCTCTGGATTTGGTAGGGCTGATCCCCACCTGCAGGGGTACTCAGGGGAGGAAGAATCAAGCCCAATAACAATAATTGCTTTTCTCCTTCCCATGGGTGTTGTAAGGATTAGCTCATGTTTAGCAGAACTCTCTGTGAGTGCTGAGCATTGTGCATGTCTTGGATCCTTCCAGGAGCTCCGGTGGCTTTCCAGGGAGTGATGGAGTTTTTCCCCTTGCTGGCATGGAGCTGCAGGGAAGTTGTCACAGCTCAAGGTGAGCAGCATCGTATTTCTGTCAGGCTTAGAGTGCAGGGCAGTGTCTGCAGCACAAGAGCAGTCCTCACCTTGCTTTCCATCGAGTTTGGAGGAAACCAACAGGGCTCTGGAGGAACATGCATCCCCTGGAGGGGCTCAGAGCCCTCCTAAGGGCTCTTCTCACCGGCGTGGCAATGGCATCTCCTAGACACGCTCCTTAAGCCAGGAGGTCCCACTAGGAGCACTGAATGACATAGCTGCAGCATTGCCTGAGATCCTGTCTGCAGCTGGAGCCAGAGAGCAGGTCCCAGCCATGACATGGCTTGGGGTACAGGCTTGAGTGTCCTGGCTTGAGCAGGCTGCAGGCTTGGGGGTCGCTTCATGTGCCTTCAAGCCTGAACCGCAGCATCTCCATGCACCAGCAGCAGTGACACTCCTGCAGAGTGTGGAAAAGCAATGCACATTACCCGGTGCTGGCAAGCCCTGCAGAGATGATAAATTCTATTTTCCAGGCTCCACTTCTGGAAAAAGGTCCCAAGTCCTCCCGGGAGAGGAAACTGGCTGGCTGCCGGCTCAGCCCCTACCCAACGACTCCAGCAAACGCCCCTCCTGAGGACCCCCCCCCCAGCTCTCTGGGCAGGGGTATAGGGAGCTGAAACTGCTTCGTCTGCCAGCCCCTGCCACCTTGCTTCTCCAAGCCCTGCCGAGGAGACAGGACTGACTTTCGTGACCCCCTTCTCCCCGCGCTGACTCAGCCGTGCCCCCGCGGTGGGTGGCCGCAGCCTGGGGTGGGGCGGTGTGAAGGTAAAGGCAGCCTGGACTGGCAAGCTTTCAAAGAGGCCACAAGCTAAATAAATAGCCAGGGCCTATTGCAGGGCTGCTATATTTAGCTCCAGGAACATTTATTTATAGGCTTGGCAGCCACTTGCAGTCAATAAAAGCCCGAGAGCTGGAAAAAGGACGTTCCTGGGTTTCTCGTTGCAGTAATGGTTTCTGCTCTGCAAACCTCGAGGAGCCAGAGGAGAAGCAGAGCCTGGGCAGGGGGAGGAAGCTCTGCAGGGTGGGCTTCAAGTTTGGTTGGGTGGGGTTTAGGTTTGGCTATCCTGAAGGAGAGTGGACAGAGAGAAGATCTTCTCGCTGCTAATCAATAGCTATAGGGACCAGACTCTCTCCAGCGGTGGGACAAGGGATAAGGACAAGGCACAAAGTGGAACCCAGGATGAAGGAGGTCAGAGGGAGGAGGAGGGCAGTCTCTTCTCAGATGCAACAAGTGAAAGGACAAGAGGAAAAGACCTCAAGCTGTGCCAAGGGAGGTTCAGGTTGGATATTGGGGGAAATCTCTTCACAGAAAGGGTTATCAGGCTCTGGAGCAGGCTGCCCAGGGAGCTGGTGGAGTTGCCATCCCTGCAGGTACTTAACAGACATGTGGATGGGGGCATGGGTTAGTGGTAGCTTAGCTTAGCTCTTGATGAGTGGTTGGACTTGATGATCCCAAAGGTTTCTTCCAACCTCAACAGTTCTGTGATTCTGTGAGGAAAAACAACTTTGCCTCCTCAGCCTGAACACCCCCAGGCTGAACACCCCCAGTTCCTTCAGCTGCCCTGCTCTCCAGACCCTTCCCCAGCTTTGTTTCCAATCTCTGGACAGGTCCCAGCACCTCATTGTCCTTCTTGTAGTGAGGAGCCCAAAACTGAACCCATGCTCAAGGTGTGGCCTCACCACCAAAGTGCAATAGCAGCTGGATGAGGGGAGTGGATTTATACCAGCCCAGGGGATTCAGCCCTGCCCATGGAAAGGAGCCATGGGGAGGATGTCCCTTCTGCATTTAAGTCAATAAGTGCTTCAGAGCTCTGGAGCCAGGGCAGCAGGGAGCCTGCTCATGCTTTCTCCTCCCTCCCAAGCAAACCTGCTGTGGAAGGGAGCAGGGAATCACTTCCACCAGCCTCTGCTTCAACACAGCCCAGCCAAAATGGGGCTGCTGCTGTGGGGAAGAGGCTCAGCTGGCTGTGGGAGGCCTGGGGAATGTCTGTAGGGTTTGGCTGCCTGTCTGTGGGGCTACACCATGGCAGGAGGAAGCAAAACAAACCCCAAATCACCATTATTATTCATAACAGAATGTATTTCAGTGCAAACACTCCATGCCTTTATGCTCTTTAGCTTGGCAATCTGTGCCACCCCCCACATGTTCATCTACTTATCTGCAGCATGACCTGGCCAGTCCTTTCCACTTAGAAAGAAGCTGCTCAGGTGCCTGGCTGGAGCTTCAGGGCTGTGAATCACACACTTAGCTGTCAGAAACCCTGTGAGTGGCTCTTTATAGTCCATGGGCTCTTGAATGGCCTGATTAATTGCTACCCTCCAGCTCCCTCAGCCATGAGTCTTACTTCTGCTCTGAATCAGTCCAGCTGCAGCTTTCAGCTCCTGGACCCTATACATAGCTGTGGTTCTGGTTGTGTGTCTGGGTCTGGCTGTGTTTCCAGCTCTGGTTGTGTGTTTAGCTCTCCACAATCTCTGGCTCCCATGGCTGCAGCCAGAGGTCCCTCACCCTCCCCAACTCCCCCCCAGAGATGACCCTCCAGCCCCACCCTGAGAAGGTCTGACCCCTCAAAAACCAAGACTGAGACCCAGCTGTTAAAACACCTATTTGGGTATTTATTACAACACGTTGTTCCAAAATACAAAAGAAAGGAAAAGAAAGTCGAGGGTAGAAAAGCCACTGCTGTTTACAGCCTCTGGTAATAAATAAAGGAGGAGGAGGCAGGGGCAGGGTGTCTCCCCGCGTCTGATGTTGGCACTGGCGAGGGAGGGAGCATGGTGGGGCTGGTGGCCAGAGCCTCTCCTCCCTGCTTGGGAGTCCCCAGGGCGGGAGCAGACCCCCCTCCCCGTGTTGTGCTTGCTGAGGAAGGGCCTGATCCTGCAGGGACAAGGATGGGAGCTGAGAAGGCTCAGCCCCGGCGTGGTCGGGGACCTGCCTGCTCCCTCCCCGCCCGTGACTGCCCCCAAAGGCAGGTGAGGTAGGAAGGGTGACGCCGGACCGGGACCCCAGCGGGGGTCTGCCAGAGTCCCCTGAGAGAGGGGCGAGACCTGAGCTCTCTGCTCTCCGGTGCGGTCTCAGAGCAACCTCGGGAATGAGTTCAGCGCAGCATGATGAGAAGGACCCAACCCACGGTGGAGCAAAGCCGTGACAGAGACAAGAGACTGTGCCCAGGCCACTTGGAGAAGGGGGATGTCAAACCCTGCAAATGAAAATGACTCTTCATGAGGCTGGCGCAACAGGGAGAGTGTTTTGTACCATGGTGCAAACAGGGTTCCTCTTCCCTTCCCTGAAGTCTCCTCCTACACCTTACAGTCACCTGGAAACCTCCAGCTTGTACCAGGAGCCCAGGACATGGGTGTGAAAGGGCAGCACTGCACTCTGTCTGCTTATGACACATCAGTGCTGGATAAAGGCCAAATCCAGTCCCAGGATGGGAGCCATTTCCAACCCCTTTCTGCCTCCCTCCAGGTAGCAGAGCCCCTCACACCTCTCCTTGCTGCTCTGCCACTGGCTGAGTGTCCTCCCCAGACTGTGCTTTCCCTGAGCAAAGGGAGATCACTGGCATGAAGAGGACACTCAAGCCCCAAAAGCTCAGGGCACCTGGCTGCTATGGAGCACCAGTGCCTGGCCTTGGCTGGGCAGGGAGAGCTTTGCAAACCATCTCCCACAGCAGAGCAAGAAGCCCCTTGGAGATGCAAGCAGTAGAAGAAGGTGAGAGGACCGAACCTGGAGGGAGCTGACTCCATGAGCTGGGTGCCTGGCCAACACTCCTTAAAGCTGCTACAAGAGCTTTTAGCCTGTGCCATTTAATCCTCCGTCCGTGGTGCCAGCGGGATCCTGCCTCTTGCTGACATGAGCGTGGGGAAGAGGAGCTGCAGGAAGGGAAGAGTTCAGGGAATGGATCTGCCCCGGGTTTGGGTGTCTTTGTACCCTTAGGAAGCATCACCCTCCAGCTCCTCTGACAAGGGTTGGCCTCCCTGGGGCCTTGGGACAGCCAGGGGCTGTGCCAGGCTGCGGGGAGCAGAGAGAAGGTGTGCTGGGGCCTTGCATTTATTCACAACAGAGAAACAAAGAGCAACGTACAAAGAGTAGGAAGCAAAAAAGTACAGAATCATAACCATAATAATCATAATAATCATAATCATAAATACTCAAATCTATCATTCATAGATTGCAATGACAACACTGATAGCTTATTATCATTAGTATTAAGGGTGAGAGGGGTCAGGGGACAGCAGGAGTGGGGAGGGGGTCTGGGGGACATTGTCTCCTAAGGGGCAGATGTAATGGGGATGGACATCCAAAGAAACAAGCAGACAAAGAGAAGGGCTGGGGAGGCAGCAGGGGCTGGGGATGCTGCTGCTGAGGCTGGGGACGAGCCTGCTCTGACCCAAGCCTCTGGCTCAGTGTTGCCGAGCTGATGGCTGCCCTCCTGCCAGCTTCACTCAGCCACCCAAAAGGGTGGTGGGGAAGGAGATGGCCAGGGGGCTTGGCCCTAGGGACACTCAGGGGATGGAGGGAAGGGTGTAGTGTCCCTTCTAGCCTGAAGGAAAGCTGTGGTTTGCTCCATCCTTTGTGTGCTGCAAAGCTCAACCCTAGCAGCTGCTGTGACTGTTGGGCACTCGACAGCTTTGTTGGTTCCTTCCTCGAAAGGGCAGGCTTGTCCTCTCCTCTCCTCACACTTCTGCCACCATGGGTCCCTACTAAGACACACACCCTCAGCAGACCTGCATGGAAAGATAGCTTTTGGTTCCAGGGAGCCTTTGGGTGGGGTCATCTAGCTGGGAGAGCCCATGAAAAGGCTTGGCTGACAGATGATGGGAAGGGCTACCAGCCAGCACAGCCATCCTCAGGCTCACTCCCAGCTCACTCTGATTCATGGACAAAGAGTCAGTCAGAGGCTGATTCACAGAAATCAGCTAATTGCAAGCCACCCAGTGACCCTGCTGCCTCTGGGACAGTGCTGGCAGGACACACTCAGGGAGGGCTACTCCATCAAAGCATATTTGCTGGATGTAGCCTTAAAATATTGCACACAGGAGGGCTGCTAGAGCATGTGCCCAACATAAGGGGGAAGGAGGAATGCAAAGTGCATCAAAATGAGGCTGCAGAGGTGGGCCATGGATGTCTTGTGGCAGCTGTGGTCTACTCAACTCAACATCTGCTTCCCTTTGCTCCCATTTCAGAGGCTGATTTTGCAGTGCTACACCTAACCAGCTCCTGATAAAAGCTTGGTTGACCTGGGCTTAGCTGGTCCATGCTGGCACCAGCCCTGGAGGACCATGGGATGCACAAAAGCTGAGTGGTATGGAGCAGAGGTTAGCAGGTGATGATGCCTGCCATGCTTGGGAAGAGGTGCTACCATCAAGGGCAGCAGGAGAGGAAGGGATCCAGCAGCACTGCTTGGGCACTGACACCAACCTGGGCTCAGGAGGCTTGCTGGACAGAGGACAAAGCCTTTTCCCTTCCCTCCTTTGACTTGACATCATTGTCTGCTTAGGAGGCCCTGCTGTGAGTGCTGAATAGCTGCCTGGCTCATGGGATAGACTCAAATGCCTACTGGAATCTAAAAAGGGAGCCTAGAAGATGGTGTCAGCATCCATTCATGGCCAGAAGGGAGAAACATTCAGGCTGGCAACACTGAGCTGGTTTGAGGTGATTGCTGGAGGCACTACTGGGTGGGGTGGGCTCTCTAGGGATGCCTGTAACATCTCTCACCCTCATCAAAAGCATTGTGGGAAGAGAAGCAGGCAGTCCCTGGCTCTCCAGCCACCCTTTCCCCTCCTTGCCACACCTCATGGCACCAGCAGGAGCATGCAAGATGCCCAGCACCTCACCAAATGGCCCCATGGGAAAACCAGGAAAAACTAAAGGCAGCCTGAGGAGAGTGAAGAGCTGCTGGGGAGCCTCAGCTCGGCTGCAGGCACAGAGGTGGTTGGGAGAGCAACCAGCCAAAGCCAGCAGCCTCCCCTCACACCGCCACAGCTCCTCACAGCTCTGCTTTGCCTTCGGTTTTAAACCTGAGCTCATTTGGTTTTGCCACGTGCAGCTTGACTTAGAGAGAGAAACGAACGACAAGAGGAGGAACGAGGGGGAAAGGGAGCCAGAAACAAACCCCCTGACACTCCAAGGCTGACACAGGACACAGACATGCACGGACAGAGACCCCTGAGGTATCAGCTTCGCAAACTAGCGCAGGACAAGGGGGAAAGCAACGGCAGCCACAGGGAGAGGAGTGCTTTGCAGCGGAGGCAGAGGAGTGCCTACAGCTCCAGAAAGCAGCTTCTCAGCAAGCCTGGTGCTGGGCTTTGGGGGCAAGGGCTCAGCTCCCCACCAAACTGAGGGGAAGCAGCCAAGTGCCTCTGCAAATCGGTTGGTTGTGCCCCCACCCCTGTGTGCTTGCAGAGCTGTGTGTCCAGCTGGTTTATCACCCACTGGATGGAATAGGGCTGGGAGAGTCCTGGCACCTGCAAGCACACTGCCCATGAGTTTCCTGGGTGTGAAGAGGAGGATGAAGGAAGCCTGAAAAAACACCACTCCCAAAGGGAAAAATAGTGCCCATACCTCCCCCAAGCAAGCTGGCTGAGGCAAGGGGGAGCTGAGTGGCTGAGGCAGGCAAGATATCCTCTGAGCAGGAATCCCAGCTACCCCCAGACTCCCCTCCCTGACTCCGCTGTGGCAGCTTCCAATGCAGCTGCGGGCGACACCCAGCACCCTTCCCTCCGCTTTGGGTGACTCCCTCCTCACCCTCCCAAGTGAGGATAGGCAGCCCAGGAGAGGGAGGGGGAGGCACAGCTGGAACAGGCTGATCGCTGGGATGGGGCCAATGACAGGGGATAGGGATGATGGCTGGGATTGGGTGAGAGCCAGGATGAGGGGGAGGGGGATGATGACCATGATGGGGACGATGACTAGGATGGGGATAAGCAAACAGAGACCAAGGGATGAAGAAGCGGCAGCAGCTTCCAGAATAGAGTTTTGTTTTTTTTTTTCCTCTGGCTCAGTTTGTTGTAAGAAGTGTTTATGGTTTGCTCAGTTGCTTGTTCATTCATAGAAAAAAGTGCCCAGGAGAGTCTCCGGTCCCCTTTGTCACTGTGCCCGGAGGGAAGAAGGTAGGGGTGTGTGTGTGGGGTGGGTGAGGGGGAGGGGGAGGTGGGGGGTGGAAAAAACAACCCTTTTGCCGTCGACATGAGCTAGAGAAGGAGCCACAGGCCTCAGATATTGCTTAGAAACTCGTTATTTCAGATTTTAAATACCATACACAGTAAAAATAGAGCTGAAAGTACCGCCCCACATTGTCTGCAAATCATTGCCAGAATGAACAGCTTCAATAAATTAAACCCCCCCCCAAAAAAAAAAACCAAACAAAACGAAACAAACAAACCAAAACAAACAAAAAAAAAAAGAAGAACAAACAACAATCCAAATATTATTTACCTCTCGATAAAAATCGCAGTAAAACCATTTACCTTTGTTTGGGTTTTTTTTGTTTTTCTTCTCCTTTGTGTCTGTGTTTTCTGCCTTTTTTTTTTTGTGTGTGTGTGTGTGTGTTTTTTTTTTCTCCCACTTTTTTTTTGTTGTCGTTTTGTTTTTATCTTTATATTATATATAATATATATTTATATATGTATAGGGGCTGCTCCAGTGCAGCATTTTTAGGATAGTTAGCCAGAGAAACACGGGGGGAGCGTGCTTAGTGCCCCGGGAGGTGGGGGGGGGGGGGGGGAAAGGGGGGCGGCTTGTGGCGTTCCCCTTACCCCAGGGGCTGTGTGCCCCACGCCCCTTTTCCCCGGTTGAATTTGACAGCCCAAATGTCAAGAGCGGGGGATGGAGGGGCTGGGTCCTGCTGGGGATGGAGGGGCTGGGACCTGCTGGGGATGGAGGGGCTGGGACCTGCTGGGGATGGGGAGAGGGGCGGAAACAAGGAGCAGGGTGGGACACTAAGCATCCTCCGTCGTGTTTCCCGGACTCTGGAAAGCCTCTTCTGCCTCCGCTTCCGTCTCCGCGCATGCGCTCCCGAAAATGCACGCGCAGGTATAAATATTCCCACCCCCCCCCCCCGGACCCCGGCCACCCCCCCCCTCCCCTCCCCTCCCCTCTCCCCCCAGCTTAAATACCCATCCCCACCCCCTCCGCCACCCCACCCCCCACCCCCCCCGGCTCCAGGCACCCCGAGCGGGTGTCAGGACACCTCGATGATCTCCATGCTGCCCGAAAAGCTGGACTGTTTGCTGATTTTGCCCAGCTCTTCGCGGGCCCTGCCCTCCGACATGGTCTCCTCGAACTCCATCTGGCAGCTCCTCCGCTTGAACTGCTTCTCGGCGCCGGCTTCCTCATGCCAGCTGTGCCGCCCGTCCCGCGGCTCGGCCCGCGCCTTGTCCCTCAGTCTGATCTCGCAGCCGCCTGCCACCCCGCCGCAGCCGAACGGCGCCGGGAAGGGGCTGCCCCCGGCGAACAGGCTCCCGCCGCTCCCGCCGGTTCCGCCGGAGTCGACGCCAAAGTACCAGCCGGCCTCGCCCGACGGCGTGCTAGGGGACTCCAGGTGCACCCCGCTCCACGTGCTGCCGGTGCTGGTGGCGCCGGGAGCGGCGCTCGGTTGGGCGAGCCGTGGCGGCAGCCCGTCCTCGGCGCCGGGGCTCTTGCGGGCCGCGCTGGCCCCGCCGACGTTGAGGCTGAGCCCGTGTGCCGGCGAGCCCGCGGCGTGCCGGTGCTTCCGCCGCTGCCTCACCTTAGCCTCCAGCAGCAGGTCCGGCCCGTTCGGCCGGTCGGGGCTGTCCGCCCCCGGGGAGAAGGGGCCGAGGCCGCCGGGGCCCGAGGGGCTGTCCAGCTTGCAGAGTTTTGGGGCGTCCCCGGGGCCGGGGGGTCCGGGTGGGTCCTGGCGAAGGCTGGGGGAGTAGGCGGACTTGATGTCCAAGGAGAAGGAGCGCTTCAGGCGGTTGGTGTCCTGGATGCGCTCGGAGGAGAGGTGCAAGCCGTTGAGCCCCTGCTGCAGGGTGGTGGGCGACAGGACCTTCGGGGCGCCGCCCTGCCGCTCGCAGTCGCCGTGGGGGGATGCCGCAGTGGTGCCTCTCGGCGCCTCCTCGGCCTTCTCTGAGGTAGGTGGTGGTGGGGGGTGCCGGCTGCTCTCAGCCGCCTCCGCTGGGTCCTGCTGGGTGTCTCCCTCAACCCGGTCACCCTTTGACTTCAGGGCCTTGAGGAGCTTCAGGCTCCTCTCATACTCCAGGAGCTGGCCCAGAAAGTTGAAGTTGGGCGAGATGGACGGGCGACGGTCCTTAACGAACCTGCGAAGAGACACAGAGAGCCCTGGTTGGTGCTTGGCCCTTCGGTGGGTCACCCCTGCTCTCAGCATCTTTGGGTAGAAGCAGCATCACCCAAGATGGTCTGACCACACTCTCTAAAGAAAGGGGTGTTGGGGATCGGTGGGGCCTCAGGATGCCCCAAGGGTAGAGCTGGGACTGTCTCCTCCCTCCACGTTACCGCCCCAAGCCTTTCCTCCTTGCACGCGCTTGATGAAGGCAGGTTTAGTTTGGGTTCATTGGGAAACGGTTAACTGGAGACAGGACTGTGAGGAGCTGCCAACCTCTCCTTCTGGACCCAGCCTGCTTTCCTTCCCAGCATCAGCTCTGTCTGCCCTGTGGGGAAAACTCACCTGTAAGCATCATCTGACGACATACCCATGGTCTTCATGATGTAGGCGATGGCGATGGTGGCCGAGCGGGAGATCCCAGCCAAGCAGTGCACAATCACCTGGCAGCTGGACACCTTGGCCTTGTCTGGAGCACGGCAGAGGAAACAGAGAGAAAAGCAACAATGCAGTCAAGAGAGGGCGAGCAAAATGACTCCAGCCTCCCTCCCAGGCCCCCAACCCTTGTGTGTGAAAGGACAAGGGCTGCTGGAAGCAAGATCATTGAGAAAAGAAGAGCTTTGAAAGCTGAGAAGTGGAAAGTCTGCAACCACTGTAACCACCAATGACTCATGCTCACCAATGAACTCAATGGACTTGTCCAGCCAGGGGAGCAGCTTCTCACAGTAGTTGTCATTGACAGGAATGCGCATGAAGTGACTATCACAGATGAAGTCTGGCTTGGGACAGGAGTTGCTGGCGTTGAGGACGTAGCTTATCCCGTTCTGCGTCATCAAGTCCTGGTGGGAAAGAAGAGAACCAACGATCAGCTGGGCTCAGGCAGCGCTGAGTGCTGAAGATCTGCCTTGCCATGCCCTCCCTTGCCTTTTCCCATCCCAATATTTGCTCCTGTGGCTCTCCCAGCATTGCCTTGGCCTAGCTGATAGTGGGAGAGCAGAGAGAAGGTTGTATGAATTTTGATGGCACAGGTTTGAACCTCAGCTGATCTTAGGAGGAGAGGCTGAGTGCCTCTCCTTAGTCTGGAGAGGACTGAGAGGGGATTTAATAAATGTTCATAAATATCTGAGGGCTGGGGGTCAGGAGGCAGGGGACAGGCTCTGCTCACTTGCACCCTGGGATAGGACAAGGAGTAATGGATATAAACTGCAGCACAGGACGTTCCACCTCAGCACGAGGAGGAACTTCTTGACTGTGAGGTTCACAGAGCACTGGAGCAGGCTGCCCAGAGAGGTTGTGGAGTCTCCTTCTCTGGAGACTTTCAAAACCCATCTGGATGCATTCCTGTGTGACCTGAGCTGGATTCTGTGCTCCTGCTCTGGAGGGGGGTTGGACTTGATGATCTTCAGAGGTCTCTTCCAACCTCTAACATCCTGTGATCTTTACTTTGGCCCAAACACAAGTAAGCAAGACCAAGGACACCTGGAAAGGGGGTCCCAGAGGAGAAAATCCAAGGATTTAAGCAGGAGAGGAACAGCTAAATACAAGAAAGAAACCCAGCCAAATCTCTGTCTGAAAGCTTTGAGAGTATCTGCTGAGGGAGAGAGGAGGCATCTCACCAGCAGTGGGGTGAGTCAGTGGCAGCACCCCATGTTAACCAATGTCAGTGCATGGCTTTGCTCCCACACTGCTCAGAAACACATCAGGATTTGTTCTCAGACTTGTGAATCATTCACATTTCTTCACTGTGAACACAAACTGTTGTGTTAGGGCACAGGCAGGTGGCAAGGGGAAACTTCTCCTCCCTCATTCTGGCACTGGGGTGAAACTGGACCAGAAAGCTGGGGACACACTTTTGAGCAAGGCCTGTTGTGACAGGACAAGGGGTGATGGTTTGAACTAAAAGAGGGAGATTCAGAGGGGAGAGAAGGAACAAATGTTTGCCACTGAGGGTGGTGAGAGCCTGCTTCAGGTTGCCCAGAGAGGTGGGAGATTCCTGGAACCATCCCAGGTCAGGCTGGGGCTCTGAGCAACCTGCTCTAGTTGCAGATGTCCCTGCTTACTACAGGAGGGTTGGACTAGATGACCTTAAAAGGACCCTTAAGAGGTCCCTTCCAACCCAAACCAGGCTGGGATTCCGGGATTGGACTTGTTCCCCATGGCTTTTCTGCTTTGGCCACTTAATGGCCACCCTCACTGCCCATATTTCTGACTCAATAAATGCAACAGTAGAAGGGAGACCTTAGGTAAATAAGGTCAGATGACAAACTGCAATGAGGGGGTAAGGTTCAACCCATGAGTCACCCAGCAGGGAACTGGCTTGCTGGGTGCATACTGCTGCACCCACACCAACCTCCATTCCTTCCTTCCCAGGGCCACGGTCAGCTTCACCATTATGCAGTGCTGACACCAGATTCATGGCTCACCCAACCCCTGCCTGTATCCCCATCCCACCTGTACAGCTGGGGGTAGGTGGCTCATAAAAAAGTGGGGGGACACCTGTCCCAGCTGCTGGGTATCAGTGTCTGGTCTGGGCTATTGCAGGGAGGACCCAAAATGAAACAGGAGGAGAAAACATGGAGATGAAAAGGATCCTTCCACACATCAGAGTGTGTGGAGCCTCCAGGTGGGAGGTCTCCTCTGCAATACCCTGGAGCAGAGAAGCATCATCTATGCATGGCTCCACACTTGACCCTGCTCTGCTTCTGGCCACACAGCTCCAAGAGATGGACACAACCCTCCGAGGAGGTGGGGAGGGATGGAAAACATCAATTTCCCTGCCTGCCATTGGCTCCTCAGGAGACCACACCAGGCTTTCGTCCCTGGCTTCTCCAGCAGCCGGTTCCTGCCTGGCCCAGCAGAGCGCAGCCTTGGCTCCACGGAGTCAGCCCGGCTCCTGGGCTCACATTCCTGGCATTTTTCTCTCCCATTTCCTTCTACTCCCTGTATATAATTCCACTCTCCCTCCTTTCTGTCTCCAGCCCTGCTCTGGCGTCATGGTCCCTCTGCCCCCCTGCCTGCCCTGGGTGAGGACAAGGAGTCCTGGCTGGCTCCCTCCTGCCTGCGGTAGCCAGGCTGCCCGGCAGCATTTCCACTGCAGTTCCTCTTTCTGTCTTCTTGGCATGATTTTTCCCTTTAAACAGAACTCCTACCCTGGTGTGATGTCCCAGCACAGCCCTTCCAGCACCTGTCCCTCTTTTCTCCTTTCTCCTACTGTCTTTGGCTTCCAGGGAGTTCCCAAGGTTGTGACATTGGTGTTATCTCACTGGTCAGGCAGGTGGGTGCAAAGCTGGCTCGTGTCCCACATCTCCCTCCAGCTGTAGTAACTCCTCCTCCATACCCAGGTGTATTCCCAGCTGTGCTCCTCTTGCCCCTGGGTGTGCTATGGGTACTTTGAGGTTGTTGATACCCTGTCCTAGGGTGCCCAGAAAGGTGCTAGGTGCCTCATCCCTGGAAACATTCCAGGTCAGGTTGTCTGGGGCTCTGAGCAAACTGCTATACTTGAAGATGTCCCTGCTCACTGCAGAGGATTTGGACTAGAAGACCTTTATAGATCCCTCACAACTCAATCCATTCTATGATTATACTTGGGAAGAGTCTGGCCACCCCAAAGCTCATCAATTATACAGAATACAGAGACTTTTGAGATCATCAAGCCCAACCTATCACCCAACACCATCTAATCAACTGAACCATGGCACTGAGTGCCTCATCCACTCTCTTTTTAAACACTCCCAGTGATGGTGACTCCACCACCTCCCTGGGCAGCACATCCCAATGGCCAATCTCTGTGAAGAATTTCTTCCTAGCATCCAGCCTAAACTTCCCCTGGCACAGCTTGAGACTATGTCCTCTCCTTCTGTCACTGGTTGCCTGGGAGAAGAGGCTGACCCCCACTTGGCTACAACCCCCCTTCTGGTAGGGCAAGACAGCTCATCCTCTCCAGTTCCACCAGGCTCTGCCTGTGCACTCCTTCCCTTCAACCTTCTGGTAGGGTCAGACCCACCACCCACGGTTCTCCCACCAGGCAGGAAAGGAATCCCTAACACCCTGACTCCTCTCCATTGCTGGGGCCCCTGGTGGGACAGGGCAGACACATCCCCTCAGCAGGGCCATACCTTGTTTAGGACGTCCTTCTGGGAGCCCAGGTAGAGATGTGGCAGGATGCGTGTGGGGCCAACGTTGGCCACGGGCAAGCATGGCTGGGAGATGCTCATGGGCAGGATGGCAGCTGGCTTCCCCTCACACAGCCCTGGGAAGCAGGATGAGAAGGTGGCAAAGCCTCCTGTGGAGAAAATGAGGACGTTAAGCTCATAGCAGTGAGGCTGAGAGACCATCCAGTACCTGCCACCCCGAGGCCCGGGCTGGGGCAGAGCGCTGATAACCCTGCGACACTGAGAACAGAGCCTGGAGGAGCAAGAAGCCACCAGTGGTGGCAGAGCAGTGCAGACACCTTGTGATGACTGTGCCACACACATGGGGAAAGGAATGGAGAGCCAGCTCTGATTTTCCTGCTGGAGATGCACGAATGCACACGTGAGGCATCCCACAGCCCTCCTGCTCTTCACCACTGCTTGGCTGCCTGCAGCACTGTGAGGACAACCAGGGTCACCTTTTGGTTGCAAAACCCAGCAGGACAGGATGAGGACAAGCAAGCCCACTGAGGCTCATAGCTCCCTGGGCTGATGGAGCTCAGCCTAACCCTTGCCACAACTGTTACACTTACTCATTGTGGCCTCTGAGAGATGTCACCCTGCCAGCCCTGCCAAGCTCGTGACTTCCACCACACTGGACCAGAGAGGCCAGAGGAGACTTTGGGGCTTGACTGCCTTTGACTGTCACAGGCATCAGGACGTCCCCCTGGAGATCCTTCTGAAAGTCCAAGTCTCTGCACTCAGGACCATGGGAATCCTTTGCCCATCTCCACAGCTAACCAAGACCTTTTAATGAGTCTTTGGTAAGGACCTTTCCATTCAGACTTCAGGAGCAGGGCAACCTTGTCACAGTCTCTATCCTCTCCAGCACCTTCACAGCATTTCTTCTGATCCTCCTGCAGCACTTCCCTGGCTGCTGGTGTGACAGCCAAGCTCTGATGGGGCATGCCTGGTGCTGCAGACAACCCATCCCACATCTCTGAGAGATGAAGGTGATGGAGAAGCCAGAGGAGCACACAAAATCATGTTGATATCATCTCTGAACATCCAAGGTCCTCCATCACCATTCACCTCAGCAGCTCCCACTGCCCCAAGAGGAAGGCATCCTCCAACCAGCCTCTTTCCTCCTCTCTCTGACATATTCCTGGCTGGCAGCTAACACAGCTCCCAGCTTCAAAGTCCAGCCAAGCCAGGAAAGGTAAGAGTTAAAGCACCTTATCTTCTCCAGCACTTCCTCTTCTCTGGCTCCCTGTGAAATGACATCACCTCTCAACTGGGACATTAAATCAGAGGGAAAGCAGGAGGCCCAGCGCAGGTGCAGCACAGCTCCGGTTACTGCTCATCCTCACACTGCCGCGGCCCCGCTGCCGAGGAGCCTAGCGCCCAGGCCAGAGCCCCCTGTCCACGTCTGCCACCTCCCTGTGCCACCTCCCTGTGCCACCCCCCTCCTTCACCCAGCGCTTCAGCACACCTCCTTGATGCTTGGGGGATGCTCAAGCAGAACCCTTGTCAGGGGTTTCCTTCAGCCACCCCATGAGACGCCTGCAGCACACAGGGTTGAGTGGGGCTCAGGTTTGACCCCCAGACAAACCAACAGGGGCATTTCTCCAGAGGAACCTGGCACATTTTGGGGGAGCAGGGTGCAGGCAAGCACAGCCCTGAGGACTGATCCCCATGTCCCCAGCCTCATGTGCTCAGTCATACCCCATCAGGAGCTGCCCAGGGTCACGCACAGCTTTGTGCTGCCCTTTCAAAGTGGGGAGTGTGGGGTGATGTCACAGCCAGAGCAGGCCAGGGCATGCCACTCTCTTTCCCTCATCCACTTCTGCTGGCACTTGCTTGGCAGCAGAGGCTCTGCCAGCCCTGCTCAGGGAAGTCCAGGCCAAGGGGCTGTGGAGCAGGCAGGGATGTCTGCAAAGGCCGAAGGATGCTGGCACCCAAAATGATGCCCATAGCTCACTCTGTGTGCGCCAAGCAAAGCCTCAACCCTGAGCCTGGGAGGCTGGGCACACTCCCATCCTGCCTGTCCTCATTTCCCCCACATTTGTAGTTGCTGAGGGCAGCTCAGGCTTGGGGGAAACCCTAGATGTGGAGCCGGGTACCCGACACCATCCCAACCTCCAAGCCACGCTCACCCCACCCCACCCCGGCTGCTCCAGCATGCCTTTCATTTTTAGAGAGCAAAGCAGCTCCTCAAAACAATCCCAAAGGCAGTGAATGTCCCTGGCTGGGCTCCAAATGTTACCTGGGCTTTCCCCCCTCTGCACCCTGAGCAGTGGATCCCAGCTTTGGCTGAGAGGGAGTGGAGGGGCCCCACGGGGTGAGGAGCTGGGCAGCACTGGGGCTTTAGTCTTCCCTCTTTAACTCCCAGTGCTGCTGCTGGGAGCTCTGTTTCTCTTGGCACGTGTGGGATTAATCTCAGGAAGGATTTGGATGTGACATGGTGCTGGGGCATCTCTGGTGTCTTCCTGATGCTCCCCTCGAGCCTGGCACAGGTTTGCTGGGGAGGAGCTGGTCCCTGCACTGCTCGTGGCTCCAGCACTCCTGAGTGATCTCAAAGTCATTCCCTGGAAAACCCCAGTGTCTTCCTGCATCTACCTGAGACAGAGGTGGGGCCCAGCAGGAGAAGTGGGGATGCTTGAGCATGGGGAACTAGGAGAGACCTGGGGATGCCTTCACTGCCCCTGGCTGAAGACGGAGGAAGGAGGAGCCAAGGACCAGCACCAAGCAGATTGCTAGGAGGGCTGGTGAAAGCCACCCCTCAGCTTTAGGAGGGTTCACTCAGCAATGTCCCAAGAGACATAAAAACCTTCAGAAGTGTTCAGCTCAAGCTGGGGCTGAAGAGAAATGCAGCTTTCTCCAGGGAGAGGAGTGCTGTCACACCCCAGAGGAAAGAGGGAAACTGAGGCAGGGGATGTGATGTTGCAGCACCCTAATGCTAGAAGAGGGCAATGACTGAAACCTCACTTCTTCCCCCAGCCCAGGCTCCACTCAGGGGGTGCTGGCCACCCTTCCACCTCCTGCTAGGCTCTGCAGGTCCTCAGCCCTGATCTGCATGGCTGTGGCAGCAAACAGCTGCTGGGGAGCCCTGTGACTTTTCCCCTTGAGCAGCAACCTGCAGAGTGAGGAACCCTGCTGCCAGCCTCTGCACCAGCAACTGGAGGACCCTGAGATGGCTACAGCCAATGTGAACAAAAAGCCTCAGTCCTGGTGCTGGGCTGATGGGCATGGAAGAGGTTCAGAGGGTGGAAGGAGAGAGGTATTGGAATGCTACACCTGGGGACCCCTCTGCTGACTTGGCTGTCCCCTTCAGGTGGTCTCTGGGGACATCCAATTCATGGCTGGGACACTGACAATGTCTCGGGCATTGCCCATCACCTCTTTGCCAAGGCAGGGCAGCAGTGGTGGTGCAGGGAGGATGATACAGAAGTTGACAAAGTCCTGGCTAGGACAGGGCTGTGGTGTGGCATCATTTTCCTCCTGGTGGTAAGCCCCAGCTTTGGGGATTTGCAATCTGTTGAGCTGCATGGAAGTGAGGAGAGATGCTGCTGGGGATAAAAGGGAGGTGTGGGGCATACTAAGCAGGGCTGTGCCAGCTCCCTGCTGCTCCCTGTGTCCCACATCAGGACATCTTCCGAGGCTGCAGGGGTAAAGTGGAAACAGAGAGATGACTGAGCTTGAAAACCCTCTCATGTCTCACTCTGATAGCTGCAAACTGCCCACTGGCCTCCATCCCTGTGGGCCCAACTCCTTCAGAGTCCCTTTAAACCACTGGTCACAATGCTGTGCCCAGATGACTGCAAGAAGCTGAAAAAGGGCACCTACTGCACCTCAAACCCACTCTCTGGGAGAACCACCTGCCTCTTGAACACCACCAACCCCATGAGCCCCCTAAATGCATGGTGAGGGACATCCTGAGCAGCAGGCATATGTCATGATCACCAGGCTCCCATATGCATGGTGGAGCATCATAGGCTGGAAAATACCTGTAAGATCATCAGGTCTAACCATTAACCCAACACTACCAGGTCCACTGCTAAATCATGTCCCCCAGCACCACATCTACATGGCTTGTAGATCCCTCCAGGGATGGGGACTCCACCACTTTCAACCCAAAGCTTCCAGGAGGAAACAGAAGAAGTAGTGACCCTACCGTGCCATCAGTCAGCAAGGAGGGGAACAGCCCCAGCTGGAGCTACAAACCCTCCTTGGGCCAGCAGCCACCACAGCCTACCTTGTTACCCCCTAGCTGTTACATCAGCAGCTGGCAGGAGACCCACTGGGGGTATTAAAGAGGTGGCTTATATGCTTCTGTATGGAGTGCTCAAGAGCAGGGCCGGGAGCTGCTCAGAGACCAATTCCCCACCCCCAGGCGCTGAAGCTTTTGCAGCAGCCTCTGGCCCCGCCGGCAGAGCTCACCTCTGCGCTCACGCTGGAGCCCCTCGGCCCAGAAGCTGCTGGCATCTGCAGGGGCTGCGAGAGGCCGAGCTGTGCCCAGCTCTCATTAGGATGCCTGCGGTGGCCGGCAGCGGCTGCCAGGCCGGCACGTGGCGAGGGGCAGCGGGCACGCGCCGGGGCTGCCGCCGTGCCAGCGCGGCTCCGGCACCGCCGAGCTGCCTCGCCGGCCGGCAGGCATGCCTCAAACCCCCTCCTCATCACCCCACAGCCCCGGCATCGCGCTGCTCCCGGGGCCCTGGCACAGCCACCCCCGAGTGTCAAACCGCCTTGCTGAACTGAGGCACGGCAGGAGACGATGGGAGCTGGAGGGGACTCACAAAGCCCCCGAGCCTTGGCAGGGCAGCGAGCCTGAGCGCTGGGATGGAACGGAGGCAGGGAAAGCAGAGGGGCCTGGCCCTCGGAGACGCTGGGAAAGTCCCTGTCGGTGAAAGGCTGGGTGGGAGCCTGTTGGGGCCGGCAGCTGAGCCGGCGGCGTGATGAAACACTGCTGCTTGCCACCCTTACTCACGGCGCTGCGGGGCTCCCTCGGCACTTCCCGCCGCCGCCTGCAACGCTTCTGCCTTTTCCCCCTGCCTTCCTCCTCGCTGGTCCCCCTGCAGTCCCCTGGGATTTTCCCTAACCCTGCCATCGTTGCCCAGTGCCCGCTTGCTTGCACAGCCTTCCCACCCACCTGGGTAAAGTCCTAGTGCCACCCAGCCTGGCCAGCTCGCCCTGCCTTGGCTGATGCTCCTTTGCTTCCACCCAGCTCACGGGAGAGCAATCTCTGCTGCATGCCCGGTCCCCTTTCCCCTCCACACTCCCCTACCCAGCCTCTGTGCTTTTCCCCAGCGCAGGTTTCACCCTCCCTTCATTCAGCACCAAATTTCATCACCCTCTTGCTGGCTCCATGCATTTTTTTTTTGTTCCCCTAAGCAGTGGGGATGAGAGAGCAGATGAATCAGCCCTATTATGGATTCTTGTGAATTCCCCGTTTCCCCAGTGGTCACCCTGAACAGCCTCTGCCCATCTGCTGCTACATCACCCTGCTGCCTCCCAACCCGTGCCAGCCCACCCCAGCCTCACAGGCTGGTCCCGGACCCTACTCCCTTTCTCTCAAGCAAGCAGAAAATGTCCTTAAAACAAAACAAACCAAACACAGAGGAAAAGCAGCAGAAAGGAAGCCCTCCACCCACACAACCACAGCCACGCTCCCCGAGCTGCTGGGCTTGATTTCCCTCCAGTGACTGTGCCTGCTCTGGACCAGCCTTACTCGTTCTAAGTAAAGAGAAATGTGTCATTTCCAGGAGTGACTTATTGCTAATGACACCATCACTGGGTTATGTGCTTCGTGCCACAAAAACCTGTCAAGCACTTTTAGCAGGCTCCCATTTTAAGTGGAGATGGAGGGGAAGTTTCTTGATCCAACCCTTCGTTAATCTAGGTCATTCCAGGCTCTGCATATTTTTAAGCTGCTCCAGTTAATATCCCCTTCCTCCACTCGCCCTTCACCCTGGCACTGGGGGGTGTGTGGAAGCACTGCAAACCCCCTTGTCAGGCTGAAAGCCCCCGAAAGATGGGCAGGCAGCAGCAGCCTCAGTGAAGCGAAATGGCTCCGCCGGGCAGCTGCCTGGCTGCGGGCAGCAGCACAGATCTCTTCCAGCTCCCCTCACTCTCTTCATCCTTCCCCCACCGCCACCACCCCCTCTTTGCTCGAGATGTGATGACCCCTCCAAGCCAGCGCCCAAACCAGCCGAGATCACATCACAGAATCACAGAATGGGTTGGGTGGGAAGGGACCTCAAAGATATCTACTTCCAACCCCCTTGCCGTGGGCAGGGACACCTTCCACTAGCCCAGGTTGCTCAAAGCCTCATCCAGACTAGCACTGAACAATTCCAGGGATGGGGCACCTACCACCTCTCTGTTCCTTTGCCTCACCACCCTCATAATAAAGACTTAATTTTGTTTCAAAACCTCATCTAAGCCTACCCTCTTTCACACGAGATGCTGGCGGCAGAGCTCCTGCAGCTTTCTTCCTTCCCTTCTCCTCTGCTCCTTCCACACCCTCACCCAGCTTGCCAGGACGGAAAAGGCTTCAGGGGACTCCCAGAGCAATCCCCCAAAGGCCAGGTCAGCCTGAGGGGACCCCAGAGGGACCCACAGTCCGAAGAAGTTGCCCCCTCCCCACGCAGCTCCTTTCCAGCAGGATCAGCCCAGCTGCCTCCGCACCTTGCCCGGGGCTGGCAGCTGCCGACCGCTCGCTCCCTGCTCGCCAGCTCCGCTCCACAAAAGGGGCTCCAGCCCCCGGGCAAAGGCAGGCTCGTTCCCCTCATCCCCCCTCCATCTTCCCGGGCAAGAACGGAGCCGGCCGGGCGGACCAACCTCTCATCTCCCTGCTCTCCTTCATCCTCCGCACCCTTATTTTCAGCTTCATCTGCCCTTCGCGCATGTCTGGCCAGAACTGGTCCTCGGAGGGAGCGATCATTACATCCACGGGCATTCAGGCTCGCTGGGGCACCTCTTCCCTCCTTCAAACAGCAGCTTAAAAAACCACTAACCCCAAGCCCTCCCCAGAAAAAAAACCCACCCCAACAACCGCCCCTTGGCTCCAACCTTCAGGCTGAAAATATGAAAAGCCTTAAAAAAAAAAAAGGCAAGCAGGGTTTGGGGGTGGCGGGGGGAGGCTTCTGTAGCCCCTCTTCTCCCCAGCCACCTTCGTCTTCCTCCTGCCTCGGTGGCCGGTGGCGGAGCTCAGCCCCGGCGCAGCAACCGCGGCCCCGCCGCTCCATCCGCCGCCGCGCTCATAGCTAACGGGTCAGGCATGCGGCCGCATTCCTTACTCAGCACACAGACACGCAGCGCAGCCCCCCCAGCTTAAAGGCACAACCCCCATTTTCCTCCCCGCCCAGGCTGATCTGTGAGCAGCGCAGGATTTGGCCCTGAAGGAGGAAATTTATGAATCAGGGAGTTGGAAGGAAGGTGGTGATGCTCACATCTCCTCTTAGCAGTCAGAGCCTCCCAAGCGTTGCTCTCCGTCCCTGCTGTACCCCCGGCACCCTCACGGTGGGGGCCCTGCCCCCCTTCCCACTGCTGGCTGCTGCTGGCAGGGTCGACCTGAATCCCCTGGGAGATGTTTAAGTGGGAATCCCAAATCTGAAGAGCAACGCCACGATCTTGGCTTCTCAAAAGGGGAAACTGAGGCACACACACACACAAATCACTTAGCACCATAGCATCATAGAATCACAGACTGGTATGGGCTGGAAAGGACCTTTTAAGGTCACCTAGTCCAACCTCCCTGCAGTCAGCAAGGACATCTTCAAGAGAGAAGGTTGCTCAGAGCCCCGAACAACCTAACCTGGAACGGTTCCAGGAATAAAGGATCTTAGCTGGGGTTATCTGTGTAGGGCAGAGCTGTGGACCAGGCAGCAGATCCCTAAGCTCCAGTCTGTCTTTCCTCTTGATGTCCCCACAGAGAGGATCACCCAGGAGAGATGCTTATCCTGGAGTAGCTGCAAACAGCTGGAGATGACCGTGCCCCAGCAGCTGGTGGGGAGTGGGGCTGGCACTGAGCTGCTCACACCTGTGTGCACCCACGTCAGATGGAGTTAACTGCTTAATCCCAGCAGAGCAGGACTGGGAGCTGGAGGAGATGCACCCTCTGGTAAAGCCTTCTCACATGTTCAGCTAGAAGGGACATATAGGAACCATAGAATGGTTTGGGTTGGAAGGGACTTTGAGGGGTGATCTAGTTCAGCTGCCCTGCAGTCAGCAGGGACATCTGCAACTACAGCAGGTTGCTCAGAGCCCCAAACAACTTGACCTGCAATAGTTCCAGGGATGGGACACCTACCACCTTTCTGGGCAATCCCCCAGGGTCTCACCACCCCCAGTGTAAAAAATTTCTGTCCACAGTCCCCCCGGGGGTCTATCCACCAGCCATGGCTTCTAAAGCAGGAGCTGGGGGGTTGATGTATTTTCTCCTTTGTGTTTGTCCTGGAGGTCAGAATTACTTGTCCCCCCTCTTCCCACCCATGGGACTCCTTAAGGCATCTCCACACAGCTCCTTACCGAGTTTATTGGTCTGAGCCCAGGCCTCCAGAAAATCATTCAGGATTATAGTAAGCGAGGAGGGAAGGGAGGGTGGGGGGAGGCATGTATTGTGCCTTTGAAAATCTGCAGCTTTACAGGCTGAAAAACCCCAGGCTGAGCCATATGTGAGTGACTTCAGTGTTTTTCCTTTGAATGACATCACATGAGATGAGGTCATTGGCATGAACTAAGTGCTGTCCCCTCCCCCCCCAGCCGAGTGGAGCCAGCCTCCTAACGAGCCTTGTTGTTGTAACAAATATGGTTTGATTATTATCAGATGTGGGTCAGAGGTTGGAGAGAATTCAAAGCCTGCTCCAACTAGGCTGGGAGAGAGAGGAGCAGCGTTCCCCCAAGAGCTACGCTGGGGAAACAGCTCCTGCAGCAGCTACCCAGGGGATCTGTGCTCCCCAGCGTTTGCCACCTTCATCCAGGCTAGGGAGGATGCACGGTGCTGGTGGGCAGTGCCAGCTGCAATTCACAGCAGCCTGAGAGAGGATCTGATCAATGCTCAACAAGAGTTAAAGGGTTGGGGGCAAGAGGCTGGGGCCAGACTCAGTGGTGCCAGTGATAGGACCAGGGACAATGGGCACAAATTGGAACCCAGGAGGTTCCATCTGAACAAGAGGAAAAAATTCTTTGGTGTGAGGGTGATGGAGTCCTGAAGCAGGCTGCTCAGAGAGGTTGTGGAGTCTCCTTCTCTGGAGAGATTCCAACCCCACCTGGGCATTGTGCTCCTGGGCAAGCTGCTGTGGGGGATCCTGCTCTGGCAGGGGAATTGGACTGGATCATCTCCAGAGGGCCCTTCAACCTCCACCATTCTGTCATTCTGTGATTGCAGCTGTGACCTGCTCTGTCAGCTGTGGTTGGAGCTCCACTGGTGTGGGAAGCATGGTGGGGTCATGCAGGGCAGTGTCTGTCTGGCTGCTCTGAGCCAGGTGAGGCAGATGCTGCAGGGAGCATGTGATCCATTAAGGAGTGCAATCACGAACCTGTGCTCAAGCCAGCAGTGCACAAGCAGGCACCTTCCTTCCACTGCTGCCTTCCAGTTGCCTGACTCCCTCAGGACATACTCCAGCCCCTCCATGGCCTCCTTTTAGTGAGTGTCCCAAAAACCGAGCCCAGTACCCAAGGTGTAACCTCGCCATTGCTTAGCACAGAGGCACAATTGCTTCCCTGGTCCTGCTTGTCACACCTCTGCTGCCCCAGGTCAGAGACTTCGTTGCCCTTCTACAAGCTGAGGCAGAAGAGTGAGCCCCTGTTCAGCACTGACACACCCAGAGTGACAGTACCCATGTCCTGGCACCAGCCCAGCTGGGCAGCGGCCAGCAGTTCCTCTCCCCACCCAGGGCTGATCTTTCACGAGTGTGGCCAGGGCAAGGTTGGGTGGATGAGGGGAGGCAGACTTCTCCAAAGGAAGGAAACCATAACTGGGCAGCAGCTCCAGCCCGTGGGGATCTCTTAGTGGGGAAGTTGCCTTCCTCCCGCCGGCTTTCCAGCCCTGAGCAACGCAAGCACAGGGCGGCTCTGTGCGCGGCAGCCAGCGAGAGCTGCTCTTCCCTCAGCCCCTTCTCCTCCATCCCCCTCCACCTTGGGCCCTTTTGCTCGCCTTTTCTGGGTCTGATGGTGAAAAATGCTGCTGGAGGGGGAGGGGAAGCTCCTCAGGGTAATTATAGAATCGGGAAAACATGTTGTCTGACGACAGCGTTGCTAAAGAGGGAGGTTTAGAGCATGGGTCTGGAATATAATCAGCTCGCACATACATGACCTGGCTTAACCCCTCCCAGGGATGCAGCCACCGGGTCCACTGGGGCCAAAACCCTCCCAGGCATCTCCTGGTCATGGCAGAGGGTGGGAAGGGGGCATCTTACCCTGGTGACGTATCTCCTTGGGCTGTGGAGACTGGGAGCACTCCCTAAGGCCACAGCTGGGCCGGGTGGTCAGGGCTGGATGCCAGCACCCACAGGACAGAGGGCTAGAGGGCAAGAAAACATGGTCCTGCCCTGGCCAAAGTCATCCCAGATGGTTTGCTGCAGGAAGGAACACAATTCCTCTGGTGCCACGAGCCCAGGGATGTTTAGAGCAAGAGGGAGGTGGGTTCAGGGAGTCACCTAAACCTCCAGGACTGCAAGAATCACAATCCTTGCTGTTACCATTAGATGCTTTACAAAGCACCTCTCCCACCAGGCTGCCCAGAGCACCCTGTGTCCAGTCTTCTAGACAGTCAAGAGAAAAGCATCAGCACTGGTCATCCCTGAGAAAAGCTGGGCATAAACCCCTGCCAGCACTTCTTATCCTTCCTCTGTTCCTAAGGATCACATGGGCAGTTTGTAGGTGAAGGACCAGGAGCCCCATTCTCACTAGCTATAAAATTGCTTCTTCAAAACTCCCAAACCTGGGAGAAGCAAATTGCAAGTCTCATATGAGCACTTTCCCCCATCCCACCCCATCCCTGATCCCTCCTTACTCATACCCATACTCCTGCCAGCTGAGGATGTGCTGCTTCTGGCTCAGCACAGCCTGATATGAGATGGGGATGTACACAGGTGGGCAGAGGGGCTTGTGGGAGGGTCAGAGACAGCATCTTGTGGCTACATCTGATGGATCTAGAGGGGGGGTTGGAACTAGATGATCCTTGAGGTCCCTTCCAACCCTAATAATTCTGTGATTCGTGCCACCAGGCCCACAAGTGCTCTTAGACCTTGCAGCCTGAGGGTACCTAAATTAGCCCTAACGCTTCAGCTACACATCCTCAGGCCCATCCTTTGAGCAGGGGCTCTGCTGGAGTCAGAGGACTTTATGACCTGCATGTGCTGTGTCCCCAGGAGACAGATGAAGCCATGATGCTTTGTACTTCAGCTGCTTTTTGGGTGCAGATTGCCATCTCCAGCCCCTGGATCTCTGACTAAAGGCAAATCCCTCCCTGCTCTGCCCTGCCTAGATACTGCTTTGGCATCTACCTGGCTTAGTTGATTTAATTCATCTTCTCCTCTCCTTTAAACCAGCCCCAACCTGACACCTTTCCAGAGGAGAGGGCAGCAAGGGGGATGTGAGGCTGGCATGTGGCTTGTCATGGAGCAACATGCAAAAGCATCATGATCTTTGCAGCCAAGGAGGAGCAAAACCACATTCAGCTGATGTTTAACCTCCTTTCTGTCCCTATGCAGACACACACACACACACAAAAAAAAAAAAAAAAGAGGAAAAAAAATGGAAAAAAGAGGAAAAAAAGGAAAAAAAAAGAGGGGAAAAAAGGAAAAAAAAGGAGGGGAAAAAAGGAAAAAAAAAGGAAAAAGATTTAAAAAAGAGGCGAAAAGGGAAAAAAGAGGAAAAAAAAGGAACAGAGGAAAAAAAAGGTACAAAGGAAAAAAGAGGGAAAAAGAGGGGAAAAAGAAGGGGAAAAACGAGGGAAAAAGAAGGGGAAAAACGAGGGAAAAAGAAGGGGAAAAACGAGGGAAAAAGAAGGGGAAAAAAGAAGGAAAAATAAGGAAAAAAGAAGGAAAAAGAAGGAAAAAGAAGGAAAAAGAAGGAAAAAGAAGGAAAAAGAAGGAAAAAGAAGGAAAAAGAAGGGGGAAAAAGGGAAAAAGAAGGGGAAAAAAGAGGGAAAAAGAAGGAAAAAGAAGGAAAAAGAAGGAAAAAGAAGGAAAAAGAAGGAAAAAGAAGGGGGAAAAAGGGAAAAAGAAGGGGAAAAAGAGGGAAAAAGAAGGAAAAAGAAGGAGAAAAGAGGGAAAAAGAAGGGGAAAAAAGAGGGAAAAATAAGGGAAACAAGAGGGAAAAAGAAGGAAAAAGAAGGGGGAAAAGAGGGAAAAAGAAGGGGAAAAAAGAGGGAAAAAGAAGGGAAAAAAAGAGGGAAAAAGAAGGGAAAAAAAGAGGGAAAATAAAAGGGAAAAAAGAGGAAAAGAAAAAAGAAGAGAAAAAAAAAATGTGTTTTTCCTGTATTTTATTAAAATCATCTCTCCCAGAGTCCTTGTTTCTAAAGATAATTCCAGCCAGGGCTGCACCCTCTCCTGCCTGAGGCAGCTCCTGCAGTGGAAATCCCCTTTCCTTCCTCACCACCTCATTTTATCCTCTCTGCAGTCACCTGCCTCGGGTAGATTCCCCCCTGAAATCCCCCAAATCCCAGCCCCCTCCAGATCACCACCACCAGGCATTGACAGCTCTTCCCACTTGGCAGGGAGCTGGGTCCTGGCCAGCACTGCCCTGAGGAGGAGGAGGATGGTGAGCAGAGGGCTGGGAGGGATTTCTCGCTGCTGATCTTGGGACATTCTTTCCGAATCCGGGGAGTAAACAGACTCTCCAAATTTAGAAAGAACAGGGCTGGAAAATTTAAACATTCCTTGAAGAATTGGTACAAAGCAGAGGGGGGTGGGGGGTGTTGGGGTGGTGGTGGTGGGGGATGTTGGGGGGGTGCTGAAGATGATCTCACAGACGCTGCTGAGCCAGATGAAAAGCTCATGACTCCGGCTGGGAACGCGAGCGAGGGGCCAGTTTCAGGTCGGAGCGCGATATCGCCGCGACAAAGCACGACATGGTGATGGGAAGAGCCTCTGCGCTGCATGGGGGTCCCAAGCCCAGCACTCCAGGCTGTGGGGACCTCTACTGCCACCCTGCTGTTGTCCCCAGCTGACCTACAGAGAAAGCACCCAGCCCAAGGACCAGCAGGAAGGACAGGATGCGTGCCCAAGCATCGTGGGGCTGAGCAGCCCGAGCCCTCAGCTGTCACTTTTAGTCACCAAATGGGAGCGAAGGAAGATCTCCCCACCCTCCATGACAGCTGGACAAACAGAGAGGAGCTGGGGAAGCTCAGCACCCAGGAACTCAGCACCACACACACACAAACACCACAGCGCTGGCCAGGCTCCAACACAAGAAATGGCAAGCAGGAGCCATCAGGGAGTGATGGAGCCAGACGTTGCTGCTGCTGCTGCTGCTGCTGCTGCTTCATAAACAGATAATGGCTGTTAATAAAACCCAAGCTGGGCTTTGCAGAGCGGGGAAAAAGAAGAGTGGGGGATGGGAGGGGGGGAAAAAAAAAGAAAAGGCAAACAAAAAAAAAATAGCATAAAAAAAAGGCAAAACCCTGAGGGTTTGTGCTGAAGTAAACAAAGGTTAAAGAACAGTCAGGCTCCTGCAGGAATAGCAGAGCTGGGCTGGGAGGGAGGGAGGGGGCATTACGTAATGCAGGAAAAATGTTGGCTCCATTCAGTTTTCCACCACTTCATGTGATGTCAGGAAAACCATATAAATCAACAGGCTCTCTGCTCCCACGGATGGAGGGCAGTGAGCAGCACTATTTATACTGACACAATTAAAGAAAAGACAAAAAAAAAGAAAAGCAAAGAAAAGCAGTTAAAGAGAAGAGAAGCTGATGATTTCCAAGACTGGGAATAATTGACTCAGATTCCTCCTTCCCAGCCCTGCTGGAATCGTTGCTTGCTTGCTGGGCTGTTAACCCTTGAGGGGATCCCTGCTGCCGCTCCTGCCACCCCCAGCTCCCCCTGTTCTCAACCTCTGTCAGCTGCTTCCAGGCTCTGAAGAATCAGAGAATTGTCAGGGTTGGAAAAGACCTCAAGGCTCAGCCAGCTGCAACCCCCCTGCCATGGGCAGGGACACCTCACACCACAGCAGGTTGCTCACAGCCACAGGGGCATGGGGGAGCCCAGTGGTCACTGCAAGGAGGGGACACATCTGCTCTCCTCTCACTGATCTTAAGGATGGAGCTGACTTCAGCTGGTCCAGCTTGCCAGAACCCTTGCTGGAGCTGTGGTTCTCCACTTGATCAACCCCCTCCCAAGGGCTTTGATCAGAGAATTGTTAGGGTTGGAAGGGACCTCAAGGATCAGCCAGTTCCAATCCCCTGCCATGGCCAGGGACACCTCACACTACAGCAGGTTGCTCACAGCCACCTCCAGCCTGGCTGCAAACACCTCCAGGCAGGAGGCTTCCACCACCTCCCTGGGCAACCTGTGCCAGTCTCTCACCACCCTCATGGGGAACAATTTCTTCCTCACAGCCAATCTCAATCTCCCCATTCCTGGTTTTGTTCCATTCCCTCCAGTCCTACCACAAAAGTCCCTCCCCAGTGATGAGGTGGAGGCAAGAAAGAGTAGTCAAAAGATAGGGACACTGAGGCAAGGATGTGTGGCACACCTGTCAGGGCTGGGGAGCACAGAAGGGCTGCCACAGAGGGCTGGGGACCATCAGGATGGGGATTTTTGGGGTGCTGGCATCCTTTTAGGGACAGGACCCCGAGATTTCAGCAGCCCATGTCCCTGCTGGGGTCACAAGTGAGGACCTCAACCTCAGACACAGGATGGTTTGGGGCAGGACAAGGTGCCTGAGCCTAGAATGGACTGACTGAGGAGTCAACCCCCACCAGGGTGAGGGTTCAGGATCAGACCTGGCCACACATCCCATCCCAAACTTCCCAAGCCCTGTGGAGCTGCCTCTAAACCAGCCCAGACCGCAGGCAGGAGGAAGCTGTGTCATCTGTGGCAGCCTACCCCTGGATGCTCTCTGCAGCCACTTCCAGTCATGGTTTCCATGCCAAACCCTCCCACCCCCCCCCAAGACCCACTCTTCTACATTTCAGTTCCCATTTTCTCCAGCTACTGGTGGCCCATGTTCTATATCAGGGCTGCTTAAGGAGGGTGAAGCTTTGAGGTTGAGGGTCTGGGCTCCTGGAGCCCAGGAGGATGGAAATGGCCACCCTGGAGATGGAGAATGCATTGAAGATGAAGGTTGCCCTAAGGGTGGAGGCTGTGTGTGCCCAAGATGGGTGCAGGTTTGCTCGGGGAGGGCTCAGAGTGCCCCTGCGAGTCCTGCCCTTGGGGTGCACCAGTCCCACAGGGGTCCCCCAAGGCTCCCCTCACTTTCCTAGGAAGGAGAAGGCCCTGGGGCTGTCTGGGCCGCCTCACTCTTTCCCAAGGAGGGCTCAGGGAGTGGGGGGTTTGCCGCCACAGCACTGCCTCCCACCCAGCCCTGGGAAAGCGCTGGGGAGTGCCAAGGTCACGTCCTGAAGGCTGCTTCCTGACCCGTGCTGGTGACTAAGCAGGTTCCTTCCCAGATGTCACCAAATCCACCTTCTCCTTCTCTTGCACCACTCATCAAGCTTTGTCCTTGTTTATGCCACGACGACCTTGGGGCCACAGGCAGGGCTGCTGGGCTGGGGACTGCCAAAGCAGGCTCAGGGCAGTGTCCTCCAGCACCAAAGCCTCAGCAGAGCTCCTGGGCCATGGGAATTAGCTTTAACTTTGTGCAGCCCCTGCTTGCTTTTGAAACTCTTCAACCAGGGGATTTATTCCCACTCTGTCTCTGCTTTCCTCACCACAACACAGATGGCTCTAGTTCAACAGCTCTTTGAAGGCAGTGCCTGTCCCTTGCATGGGCAGGGCTCCCTCAATGCCACTGGCTTGCGCCACCTACCTCATCACAGCTACCCCTTCCCAGGGTCTGCCATGTGGCTGGGTTTGTGGGAACAGCTGCTCCCAAGGACACAGAGGTTGGTATCCCACCACCTCGGCCCCAAAGCAGTCCCCAGTTGCCACAGGATGAAGACAAGCTTGGGGAATGGAGTTGATCCCATCTCACTGCTTCCAACACTATCCAGGAGCCTGGCTGAGCTCAGTGGGACCAGAGCCTGTGTGGGGCAGCACCTGCCCACCCCTCCATGGGCAGAAAGCAGGCAGGTGGGCAGTCAGCCTTGAGGGAGGCAGCTTTAGCTATCCCTTCAGCAGCTCTTCCTCCTCCTCCCTGCTGGGTGGGAGCGTTTTGCCCACAGGTTGCCTGCCCCCTGCTTTGCTCTGCGGTGGGGCTGTCATCAGGGCCTCCTCCTGCCTGTGTGCTCACCTGGACAGCACCACCTCCAGCAGATCCTGACTCACCCCATGACCACCATCTGCCCCTGCCCTCCTTCTCCTTCTCCTTCTCCTTCTCCTTCTCCTTCTCCTTCTCCTTCTCCTTCTCCTTCTCCTTCTCCTTCTCCTTCTCCTTCTCCTTCTCCTTCTCCTTCTCCTTCTCCTTCTCCTTCTCCTTCTCCTTCTCCTTCTCCTTCTCCTTCTCCTTCTCCTTCTCCTTCCCAGCACATCCACGGATTTCTTCTCCTGCCCTCCCTCTAAGAGCAGGAGAGGGAGCCAGATCCAGCCCTTGCAGTGTTCACTGGGAACAGAGAAGTGCAGGGGCTGGGGAACAACAGGCACCTTCTAGGTGGTTGGATCCGTGCCATCACAACCCCTCTGGACTCTCCTCTCTCACTCACCCTGGCCAGCAGATGCAGTTGTGGGGACAAAGGAATGAATGTACAGGGAGGGTCAGGCATTCTTAGTCCACGTGTGGGGATGTTCCTCCACCAACACAGCCACAGGTGGCCAGGAAAGCAAATGCAGATGGACACGTGTCCACAGCTCCACAACTCCAGGCTAAAGGCACAAGCACCAGGTGAAGTGGTAGTAACCCAAGGCTCCTACCTGTGAGGATAGAGACACTGTGGAAACAGCTGTCCAGCTTGCCCAGGAGGATGGAGAGGAAGCTGTCAGCAGCCAGGCCGGCCACGTCCCGCGTGCTCTGGTCATAGACCACCACGTCCTGGTGCTCCTCAGCCTCCACCTGCAGAGAAAAGGTGAAAACTGAGTGTCAGAGAGATGAGTTCTGAGGCTGCTTCTGCTCATACCACCACGAGAGGCAAAGCTGAGTTTAGTGGTCACGCAAGCAGAAGGCCCCAGCTCCACGCCACCCCCAGAAGCTGCCAACAGCTCTTCAGGGCTGAGCCTAGAGACCATGCCCAGCACTGTAACACCTCTGGAGGCACCACCCCTCTGGAAGCTCAGCCCAAGCTTGCAGATCATGCCTGAGGGCTGAAGGAGAAGAAAAATCCCTTCTTTAGCTTGGTGGATATTCAGGGGGATGCTCTTGACAGATTCGGGTTCACAGACTGCATTGGGTTGGAAGAGACCATCAAAGGTCAACCTGTCCAACCCCTCTGCAGTCAGCAGACACACCTCCACTAGATCAGACTGCCCAGGGCCATGTCAAGGCTGATCTTGACTGTCTCCAGTTTCAAATCGTTGCCCATTGTCCTCTCACCACAAGCCCTTCTGAACAGCCCCTCCCCAACCCTCCTGCAGGTCCCCTTCAGACATTGAAATGCAGCTAGAAGGTCTCTCTGGAGCCTTCTCTGCTCCAGGCTGAATATCTCCTTACTTCCTTTTGCACTGGGCTTGCATGCTGCAGAGGTGCCCTGGGGAGATGGCAAGCAGCTCCTGGGCTGCTCTTGTGGGACTTTAGGTGCCACAGACAGCACCCAGCCTGGCCACCCAGCACTGCAGAGACCCTGCAGTGGTTGTTGAGCTGGTGGGGCACCCTGTGGACAGGCAGCTGGCTGCAGGCAGGAGTCCCCCCCATGCCTGGTGCTGGCTGGATTGCAGTGAGAGCACTCAGCACCATTCCTATGCCTACTTGAAGGTCCATGCACTAAAAAGGAGATAAAAATCCTCACAGAGGCAGGGCTCAGTGTATCTGCTGAATGCAGGGGTGGCAGAGGGGTAAGGCACATCCAGCACACCTTGGGATGAGGAGGAGGAAGCAGTGCTAGGCAGAAAAGGAGGGTCTGTGCCCTTGGGCTTTTGCTGGTGCTGCCCATTGCCTACCTGCTTCCTGGTCCTCTCCAAAACCTCTTCAGGAGACCACTTGAGCAAGGAACCACTCAGGGCCACCTGCCTCCTTTTTCTGTCTCCCTGCTGTGCTCTCTCTGAGCTTGGCTCAGGGATGCTGTTGATGTGTGTGCTGTTTTCTCACCCTGCTGCAGGTGCTTCCCTGCTTGGCAACGTGAGCTCCATCCAAATCAAAGCATGGGGTGCAGCCATTCAGCTGAGCTCATCATGTCTGCTTGCTGCAGCAGGAGGACAGCCCTGCACTGACAGAAATCCTCCCGGAGCACCACACACAGCTCTGCGCTAGGAAATTGCTGAGGGGAAGTGGGAGCTCAAGGGAGCTGCCTGTCCCCAGGCACTGGTGAGCAAAACTGGTCCCACAGGTCACTGGGATGATGGGAGGGAGGGAAAGGCAGTGGCAGGGTGAGAAAATGATGTGGCAATTTCAAAATAAGGCACTGGAAAATGACCAAAGCCAGCTGAAAGATCCACAGCAGCTTCCCTTCCTTGGCCACCCCTGAAGCAGGACACTCACAAGAGCCTACCCCAAGCACAGCTGGAGGGAAACTGCTGAGAGTGCCCAGAGAAGGGCAACCAAGCTGGTGAATGGTCTGGAGAACAGGTCTGATGAGGAGCAGCTGAGGAAACCAGGAGTGTTTGGTCTGGATAAAAGGAGGCTGAAGGGAGACTCACTGCTCTCTACAGCTCCCTGAAAGGAGGGTGGGTGCAGGCAGGTGAGGGTTGGTCTCCTCTCCCTAGTATCAGGTGATGGAAGGAGAGGAAAAGGCCTCTGAAAATGTGCCAAGGGTTGAAGATTAGGCAAGAATTCTTTCCTGAAAGAGTGGTCAGGCATTGGAACAGGCTCTGGACATGCTCAAGAAACGTGTGGCAATGGCACTTCAGGACATGGTTTAATGGCCATGGTGGTGTTAGGTTAGTGGTTGGACTTGATGGCTTTAGAGGTCTCTTCCAACAGAAATGATTCTATCATTGTATGAAACACCAAACCAGCTGAGAGCCAGGAGCTCACCAACCCTTAATAGGGCCATTATCCCTTCAAACCCCATTGCCAACACGTCCCCAGAACCTCATTCCCAAAACCCCATCTCCAAAACCCCATCCCCCAAGCCCCATCCCCAGCCTGAAGCTCTGTGCCAGCCAAAGCATCTCCCCTAAAAACACAGTGAGGCGGTGGGGGGACACATCTAGTTATGGTGGGAGAGGGGCTCATCCTGGCTGCATGGTCCAGGCACAGGGGGAGATAGCAGCTCTGGCTGAGCAGAATGATCCCACAATAGGATTTAGTGTTCCCTCGGCACGGGGAGGCTTTGTTTGGGCCATTAGCTTGGGGTTGCCGGGCGACGGCAGGGATGTGCGACACGCTTTACATCTTATTAAAGTTGCAGGCTTGCACCGGATGGAAAAGCCAAACCAGCCCCGGCCTCCAGTGGCCTGCATGCAGAGAGCACCTCCCCAGCCTGCCAGGGTGAGGATGCTGCTGGGATGGTCCCGAGGAGCACGCAAGCAGCCTGCGTCGGCACCACGGCTCCCGGCCGCAAAGGGAAAGAAAGGGGAGGGAGAGGTTGAAGCAGGTCCCTGCGGCGCCCAGGAACCTCAGGGCAGGCATGGTCCTGTCTCTGGCCCTGTACATCTGGAGGGGAAATGGTGACCAAGGAAGAGGAGGAAGGTAATGCTGAAGAGATGCTCATGGCCAGACTCCTGCCTCTGCTGGGTGCTGGGGTATGGCTGAGAGCAGAGGAGATCCTCCAAGGAGCAGCACAACTCCTTGGAGGTTGTCCATCACCCCAAGCCTGCTGAAGTAACCAAACTGCCAGGCACCACACAGCATCACAAATTGATAGGGGCTGGAAGGAGCCTTTGGAGACCATCAAGTCCAACCCCCATGCCAAGGCAGGTCCACTTAAAGAAGGTCACCCCCCCACTCCAGAAAGGTTCCCCAAACATCTGTGTGGGGTCAAAAGACTTGCTGTCCCTTGTTGAGAGGGGCTTGCACCCCCCTGTGTGCCTTCAAAAGCTGCTGGCCCACCCCAGCACTGGAGGTGCCCCCAGATGTCCCAGCTCACCATAGAGAGGAGGTTGGACTTGGTGGCCTTTAAAGGTCCCTTCCAACCTAAAGCATTCTATGATTCTGTGACAAACCTCCTACCTATCAGCATCTCAGCTTGGGAGAGGTGGCCAGCCAGGAGCAGGACCACCCACCTAAACCCTGGCTGAGACCATTCACTGCCTTCATGCCAAGCCCAGCGTGAAGCTCAGCCTTCCCTCCACCGTCCTTCCCGGTTCTGCCTGGAGGCAATTTTCCTTGTGGGGATTTGATCCAGGGCACTGGGTGATTCAACACAGTCCAGGTCCCTGCTCCACCTCTCCCTGGCTGCCAAGCAGGGCTGCTGCTGCTCTCCAGGTGATCCAGGCTAAGATAAGAGCAAGTTATTATTATTATTACCCCAATTACTACCGACATCTCGGTCACATATCGCTTCAAAACACGGTGAATCACCCTGCTGAAATCACAGGGCTGCCATCAACGTGAAGAGCAGCCAGGCACAAGGCTCAGAAATGAGCCCCAGCTTTCCCTCGAGCCAAACAGCTGCTTGCTGAGCCATGCTCCCAACTCAAAGGAATAAATATTCCCATTGCCTGAAGAGCCCCTTGCCATGCCCCAAACCAGGGCCAGAGCTGCCCTGGAGAGAGCTGCGTTTCAGGAAGCCAGAAGAGGTCGAAAGAGCTGGAAAGACTTTCCAAGGGCATCTTGGAGAAGTGAAATCTTCAGCATTTCCCTCAAGAAACGCTAGTGAAAACCCCAAGCAGGAATTTCCCATAACCTCTGCCCCCCAAACTGCCCTGAGGAGCTGAATTATTCCAGTTGTGACTGGAATTTAGTATTGGGAGGATGTATTCTTGGTATTGGGGGGGAAAGGTTCAAACCCAGAACCAGAGCAGGACACTGGTGATGCCATTGTGTGTGTGTGTGTGTGGAGAGAACCTATTGCTAATTGGGAAAGGAACTGCTGCTGTGTTTTTTTTCCCAGCACCATGGGACAATGGTGCACAGTGGGGTCTTGGGGAGTGGTGGCTCAGCTGTGCCCATGGTCACAGGCAGAGAGTCACAGAAAACATTTTGTTTTGAAAAGACCTTTAAAATCATGGAGTCCAACCATGAACCCAGCACTGCCAGGTCCCCACTAACCCATGTCCCACAGCACCTCAGAATATTTCACTGAAGAAAGAAAGGGATTTCTTATTTCCCCTTTCTTTTCAACCAAGTGCTCCTTCTCTTGCACCAAAAAGGGAAAACAGCCAGGAGCTGCACCACTCCAAACTGCAGCATCCTCCCTGGAGGTGTTCAAGGCCATGCTGGATGGGGCTTTGAACAACCTGATCTAGTGGAAGGTGTCCCTCTCCATGGCAGGGGGGCTGGAATTAGATAGGTCATAAACCCCTCAACCAGGCTGGCCAGGGCAGTGGGGGACTCTCCATCCCTGGAGGGATTTCAAACCCATGCAGATTGTGGTGCTGAGGGAGATGGTGTAGTGGTGACCTGGCAGTGCTGGGTTAATGGTTGGACTCAATGATCTTAACAGCCTCTTCCAACCAAGATCATTCTATGAGCTTTAAGATCCCATCCAACCCAGACCATTCATAGACTCATAGAATCAATAAGGTTGGAAAAGACCTCAGAGATCATCAAGTCCAACCTGGCACCCAAGACCTCATGACCATGGCACCAAGTGCCACGTCCAATCCCCTCTTGAACACCTCCAGGGACGGTGACTCCACCACCTCCCTGGGCAGCCCATCCAGAAGCATGGTTAATGGTACCCTCCATCACCAGCAGTATGGAAAAGAGGGGTGTGCATACTGCACAAACCCTCTCCCCCACCCAATTTGCACTCAGTCAGGAGGAGCAGAAGGGACACACAAGAGGGGTTGCCCAAAAGCTTTGCTCTGGATCAGCTCCTGCCTCCTTTCCCAGCGGCCAGCCCCACGCTGGGTATCACCAAGCTGGGATGCTCTGGTTGATCTAGCAGGTAGATCTAGACTGGATATCAGGAAGTAATTCTTTACACTGATGAGACAATGGAACAGGTTGCCCAGGGAGGTCATGGATACCCCTTCCCTGGAGGTGTTCAAGGCCAGGCTGGATGAGGTCTTGAGCAACCTGGGCTGTTGGAACTGGACGACCTCTGAAGTGCCTTCCAACCCAAACTGTTCTATGAATCTCTCTTTGCATGGGGCAGGCAAGGAGGAGTGGGATGAGGTGGGGGCTCAGGGCTGCCCTTTCCCTGCCCGGGCAGCCCCTCATCCCCGCAGGCTGCCTTTGTTTTGGCAGCCCTGGCCGGCTGGGAGCAGGAAACAGGAGGAGGGCGGGAGGCCGTCAGGAGGAATAATGGGGCTGGACAATCGAGCCACTGATGTCACCCTTCCTGCCATCTGCTCCCAACGCCAGCCGTGCCCCCTGTCCTCCCCCCCTTCCCCCTGCTTTGTCCCACTGCCTCCCCCAGCCCTGGTTGATGGCAGGTGGAGGCAGGGAAATGATATGGGAGTCATGAGAGCCTAAACCAGCTTTTGGGGGTCTAAACCAGGTTTCAGCATCCTCCTCCAAGGCTGTGTGCACCTCGAGGCAGCGGATCATATTGAGATCTGAGGGTCTCAAAATACATCCATGACCCAAGCTGCTGAAATCAGAGGTGCAGGGGAAGGAGAAAGGAGGACAGGAAACCTTTCCCCCACAATGCACAGTTGCAAGTGGAAGGACTTGGACACCCCGAGCAGTGGACACCAGCCCTGCTTTATGCCAGCTAGGGATACTGCTGTGATCTCCCCTGTCCCCCCGCCTTCCAGCTTCCCAGGGCAAGTGGCTTAACCTCACAAGGGTGCCCTGAAGCCTCATTAATTCCGGAGAGCCGGCGCGGTGGAGGCTGCGCAGAGCAGCCGCGGGGACACGCTGCCTCCTGCCCGCCGCTGCGCCCGCCGAGATTTCAGCCAGGAAAGAGCAGGAAAAGGCAAAAGCCCTCAATTAAAGACGGCGACAACGCCTCTCCTCCACCCCCTGAGCACCCCTCGTCGTCAGCACGTCCCCAGCCGGTACCTGGACCGCTACACAATGATCCAGGATGGAGGAGGAGGAGGAGGTAATTCCTCCTTCGGGGACAGAGCTAAGATGGACCAAGCCCTTTGGGAGCCGCCGCTCCTCTGCATCAGCAGGTTTGCCGGCGGATGGCATCAGCTGACACTAACTCTTCCATGCTTCCCTCTTCCCCATCATCCTCCTCTTCTTCCTCCCCCCCTTCCCTTGCGCATCATCGTTTTTGCCGCTGCTGCTGCGGCTCCACGTGACGTTGGCCACTGCAGAGGTGACCCTCGCCGGGGGGAGGGCAGCGGCGCCGCTCTCCCTCCCAAGCCTGCGAAAAACTGATTATTCTGCTTGATTCTCCCGGGGATTCGAGAGCGGCTAAAGCCCTTCAGGAATCAAGCGCCGCAATCCCCTGCAAATCGCCCAGCCCCGCAGCATCACGGCGGCAGATTGGCGTGAGGCCGAGCCCCCCCCTCCGCCCCCCGCCTCCGCGCTACGCTTCCCCTTGATCCCGCCGGGGTGATGTCACCGGCAGCCAATGCGGGCAGCGGTGGCTTCGTGGCGGCGGAGCGGGAGGGGGGGGAACGCACGCTGCAGATGGCTCCAGCTGGGCCCAGCATTTGATTAATCGCCTGAATTACCCTCGCTTTGCCATAAAATTACAAGGCGGGGGATGGAGGGGGGGTGGGGGGTGAAGAGCGGTAAAAGCGAGCCGGTGGGAGGGCGAGCTGTGATGGCAAACCACCCTCCCGCTTGTCCTGCTGCCTGGCACCCAGCGGTACCCAGCGGCACCCGCCAGCAGCATCGCGGTGGAGGGCAGGACCCAGCCTATGGCACCGCGGGGCACCCGGAGCTTGCAGCCCAGCTCGGTGGCTCAGAGCCACCTCTATTATTTAACCAGGAGCGATAGAGAGAGGAGTCTGGGAGAGATAATGTGCCATGACACCGGATAAGAGCTTCTGGCGTCACAGGGGAGGAGGATTACATGTCCCTGAATGGAGTTAGAGATGACAGAGGGGAGGGGAAGAGTTTTTAGCAGGGGATTAAGCTTACGGCTCCAGGAAGGCTTTGGGGGGTTGTTTGCTGGCACAGGACAAGTCCCAGGGCTGATATACCTGTTAGACTTGCCTGGGGAGGGCCCCTGGAGCAGGGAACCACCTCACTGGGATGTGGGAAACGAACAGCTACCTGAGGACAACCCTGTGGCCACGTGAGCTCAGGCTCCAGCTCTCCTAAGAGTGCCAGAGAAAGACCAGCAGATGCTGGAGTGATAGGATGGAGGAAGAGGTTTCATGTACCAAGCACAGTCTGAGCCTTAGGCCAGTTTGCATCCCACCACCAACCTCCCCCTTTTTACTGGGGGTTGGTACTGCAAGCACCAACCCCCCCAGGAAAAGTGAAGGCCAGATCTCCTACCTTCATCTTGGAGGCAGGCTGGATGAGCTCTGTGATGGAAACCTTGTCCTGCTGGAGCCTTCTCTTGACCAGCTTGGAGCAGCAGATGTTGACGGAGCTGAGGACGTGCCAGGAGTTGTACTCCACGAAGGAGCGGCTGTCGATGACCAGGGTGCCCTCTGCTCCGTTCCTCAGGAGGCTGGCCAGCTTCTTGGGGTCCATCACCTTGCGTGGGAGCCTGTCCCCTGCCATACCGGGCCCGTCCCCTCTGCGGAGAGTGGGGGGCAAGGGGCGGAAGGGCAGGGCTGGGACGCCAGCACCTGTCTCCCCGAGGCCGATGAGCAAGGGGGGGAAGGGGTGAGCAGGGCAGCACCTGGCCTGGGCTCCTCACACTGCTAACACCCAGGATGCCAACTCATTGTGCTGAACCTGGAAAGACAGGAAAGGAGAAAAGAGCTGGTCAGTTGGGCAGGATGTGCCCTTCACCTTGGGCCAAGTCCCCAGAGGCTCGGCCTTCAGAAGATGCCTTCAGAAGAGTGTCAGAGCTCAACAAGCCACTCTCCAGGTGTTGTCCTCCCAGCCCATGGGTGCCTGTGGCTCCAGAGCTGCCCAGGTCACAGATATTCTCTTTGTATTTACTTGCCCTCAGCAGAGCTGAGCTGAGCTTGACTTTGTCTAATTGCTTTTGAAGCCATGTCAGCTTTCAGCAGGCACAGTGGCTGGTGGCAGGGAGCAGAGCAGGTTGCCAGCTAGGATGAGGAACTCCCCTGGTTTGTTCCAAACCTGCTAAGCGATGGCTCCTCCAGGTGACCCTTACTGCTCACACCAGGAGAGGCTGTGCATACCTGTTCTCTAAGCACCTTCCCCAAGCTTCTCACCACATTTAGGCTTCCTTTAGGACCCTTTCAGGTCACAGCACCTGCAGAACCACTGGTTGCAGAGATGCCTTTTGCCACCCCGGTGCTCCCCACCGCACCACGTTTGAGCGGCAAGCACACCAGGGATCTGCGCGGGGCTAGATGCCTCCTCCTTTCCCTGTTCACAGCCCAGCACCTCCTTGCACTCAATTTGCTGCTTCTGACCTCTGCTGAGCACAGAGCTAATGGTTTCACAGAAGCAGCTTAGCTCAGCTCTGAGGTTTTGCTGCTGCATGGTAATAGCTGGTGCGGGGCCCATCAGACACAGCACCAAAGTAGGTTTGCTCCCCCAGCTCTGTCACTTCACACTGGGTTTCACCTGCTGTTCTATCAGAGCCTGCTCATGGCTGTCTTGCCAGCTTGCCTCCTGGCAAGTCAAGAGAAGATGACCTCCCTTGGAAGCCAAGAAGATGAGCTGACCTTCACACCTGCTTTGAAGAAACAGGTTGGGCATTAGGGCAGAGGTCTTGAGAAGCTGTGTTTGGGCTGAGCTGGCCTCAAAGTGGCTACTGCTGCCCAGCATCTAACTGAAAGGGGGCTCATATAGAGGGGCACATATCTGGGCTCCATCTCTCATGCTGTGGGGAGTCAAGCCTGGTGCTTTCTGAAGTGCTACCAGAAGAATGAGCTTCCTCCACGGGATCTGCAAGAGCCATAGGCAGGCTGGGAAGCATTCAGCTCAGGGTGTCTTCTGAGGGTTTAATGGCACACGTCATTGCAGGCAGGTTTTAATGGCATTAGCTTTTAATGCTGCTGCAGTCATTCAGAAAATAAGCCTGGGCTGCTACCAGGCTCCTCTTGTTCCTGCCAGAACCCACAAGCTGTTCTGTGCAAGCCTTAATGCAGCTGAATTAGGAGGACTATGAATAACAAGCCTGAAAAGGCCAGCACAGAGATTTTCATTGACTTCTGCAGGGCCAGGATTTGGTCCACTGGCTAGAGGAGGCTTAAGAGTCATCCTGATCTGAGTAAGCCAGCAGTTCTTGGAAGCTCCTGCACTCAAAGCTCCTGTTGGTGCAGGCACCTGCTGCAGTGCTAGCTCAGGACATGAAAGAGATGCTCAAGTAGGACACAAGTAGTGTGTCCCAGCAGGGTGAAAACCCAGGGACCTCAGCTACCAGCCACCAAACCTGGAGGACACAGCCAGCTTGCAGGAGACAGGTGGAAAGCCACAGAACACAAGGATGGGGATTCCAGCATTTACTCTGGCTCATGACTCCAGCATGAACAGCTTCCCTTCTTCCCTGGGGTGCCAGATCTGCCTACCAAAGCAAGGGGAGAGGTCCCAGGCTCCATCCTTGGGATCCAAGTTCCTCATATGAGGCCACAATGGGATGTGCACTACTGTATTGGTCGCTCAAGACAAAAAAGAGACATTTGAGTAGGGTACAAGTAGTGTGTCCTGGTAGGGGAAAAATCAGGGACCTCAGGTACCAGCCATCCAACCAGGAGAGCACAGCCAGCTTGCAGGGAACTCAGGGAAAGCCACAGAAGATGAGGATGGAGATCATCCAGTCCAACTGCCCTGCTAGAGCAGGGCCACTCACAGCAGCTTGCCCAGGATCAGAGCGGCCAGGTGGGTTTGGAATCTCTCCAGACAAGGAGACTCCACAACCCCTCTGGAGAGCTACTCCAGGGCTCCAGCACCCTCACAGAAAAGAATTTTTTCCTCTTGTTCAGGTGGAACCTCCTGGGTTCCAGTTTGTGCCTGCTGCCCCTTGTCTTGTTTCTGTCTACCAGTGAAAAGAGCCCATCCTGATTCTCATGACCCCCACCCTTCAGACATTTCCATGCCTGACTAGACTTCCTCAGAGTGCCAGACCTGCCTCCCAAAGCAGGAGGTAGATGTCCCAGACTTCCACTTCAGGATCCAAGCTGCCAACAGGAGGCCACAACGGGATGTGGAGACCTCCTGTGCCCCTGTATCACCCCCCTGCTGCCTCTGCTGATGCACCAATCCAAATTACAGGGTGGGTGAAAGCCCTTTAAAAGCTGCAATAGGGATGGCTCCTCCTAACAGGGGATCATTGACTCCCCTAGTTGGAAAAGACCTTAAGAACACTGAGTCCAGGCATACCCTAACATCTCTGCACACAACTGTCAGACCATGTCCCTAAGCTCCTCATCCAAACATCTTTTAGACACCTCCAGGGATGGTGACTCCACCACCTCCCTGGGCAGCCTGGTCCAATGCATAGTGAGCCTTTTGGTGAAGAAGTTTTTCCTCACATCCAACCTAACTCTCCCCTGGTGCCACTTGAGGCTGTTCCCTCAAACGGCACCAAGTGTTTTGGCAGCCCCTTGGCACCATGGCAGGGCCATCACCAGCCCCATGCCAGCTCTGTGGCTCCTCACACCAGCTCCAATTAGAGCTGCCCCCACGGTGGGCAGCTGGGGATCTTCTCCCCCCTGCCACAGGAACCCTGCTCCCCCCCCCCCCCCCCAGCACTGCTCCAGGGGGGGCTTCAAAATGGAAACAGTTCTAATTAGGGGGTGTGAAGGGGAGCGAGGCTGGCTCCTGCTGGGAGATGACACACCTCATTACGTCGCTGCTGCCTTGCCAGAAGCCCCCCTGCTGTCACTTGGCTATGGAGCCAGGGCACTCAGAAAGGATGCAAATGAGCCAGCTTCCCCTTCCAGCTCCCTTTCACACCCCACTCCCCAAACCACTTTCTGCATCCCATCCCCATCGGGACACCAAGCTGTGAATTCTTCTTGGCTCTTCCGATCGCATCCAAGAAAGCAAAAGGGGATGGGAGCGAGTCAGCAGACTTAAAAGGCAGGGATAATCCCCCAGCAGGGGGATGGGAGGGGAAGTTTGGAGTGGAAGGAGTGATCCAACATGAGGGCATGCACTGTGCTGTACCTCTGCAGCTAAGGGGGTGTCTGCTCTCCAGGTAAGGAGCTTTGGGCAAAGTGGTCTGGGAAAGAACAGATCCTCCATCACCTAACTGCCCTGAGAGAAACCCCTTCAGAAAAGGGCTTCCATGTGTGAAGTTCTGGCAGACGACCAGAAGCATGGGAGAATAGGATAGGATAGGATAGGATAGGATAGGATAGGATAGGATAGGATAGGATAGGATAGACCAGGTTGGAAGAGACGTTTGAGATCATCAAGTCCAACCGATCACCCAACACTAATCAACTAAACCATGGCACCAAGCACAGCATCCAGTCTCTTCCTAAACACCTCCTGTGATGGTGACTCCACCACACCCCTGGAGATTGGAGGAGATGGACAAAGAGGTTTCCCAGCTCAGCTAATAGCTGCCCTCCTGCAGGACAACCAGATGAATGTCCACTCCAGCATGCCCAAGTGAACCTGGTAGCACACACAGCAGCCAGGTCCCACTCCCAGCTCTGCCTGAGGAAGACAGGGCAAGGTTAGTCCATTCTGCTTCTCTTTCTTTACAAGGGATGGAGGTGTCATAGCATGGTGATAGGAGCTGTAACCTTGCCATTAGATCCAAGACACAAGGACTTCTCTAAGGGTATGTCCAGCCAGGTCAAAGGCAGATGTGCCACCGCTCTGCCAGCAGCCACAGGACATTTTGAAGCCAAACTGAGGGGTGGTGAGTCTATCCCCAACTACCAGGTATCCCAGTAGATACCAGTAGAGCCTACAAGACCTTCACAGTATCTCACAGGCTGTATGTAAGGTGGTCTCTGAGGAGAACAAGGCTCTCATGCCTCCATGCTTGGGAAGGCAATGAGAAAAGGAAGAAAGCTGTCCTTCTGCTCAGATGGATCAGAAGAGAAGCTGAAGGAACAGGCATAGCCATGGAGCACTGCTGAAGTAAGAGGCTTCTCACCATGGTGACAGGAGACCAGGGGAAAAGGTTAACCTGGAACCTAAATTAGGGTTTCAGAAACATAGCTGTGTCCCTCTCTTATCAGTTTATTAAAGCCATCTTAATCTTCTTGAGTGTTCCTGAAGAACATTACCATAATCCTTTAATTCCACCTCTCCCTGGAGTGCCTGTAATGAGGAGATGGGCACATGGCTTAGCTGAATGGGGACAGCCAAGCAGGAGAGGCCACACTGCAGCTGAGGGACAGAAAGATGGGCAGAGCTTAGCACAGGGGCTGGGCCAACTGCCTGCTCCTCAGGACTCTGTCCCCTGTGTCACCTCCAGGGGTGTATTGTGTCACGTGAGGGGCGCTGGCCATGGGAGCCACGAGCATGACAGAGGTGTGTGTGGCAAGCTGGGCCAAGGGCAGGTGTTCTTCTGGTCAGGCCAAGCAAGAGAGGGAGAAACCCCAAGCATGCCCCAGGCTGCTTATCTGTGTGGCCTGATGGACCTCGGGAGCTCAGCCCTCTGCTGCCTCAACACAGGTCACTGAGGTGGAGGCCACTTCCCTCAGCCTCTTCTTGTCTTGCACAAGAGATGTGCAAGAGCTGAGAGATGTGCTATGGGGAGGGTGCAGATCTGGTTTCTCTTGTCCTGGAGACATCAATTAGAAGGCCAGCATGTCTCTGTAGCAGCCCATAAACCTCACTAACCAGCATGTCCACCAAGCTAGGAGTTGTGTCCTGGTGAGCTCTACTCTCCATGCATGGTGCAGCTGAGGAGGTGCTCCCCTTGCTTGCCTGAGGGGAGCAGCTGTGACCCCAGGAACACCTTCCCATCCTGTAAGCGAGACAGGACCTACAGCACACTCCCCCCAGCTGGCATCTCCCCCTGGAGTTTCCCAAGGGATATGAGCACCACAGAGGAATGCCTGCTGGTTTGTGCCCAGGAAAGCAGCTGCTCCTGAAGAACTGCCACCTCCACTGGGGACCAGCAGCACTGAGCTAAGCACTGTAGCCTGCATGGGCAAAGCCCTCTGAGCCTTGCAATGAGATGCTGCCTGACCAGGGTTCCTCCATTCATCCAGGTCAGCCTTGCCCCCAGCCCAGGCTCACTGACTGGGACTCTGGCAGGAGACCCCCTACCAGCCCCAGCTCTCCAGAGCCAGGTTAAGATGTAAACCGTGGCGTTTGCTCCGAGCCCTTCCCCACTTTTCCTCCCTCCTCATCCCATTTGGTCCCTGGGCCTGGGCACTTAGCGAGCTCCCCTCGGCAGGCTCCTGCTGTTTGAGGGATTCCTAAATCAGGGGCCGATGGCTAATTATTATTATTTTGCAGCAGCAATCAGGGACGTGGGGCTCATTAACAAGTTAGCTCCTCTGGTTTCCCTGGAAACCCGCAGCTGCCAGGCAACGGCTGCGTCTCCGGCCCGAGGCGATGCTACTGCAGCGCCTTGGGCTCGCCCCGGGAAAGATGCTGAGGTCCTCCGCGGGCTGCTGAACCCAGCTTAGCAAATGAGGTGGGCTTGGGAACCTCCAAGGCATGTCCCCCCTGCTCTAATCCGTCTGCTGCGAAGCTCAAGCCCATCTCCTCATCTCCCCCTGCCACTCACAGCATGGGAAACTGCGTAGCGGCTTCTTCCCCCCGCCCCCCCCCCCCCCAGCGAGAGAGGAAACCTTTCTCCAGGGGTGAGGAATTTGGAGCAGTAATGACTCCCCGGGGCGGCAGTGGGACAAAGCTGTCAGGTGCCTGCAGTAGCCGCTGTGGAGGTGATGTAACCACCGATGGTTCCTTACCAGCTACTCGAGGTCCCTTTAAAAGGCAGCACAAAAGATTTCTCTGCTGGAGGATGGAAAGAATAGAGCATCCCCCTCCGCCCCCCCGTTTTTCCTCCTTAAAACGATGCTAGGAAACCCTACTGTCCACATCCACTAATCCAGGCACGAGTCTGCTTGTCCACCTTTCCTTGGTGAACCTTAAGGACGGGGAGGGACATCTCTCAAGCCCCAGCAGCATGAAGACGGAGGGAAGATGGTGATACAGTCCACTGCCCTGGCTCCTCTCCCCCCCAGACCCACCCGGGGTTTTCCAGGACAGGCAGAGGACTGCCCCATCCATCCCCATTCCCTCTCCAGCCTCATCCCTGCTGAGCCCACATCCCCACCTCAGCTCTCTGCAGACAGCTTCCCCCTGGAAGCAGAGCCTCTCTCAGCCCTCCATGCATGGAGGGCTTTGGGAAGGGGGGCAGGGGCAGCCTCCCCTTCTCCACGCAGCACATCGCAGGAGGCAGCTGCTGCTCCTTCAGCAGGGTTTCAGGACCAGCCTCTTGCTCAGCTCCCGATTTTGGTCTGGTTGTTTTTTCCCCTCCTCCTCCCTGTGCCGCAGTCTCCTTTCCATCCCCGTAGGCTGGGAGCAGCACGGTGAGGAGCCCTGCACAGAGCTGCAGGCACCCCAGCTGCACCTGCTCGCCTCCCATCTTCCCTTCTGCACCTGCAGCCCTCGGGACAGGAGGGGTTTTTTCCCCCACTGGAGGACATGGCCAAAGGGCCAGGATGTCCTTTAGCAAAGGCCAGGTGGTGCATTCACACTGGGTGAGGGGCACGGTGTGGAGGCACCTGGTGAGGCTGGCATGGGGTGGTCAGCCTTGGGTAGGTGGCTGGTGGCATTGAGCAGCTCAGCCATGGGAACAAAGGGATAAGGAACAAGTTTTACCTAGCTGCAGGAAGGGTCTTTGCCATGCACCCCTCACCCCACAAAGCACACCAGCTCTTCTGGTTGAAGTTCAGCCAAGCAAAGAGGGTTCCTCATCCTCTCCCACCACCTGGTATTTGTCTCTTGTCCCCTCCCACCACCAGTAGCTTTGGATGGGCAATGACTGCAAGCAATCCCCTCCTACCCTGCTTCCACCAAAGTGATCCATGTGCCTTAAGGATTTGCAGCCTGTCCATTCCCAGAACAATCTCTGACTGCACTGGAGGTGGCATCAGGAAAAGGCAATGGGGACAGAGAGCAGGGAAGGTTGTTTAGCAGGACCCTAGATGACAAGGCCAACCCCTGCTCCTCTCAGACTAGAGCCTCTAACATGATTTAGATGGTTTCTACCTTCAGCAGAAACACAAGCTTTCATTTCAAAGCCTACAAAAGCCAAGACCAAAGGTTCTCCATGCCCTTGCTCATGCTGGGGATGGAGCTCCCAAGCAAGCTGCTTTCTAATACCAAAGCTATCCCACTTCCATCCTCACCCTGCCAAGACAAGAGCTGGCCAGGCTCTCACCTCAGAGCTTCTGCTTTGAGTAGCTTGGCACACAGGGGACATGCCACACTGCAGAAGGGAAATCTAGTCCTCCTAATGCTGCCCACTGCCTGATACTCCTCCCCTAATTTGCCCCATCACAATCCCATGAGCCCAACAAGCTTAGCTTGAGGATCTCCAGGGGCTTGTTTGCCTTTTTGCAACAAGAGCAGGCAAAAGCAGCCCAGAAAGGTATGCAGTGAGATGTTTCTGCAGAGCTGGTCTGTCTCTCTCATCCTAGGACACCAGACACCATAAATACCTGCTGGGTGCATTTGCAGCCTCCTGGAGAAAGGGTCTCCAGGACCTGTGTACTATTTGCCCACCCCACCTCCATGCTAAGTGGAAGACAGCAGAGGATTAAGCTGTGGTTCTTCAAGGCTACAGATAAACACAGCAGCATTTCACTGCTTAAGGACCATCCCAAGCCACATGAGCTTTCCCATCTCAGCAGAGTGCCAGGGACAGCCATGGGTGAGGCAAGCACCCAGCAAACACAGGGGGCGATGATCCACTGGCACCTGCCCAGCACAGCATCTTGAGTCCCCACAGCCAAGTGACAAACAGGGCCCTGAAGAACAACAACGTTGCTGCCCCAGGAAGGGTTTTACACACTTTCTGATGACAACTGGTGCAAACTGAGGTGCAAGTGCAGCTCCCAGCCCAGGCTTCCAGCCAGCAGAGGTCAACGTCCACACTTACGTCACCCTACACGCGCTCAGGCTCTGGCCCTCCTCAGGAGACCCAGAATTCAGCTCAAATGCCAGGAGCTACACTGCTTTTCCACGGGATAAGATACTCCCCAGGGCAGTAAATAGGTTTTGCAAGACTCTTCTGACCTGGCTGAAGGCTCACTGAATTCCCTCTGCGCACACAATAGCCAAACTGCTCCCAGGTTTGGGATGAATTAGTGCTTGCCAGCTCAGGATCCACCTCTCACCACAGCTCCAATGAGGAGGCATCAACCCTGGGTTTCAGAGGATTACCTTTATCTAGGAAGAACACACAAGGCAGACAAAGCCCAAGCTGCTGGCCCTGCCCCACTCTCTCCTCTTCCTTTGGGGGCTGTGACTCATGGCCAGCTGGTTTTGTTCCCTTAATCTGAGGAAAGGGTCAAACAAAGCACTCTGCAGGTCTTCCTCCATCCTCACCAGCCCAGACAAGCATGTGTCCATTGCCCATGTCAAGTCACAGCCATAGCTCTTCTACAGCCTGGCCTCTTTATGGAGCATTGGGTCCTGCAGCATTTTGCAGCATGAGCCTTCCCTCTTCATCCACAGCTTCATTGCTACTCTGGGCAGCAAACTACAGGGACTCATTCACTGTGGGAAATGAGCAGCAATGTTCCCCTCACCAGCTCCCGGCAGATGTTGAAGTTTCTTTGCTCTGGGGGTGCTGGAGGCCTGGAGCAGGCTGCCCAGAGAGGTTGTGGAGTCTCCTTCTCTGGAGACATTCCAAACCTACCCAGAGATTGTGATCCTGGGCAAGCTGCTGTGGCTGACCCTGCTGGACTAGATGACCTCCAGAGGTCCCTTCCAATAGCCACCATGCTGGGACTCTGTGACATACATATAGAGGTGTGACATCACATCTCTGGAAGTATTTAAGACCAGACTGGATGAGGCTTTGTGGTCTAGTAGAAGGTGTCCCTGCCTATGGCAGAGTGGCTGGAACTGGCTGATCTTTAAAGTCCCTTCCAACTCAAGCCACGTGGAGAGAGGAGAGAGGGGAGGAAGCCCTATCATGGTGTTCACTCAGAGCTTTAACATCCTCCAACTTGTTCCCATGCCAGCAGGTCTCATTCATCTCTGCTTCTGACCATGGGTGATCACATCAAGCCTTTAGGGCTGCTGGTTGACCCCCCCAGCAAGGACCAGTTCAGTTCTCTTCACCTTCCTGCCCCATCCTGCTAGACTCCAACTGAGCTCATGCTTATCTTTGTATCACTTACTGCTGAATGAACCTTGCTCAGGTGCCAGACAAAGAGGCAGCCAAGCTCAAAGCAGAAGGGATTGCAAGGATGACACAGAACTAGAGGCATCAGCACTCAGGCAGCGAGTGGAGAACACGCTGATCTATTTTTAATGGCACAATGCTTGGTAGTGCTTTACAAAAGGACATGTCTGGGGAGATTCTGCCCAGTCAGAGATTTGCATTTGGGCCTTTGCTTTATTCAGCAGTCAACCTCCCCCCGTGCATGGGAGGTGCTTTGTCCCCTCACCACCCCACAGAAGAACTCAGGGAGCCCTGGCTGGAGGCTTGTCCCTCTGGGTCACCTCCCTGCCCTGCCATGTCCTTCTAACTTTCCACCAGAAGAGCCAAGGCTGAGGTGAGCTGCAGGTGAGGTGTAAAGGAGAGCTCCAAGCTGGCTTGGCTCCTAGCTCTCAGCCCTTGCTGAGCTAGCAAAGCTGCCGGGGACAGCTCTGCAAGGTCCTCAGCCAGCAGCAAAGCAGTTAACCTGGTTTCTCACAGGCTAGCTCACAAGTCAGCAGCGCTGGCACCCTCTCCATGCCAGCCCTCTACTCAACAGCCTCAAGTGCCAAGCGAGGCTCAGGCTGTGCCCGTCCGCTCCCCGCGCAGGGCTGCCGGCCAAGGCAGATGAAGATGGCATTGAATAACTCCACTCAGGCTCCGGCTCGGGCAGGACCAGGCTGCCATCTCCAGCTTGGAAATGAGGGCTGTTAGAGGCAACGCCAAAACAATCAGGTGACGCTGGAGGCACTTGGTGGTTGCTTCTTTTCCACAGCACACCCCCAGAGACCGCTGGACCCTCTTTGTCTGGAGCAGAGCGCCTGGTGTCAGCCAGGAGGGGCTGGGGTGCAGCGGGAGATGTGTGGCCGAGGCAGGCGCAGGGTTTAACGCGACAAACAGGGCTGAAATCTCCAGCAGAGCTTCTGCTGCATCAGCTGAATTGCCAGGCACAGCTCTCCTCCCACGAGGAGGCAGAAGAAAGGTGAGGTGAGAAGCCCTGGATGGAGGCACACCACACACCTCCGGGGCGGGTGAGTAAGGCGGAGCGGCGGGGCCGGAGCGGAAGGACGCACTGCATCAGCGGCGGGGCTGGAGGACACCTCTTGTGGAGGGGCTGGAGGATGCCAGGGGCATGCTGTCATTGGAAGCTCGACACAGGATCAAAGGACCTCGTTTCACGTCCCCTCTCCTTCACTGCCTACCAGCAGGTACTTTATGAAAGCCTGGGAGCAGCAGGCTGCTGGCTATTTCTGGAGCAGCCGTGGCATGATTTAGGTTGAAGGAGACCTCAGGAGCCCAGCTGGTCCAACCCCTCTCTCCCTTAAAGCAGAGCTAACACCAACACCAGAACAGGTTGTCTTGCCCTTCTTGTTGCCAAAGGACTTGTTCCCTGCCACCAGCAGGCTCAGAAATGGTGGTCCTTATAAGTCAGCAGGCAGAAATGCTGCACAAAGAGCTGCAGCACCCCCAAGGGCTCTGGAGAAACTCCTGAAGAACACAAAGTCTCTGCCCCAAGAGACCTGAAGGCTTGGTTTGAAAAGGTACAACCAAGGCAGGTGAGTCGAGCATGTACAGAACAAGGTGGGCAAACAAGACCTGTGAGGGTTTCCACCACCCCCCCCCCCCCCCCAGCAAACAGCTTGGAGGAGTGGGAAGAAAAGAGGGAAGCAAGGCAGGATTTCCAGCCCCAGATAGGTTGCTGGGATGTTCTTCACTGAGGTCACTGCAAAATGCATCACTTGTTTCACCTTCCTGCAGACACTCCCTGAAGTTCTTTGCTCTTATTGCTCCCTCTTGGTGCTATAAGACTCTTCATGTACTGGACCAGTTTCTAGTGAATACCTTCAGGTTCTACTCCAGTCATAGTCTGGGCTACCACTGCACCTATCTTCTGAAATCCTGATCCTTCCAAGGCACCATGCAAACAAGTGTTGCTTGTCACTTCTGGAAACTGGAGATCCAGCACAGCAAACCCCTCAGAGGAGCTCTGTGCCAAGCAGCAGGAGATCCCCCCTGCACACCTGCCTAGGCTACCTTGTCCAGCTGGGTCTAGAGCACCTCAGAGGAAGAGTCAAATAGCAGAGGCATGGAGCAAACCATCCTGCAGAACCAAGCCTAGGCTGGGTAGGGCTCTGTGCTGGGCATAGCCCCCCAGAATTGGCATTCTTCCTCTCCTTGCTCAAAGTGCAGATGGTTGAGAGTCAAAGGAGCCTCTTGGGCAGCACTGACCCAAAGGCTTGGGGATAGAAAGCCTACAAACATCCCCTGAAAGAGGAAGAGATAAGACGGTGTTTTCCTTTCCATGACCTCATGCTGAAGAGGAGATAGGGCAACCAAGGCACCTTGCCCTGGCCAGAGCTGGGTATGTTCCACCATGGCCTCAGCTCTTGCCTAGCTTCTTAAAAAGCAGCTCTCCCACAGGCATGTGACACATGCCATGGTCTCCTCCTCCACCAGAGGAGCAGGCAAAGCCATCAGGCCATCACCAAGGTGCAATATACCACTTGCTGTTCCTCTGGGAACCTGCACTGCCACTGCTCTCTAGCTTTGAGGGTAGCCCCTGACATCACCAGTGCAGAGCATCTTGGCACTGCCAGTGTTATCCTGGCTGTGCTCTAATTCTGCACATGACAAAGGCCCAGGTCTCCTGAGCAAGCCTGAGAAAATCTTGAGTGGAGAGCTGGTTTAGCTTCTTATCCAATGACTGCTCCCAGGCCACTCACCTCCCTTCCCCAAGCCTAGCCATGTAATTACATCAGGTGCCTCCTTCCCACTCGGCATCAGGTGGGACAGGTGTATCTTCAGAGGAGAAAAGTAAAGCTTGACAAACAGGTTTTAAACCCCAGAGGGTATGAGGATGCAGAGCAGCTGCTGGAAGCTTTCCTCACAGGATGATGGCATTGCAGCTTCTCTGCATAGCAGCAAGTTAAAAGAGTGAGGTGAGACCCACCTGGGAGCATCTGAGGGGTTCTGCAGACATCTCCTCCCTCATGCTGCCATTACCCCTGGAACTGAGGGCTAAAAGATCTCTTGGTGCAACCTCCCAGCTGTCCTAGCAGGCAGAGAGGAGTCTGAATCTGCAAGCTCCTTCTCTTTATCACTTCCTTCCCTCCAAGACTCCGTTTGCTGGAACAGATTCAGTGTGACGGAGCTCCCACCATAAATCAGAGCTGCCAAGAGCTGGAGCACCTCCTTTTCCTCCTTCCACCCCTGACAGCCTTAACACGCTCTGCACCTGCCTGCGCCCAGGGCCGCGGGAGCTGCGCGCCGCAGAGCCCAACCTCTGATCCCTACCAGCAGCCTCACTTAAAGGCAACGAAGCAAAGCCAAAGAGGAAAAGCACCTACAACACACTCCCTGTCTCTGACGTAGGTGGAAGCAGCTGGTGCAGAGGGAAAGGGGTAGGGATGGAGCGAGGGCTTGCTCGTAGCCATGCCAAGAGAAGTCGTTTCAGAGATCCGGAGCTGCAGTGGGTTTCCAGTCTTTTGGGGGGAGAAGCTCATTTTCTCCCACCTCCCAAGGTCCACTTGGGACAGTCACTTACTGTTCAGACCTGCCCAGCCCTTAGGGGTGCTTTGGAGGAATAGTGACGTTGTGATTAATTCCTGGTGCATCTAAGCTCTCCAGAGGCAGGCACCTCTGTGGCTTTCTCGGCAAGGAGCCTGCACGAACCCGCTCTGCAGACAAGCGTGGTGCAGTATCTGCAAGGACAATCTCCATGCTGAGCACCCAGTGAATGCTTCTAAAGAATTCTGGGTGCTTTGCCCAGCTCGCAGGCTGGGTTTGAAACAGCAAGGCTAGATCCAGCTTCTCCTTCCCTACTCCCTGCCATGCATCAAGGCAGGGACAATTGAAATCCACGGGGGGCAACTCTGCCAGGTTAAAAGCCTTTTGGGGTGAGCTGCTGCCATCTCGCCTCAGAGACCCTCCAGCCCCTGGTTTGTGCTGCTTGAGCTCGCTGCTGATGGGCAGAGGGCAGGAATTTCTGCCTGCTGCCACGGGAAAGAGGTGTTTGGGCATCCATCTGCTGCTCCTGCACCCAACTGTCCTCTCCTGTCCCAGCCATTCAGATGGTCCTACATGTCCAGGCTCTACCAACACGCCTGTGCCAGGCAAACTGGGGATGAGACCCCTCCACAATCCTTGCAGGTCTTTAAAACCCCAAATACCTGCAGCTATGACCAGGAGGCTTTTCTCAGTGCTGTAGAGAAAGCATCTTGGGAATTCCATTTTGGGGAAGCAGTGCAAGGAAAACCAAAGCGAGCGCAGGACCCCCGCCCAGCCAGACCCCAAAACCTCAAACCAACCTCTTCTGCAGAGAGTCCTCCTGCCACAGGCACCCTCCGGCAGCTCACCCACCCGTCTGGCAGAGGGGAGGCCGAGCCCAGCAGCACCAGTTCCCAAGCATGGAGCCCTCCCCAAAACAAAGCTTGTCCGCAGCGACGCTCGGGCGCATCGGCAGCCGTGCCCCCAGCCTCTCGCCTCGGTGCGGGAGGACAGCACAATGCCAGCGGGCGTTAAACCCCGCACCGGGGGGAAGCTGCTTTCAAGGTTAACATGGCCCCTGAAGTGCCAGCAGCAATCCTCAGCCCTACCTGCTCAGGGCTTCCTGGCTACCCCAACCACCTCCTGGGGCGAGGTGCTTTGATGCCCCAAATCGGAGGTCCAGCCCTGTGCCCGAGCCGTTTGTCAACACCACCACTAGCTGCTTAGGATAGGGACGGTCTCTTCCACAACACGCTCGTGCCAGAGCCCAGCTCCCACCAGGGAGCTGTTGGGAAGGACCGCAGTGGGAAGGAAGGAGAAACGCATCCGTGCCCAGCCCAATCCCGAGCTGCCGAGGAAGGCTGGCACGGCACGGCACGGCACCGCACCGCACCGCGTCCCGCACCGCACTGCCTGCCGCCGCCACCGCCGCTGCCGCTGACTGACCTGTGCACCGAGCTGCCCCAATGCCAGCTGAAGCACTGACATCAGCTTCTGCTCCTGCTCAGGAATTTAATTCTGGGGGAGGAGAAAAGGCAAGGGGGTGGCGGTGGGGGGAGCAGGAAGGAGAAGGAACTTATTTATCAATAGGGGAAATGAGCAGGGAGCTGTGACAGCAACCAGGGCTGAGCCCAGCAAGCACCGCGGAGCGCTAGGTAATAATTTTTTTGGGGGGGTTGGGGGGAGGGAGGACATCAATTGGTCCATGCACACTGAGGGGGGTGATTTTAAAGGGGCAGCTTAACCCCCTCCTGGCCGGCAGCGCCTTCCAAGTGTTGCATCCAACCTCCCCCCCCGCCCCCGCTAAACACATGCCGGCTGCGTTTAAACGCCAAGGACACGGCAGCGACTCTCCAACCAGTTTCATCATCACTATCACCATCATCATCATCATCACACCGACCCGGCGCAGTCCACACCGCTTCCATCATTCCCACCCTTCCCTCCATCCCGAACCCCCTCCTCACCTGCGCCACCACCAAACGCACCTTTCTGAGGCAGAAGTGGGGGGGGGGGGGGGAGAAGAGGAGGAGGATTTTCAACAGCCCTCCCCCAAAACAAGCGCAGTGCCCCCGACATGCGCACCCGCGGAGAGAGGACACCCTCCCCTCTCTCCACCCTCTCCCTTCCCAGCACCCCCACCCCCCCCCACCCCCCTTCTCCTCCCCATTTTTGTCTTTACATTAAAGCAATCCCGACCCCTATACGCATACATACAGACCCACATCTATACGCATACATGCAGACCCACATCTATACGCATACATGCAGACCCACATCCATACGCTGCGCGCTGTCCGCAGGCTCCGCACGTGCGGAAGGGCTGTCCGTCCCCCCTTTCCCCCCCATTTCCCCTCCCGTTCCCCCCCCCTCCCCACCATCGACACCTATAGGGGATGCACTGACCCGGCACCTATAGACGGGGCGGGGGGGTTGTGAGGCACTGACCCTGCGCGGCCGCCCCCGCTCCGCGGGTTCTCCGCTGGCGCGGAGCCCGCGTTGGAGGGGGGGGGGGGAAGGGGGGGGGAAGGAGGGGGGGTTGGCTCCGCGCTGCTCCGCGCTGTTCCGCGCCGCTCCGCGCACCGCCGGGAATGCGATGAGGTCATGCCTCGGGAACGGGGGGGGGGGGAGGGGGGAAAGGAATAATAAAAAAAAAAAAAAGGGGAAAAAAAAAAAGGCAAAGCGTTGACGTCACCCTCAGCCAATCAGCGAGAGCGGAGCAGGGGCAGGGTGACGTCAGCCCCGCGGGCGCGGAGAGGCGCGGAGGGAGCGGGAGATGATGATTCCCCCCCCCTCCCCCTACTACCACCAGCTCAGCCTCTTATCTCATCCCCGGCTGCTGCGGGGGGGGTCCCGGGGATGCTCCCTAGCAGGGAGGTTGGGGGACACCGTTGGGGGCGGGGGGGGCGGGATGTTGTTGTTGTTGTTGTTTTCGGGGTGACCCTCCTGGTTGTGGAGGTTGCTGGGGGACTCCCCCTCTCCTCCAGCATCCTGCTGCTCCTGGCAAACCCGCTGTGTTGATGGATTTTTGCTCCATAGGTGGCTCCTTGTCCCCGGAGCGTCCGAGGCCAGCTCGGGTGGTGGCAGAGAAGCCTGGAGAAGATGACCCCGTCCCTGGAAGGGTCCAAGCCCAGGTTGTTCTGGGGGCTCTGAGCAACCTGCTCTGGCTGAAGATGTCCCAGCTGACTGCAAGGGGGGTGGGGGGCAGATGGTCTTGAAGGTCTCTTCCAACCCAAACCATTCCATGATGCGATGGTTCCCGGGCGCTGTGCTTGGCAAGGCTCAACCTGAAGCTCTCCCACAAGCAGGGCCACCCCTCCTACCCGGCAGAGCACCCTGCCTGTGGTTCATATGCCAGCCGTGCCCACCTCAGACACCCCCATCACCCAACCTGGAGCAGCTGGGTGACTGCTGAGACAGCCCCCCAGGGCTCCCTGTGAAGCACCTGGGCTGGCAAACAATGGCCATCAATGCAAGCATGTCCTCAGAGGACAGCATGGCAAAGAACAGCCCAAAAGCTGGGGGGAGGGGGGAGAAGGAGGATCCTGGCCTGTGGATCATCTTCCTGGGCATAGTGGACTCACCTCCATCCTGCTGTGGCGTCACTGAACAGCTGTGTGGCCACTTTGGCTGGTGTCACAGGGGTTGTTCTCTGTCCTTGTCCCCGGCCTGGCAGCTCCAGCTTAGAGGGGGATTAGGGTTTAGGAGCTTAGGTTGTGCTTAGGAAATCAAGGGAACCTTCCTCCCTGCTGATACTGCTGCCGGATGCTTTAAAATTAACTCTTGTCTCTCCAGACAGGCAGCCAGCAGCTTGCTCAGCAGAGCAGTCGAGCTCCCACCCTTACTGGTGGCAAAATCTTGCCCAGAATTGGTCATTTCTTGTAGAAGCACCAGAGGGAAGGAACCCTGGGATGCTGTGAAACCTCGCTGTCCCCCCTGCAGGAGGAGAGCTGAGCTCAAAACCTTCTCCTGCCACTGAAAATCAGCTCACTCAGCAAGGAACCTCACGCAAAACCAGGGCCACTCTACCCAGACAGCATGGATTTCAACCCAGCTGCCATAGCTGATGGTGAGATGCTGAGGTGGAGCAGCTCTGGAGCACACGGACTTTGGGGGAGTGGGAACAGGAGCATGCCTGGCATGGCTGGAGCAAAGCTGTGGTCTCCCTTCCATTCAGATTATCCTGCACAGCTTCATCCTCACAGCTATGGGCAGCACCCCAGGCAGGTCAAAGCTAAGACTCCTCTTGCTTCACCTTGGGGCTGCTTCCTCCCCTTCCCAAACCTCTTTTCAGGGGTGAACAGAGGAAAAAAGGGAGGTGAAAGAAATGAGTTGGCCAACCCCAAAGCTTCCTTGTAAGAGCTATTGTCTAGGCAGAGAGCCAGGGGCTCACAAAGCCTGCTGAAGGAAGAGGATTTCAGCAGTTTCTTTTCCAAGCACAGTTAAAATCTATGTTTGCAGCCCTGGGCCTGGCACACTGCTGCCAAACAAGCATCCCAGATTGGCTGTCAGGACGATCACTCCCTGGCCAACTGGTGGTGTGGGGCAGGGGAGGGGATGGGAGAAGGATGCTGGGCTGGTGGCAGGAAGGGATGGGGAGGCAGTGAGGAAGAATCATAGAAACATTTTGGTTGGCAAAGCTCTTCAAGATCATCCAGTCCAACTCTCTCTAAGACTCCCAGGCTGGTGCTAAACCATGTCCCTCAGCACCACATCTCTGTGGCTTTTGAACACCTCCAGGGATGAGGATTCAAACACCTCCCTGGGGAGCCTGTTCCAGAGAACCCTTTCAGTGGAAAAGTTTCTTCTAATATTCAACCCAAACCTCCCCTGGTGCAGCTTGAGGCTGTTCTCTCTCATCCTATTGCTTGTCACTGTGGAGAAAGGACCAACCCCTATCTGGACCCAGCCTCCTTTGAGGGAGTTGCAGAGAGTGAGAAGGTCTCCCCTCAGCCCCCTTTTCTCCAGACTACACCAGCTCAGCTCCCTCAGCTGCTCCCCACCAGACTTGTGCTCCAGGCTCTTCTCCAGCCCCATGGTCCTTCTCTGGACCCACCCCAGCACCTCAGTGTTTTTTCTTGTAGTGAGGACCCCAAACCTGAACCCAGTACTCAAGGTGTGGCCTCAAAGGGGCAGAGGATGGAGTGTCCCAAAGGAGTGCCAGATGCCTGCCTTGGGTTCCTCATTCCAGTAAGAGATCAAACCAAGCTCCCTCTGGAGCCTCTGTCTCCAGAAACCTCTCCTCAACCACCCCATGGTTCACCTCTGGGAGGTGAGGGTTTAGGAGGTCTGACCCCTACAGAATCCCTAGTGGCAGCAACCAGGAGGGGATGCTGTGGCAGAGCTGGGCCCCAGCGGGACACCAGTTCTCAGGGCCGGTGGCAGAGGTGCCACCCCACGAGCTGCGCATCTCTCCCACGCCCACCGCTGCTGCACCGGGCACTGCAGCCAAGAGCCTGGTGAGGAGAAACCAAAACAAATGATTCACTGCTCCTGAGCTGCTCCCGGGACGGCTGGGGCCAGGAGCAGGCGGAGACAGAGCCTTGCAAAACCTCCCCTGCCTCCCGGAGCCGGCAGCTAACCCCGCGGAGATCCCAATCCTGCTCGACCTGAAATCCCAGCACTGGGGTGCGGGCCTGTGGCTGGGTGGAAGAGGGCAGCCAGGCTGTGTGAGTGCTGCCAGCACACCCAGGTGGCTCAGGGTGGCTGGGGTGTGCTGGTGGGGAGAGCAGCAGCTCTGAATCACAACCCCCTCTCCCCCCTGGGGAAATGGAGCAGGGAGAGCTGGGGCAATGCTGCTATGGGCAGGCAGGCAGAACAAAGCAGCCTCCTGCTCCCAGCTCCTATGTGAATCTATTGTCTCAGTCCCAGGGCCAGCATCAACCCCCCCACACCCTACCCCTTCCCCATCACAACCATCATGAGCCCAGCAGAAATTATGCAGCAAGTCTCTTATTGCTAAAGGAAAGTCACTGAATTCAGGTAGAGCAGGGAAAAAATGATTCCCCCTCCCCCCACACTCTGTTTTTCCCTCTTTCCCAGATTTTAGGTGCATCCCAACTCCCTGTTGGCTACCCTGGCCCACACAATAGCCCTGGCTGAAAGGTTTCCCAGGCTGTCACAGCAGGCCAAGTGTGCAGCAGAGCCTCCTGCAGCCTACAGGGATTGAAATGGGAACCTGATCCCAAAAGAAACCAAAATGAGGGAAAAGAAAGTGCTGCCAAATCAGCTTTCTTAGCCATCAAAAAGCAGAGACTTGTTGCCAACCTTCAAGCACTCCAAATGGCCAAAGGATTTTCTTTTACCCTGCTACGTGTTCTAACCCTAACCATTTCTTGTGCCCCCAGCCAAGCCAGCCTGTCCCCCTCAGGCTGGCAGTGTTGGCATTCCCACCAGAGGGCTGTTGGCACCTCCAGTGGTGAAGTCCTCCTCCTTCACCTCCATGCTGAAGTCTGCAGTTGGAGCTGACCCTTAGGCTGGCATGGCTCTACCAAGCCTGGCTCTACCAAGCCTGCCACCCTCACTGTCACACCCCAGAGTGGAGCAGGGCAAGGTGCTGAGGAAGGGGTTTGCCAGGCTCTGTATCTCCCTTCCCATGCTGTGGAGAAACAGATTGACTGTGGGGGCACTGTGCAGGTTCAATGAGGCCAAGTACCTGGCCCTGCACCTGGGTCACAACCACATCTGAAAGCTCCAGGACTGGGGCAGAGGGGCTGGAAACTGCCCACCAGAGAAAGACCTGGGGGGTGTGAAGATGAGTCAGTGCGTGTCCAGGTGACCAAGAAGGCCAACAGCACCCTGGGCTGGATCAGCAATGGTGTGACCAGCAGGAGCAGGGAAGGGATTGTGCCCCTGGACTGGGTTCAGTTTTGCAGCCCTCACTACAGGAAAGAGCACTGAGGTGCTGGAGTGTGCTCAAGGGAGGGCAATGTAGCTGGGGAAGGGGTCTGGAGAACAGGGCTGGTGAGGAGCTGGGGTTGTTCAGCCTGGAGCAAAGGAGGCTGAGGGGAAGACCTTCAGGCTCACTACAACTCCCTGAAAGGAGGTTGGAGCCCAAGGTTGGAACCTGGTGGGTGTTGGTCACTTCTCCATAGTGACCACTGATAGGACAAGAGGAAATGGCCTCAAGTCGCCCCAGGGCAGGTTTAGGTTGGACATCAGAAGGAACTTCTTATCTGGAAGCTTTCTCAAGCACCAGAGCAGGCTCCCTGGAGAGGTGGTTGAATCCCCATCCCTGGAGGTGTTGGAAAGAGGCAGAGCTGTGGTGCTGAGGGACATGATTGAGCACCAGCCTTGGTAGTTAGATGATGGTTGGACTCTATGGTCTTCGAGGCCTTTTCCAGTTGAAATGGTTCTGTGATTCTATGACCCCAGCATGGGAAGGACATTGCTCCCTTCTTGGCCTCCTGCTCATGGCCTCCCCAGAAGCCAGGTCTCCAGCTCTCTCACCCCATGACCAGAATGGAGCCCAGCAGATCCACAGTGAGTCCAAGCATAGCACACTCCTGCAGAGCCCAACGTGGTGCCACTGCAGTTAGTGAAGTCAGCTGAGGTGCTTGAGCAGGCACAAGGTACCTGCAGCACCACCAGGCAGCTGCCTGCTTCACTCTGGGAGCTGCCCCAGCTCTGGCTCTGAGTTCCCCATGGAAACATCTGCCCAGGCACAGTGTGGCCAGGCCCCAGCACGGCACAGGGCTGCTTGTGGAGCTCGCAGGAGCAGGCACCTCATGATGAATCGGGGCAGGGGCAGGCTGCAGGGCTGCATGCTGTGCCATTCAGCTCGGCCATGCCTCAGGAGCGTTCACTCCCCAGCTCTGGCTGCGCTCCTGCCAGAGGGAAAGAGGGGCAAAAAGATCCCCATCGTCCACAGAATCACTTCCCTCTGATTCCCTCTGCCCTGGAGATGCCTGGGGAAAGCTGGGCAGGAGCAGGGAGCTGTGCCAAGCGTGGGGCACAGCTGCTGAGCACCAACGTGACGGGCTAAAGTTCAGGGCTGGGAGGGGTGGAGGAACAGGACCTTTGCACGGGAGGAACCAAGGCCAGTGGCAGAGGCTAAGCAGCACCAAGGCTTTGAAGTAGCAGCCCTCAGGTGCAGGATGCGTGCCTGCTTCCTCACCCCTAGCACTGTGCTGGCAGGCACATGGCTTTGCCCTGGGCAGCGAGAGGAGAGTGGTTTTGGCCTGCCTGGAAGCCACCCAGGATCAGAGTCATCCTTTGAAGGCGGTGGGAGAGGGGAGAGAGAAAGGAGAGGGGCAGGGGAAGGGGAGAGGCACCGAATGGATTCACATCAGTGTCTCTGAGACCAAGTACTCACTGCCCAGTGCTGCAGGACAAGGCATGGTCTTTCTTCTCCACACTGGGGATGAGAAAGCCTTTATCCCAGGCCAGAGGGCAGCGTGGAGCCGGGCTGCAAGCAGGAGTCCCTCAGCTCTAGAGCCTTTTTCTCTCCCCCCATGCTGCTTTTTGTTCGCCTGCTCACCAGTTGCTAGGGTGGGCTTTGTGTGTGTGTGTTGTTTCGTGTTTTGCTTCAATCATTTTCACTGATGAGAGCATCTGCTGCCATCTGTGCCTCCCCTCCTCCCCCCGGCAGGGTTCTGCACCGGCCAACCTGCCCGACAGCTCCTGCACGCCCAGCGATGGAGAGCAGGAGGGCTGAGGAGGCTCCACCAGCTCCTGCTCTCCTCCTGCAGCCTGGCATGCCCACGGTGCCAATGTCCCAGGCAAGTCTGCAGTTCCTCCTCTGAGAATCCCAGAAGGGACCTCTGGAGATCACCCAGTCCAACCCTTCTGCTAGAGCAGGGCACCCACAGCAGCTTGCCCTGGAGCACGATGCCCAGGTGGGTTTGGAGTCTCTCCAGAGAAGGAGACTCCACAACCTCTCTGGGCAGCCTGCCCCAGGCCTCCAGCACCCTCACAGTAAAGAATTTTCCCCTCCCATTCAGATGCAACCTCCTGGGCCCCAGTTTGTGCCCTCTGCCCTTTGTCCTGTCCCTGGGCACCACTGACAAGAGCCTGGCCCCATCTTCTTGCCCCCCACCCTTTAGCTCTTGCTGAGTATTGATCAGATCCTCTTTCAAGCTGCTCTTCTCCAGGCTCAACAGCCCCAGGTGTCTCAGCCTTTCCTCCTCACGGAGATGTTTCAGTCCCCAGAGAAGCCAACACCTGGTGAAAGAGTGTTGAAGGGAAAAGCACAGAGGGGAAGGAAGTTTGCCAAAGTCACCCAGGACGTCAGCACCTGGCTGGGCAGAGTGGCCAGAGCTGCTGCTTGCTGCCAGCCTGGCTCTGCTCCCTAGCCCCTGGAGTTCCTGGGAAGCAGGGCTGTGAAGCTACAGCTCAGGCTGGGTTTTGCTGGTGGTTGACACACCCCACAGAAGAGCAGGGGTGGTCATTTGCATCTCTGTGACTCTTCCTTTGGGTATCCAGGCTGAGGGCTGCTCCAGCCCTGACTCACCACGCAGCTCACCCCCCCGGGGTGGGAATGGGTGGATACTGGTGCTGGGCTGGAAGGTTATTACCTGCTTTAGCTCCAGCTCACCGTGCTGATCACCACCAGCCCCTAGACACTGGAGAGCTGTGGGGCCTCATTTATTGGCCAGACTCAAAGCAGTTCACCACAGCTGGAATTTGATGCTCTGCACAGGGGTGGCATTTGCACAGGTTTGGCAGCACCAAGTCCCTGCTGGAGCAGAGCTGTGCTGGGGTTTGCTCACACATGGGTCTGCCACCCAGCCCTGCTGCTGCTTGTCCCCAGGCCACCTCTCCCTGCCAGGGTGGAGGGTGAAGGTGTGGTGGTGGCTGGACCCTCCTGGGACCCAAAGCACCAAAGGGCACATCCCTGTGGAGGGCTGGGGCTGCCTCAGAACCACAGAATTGTTTTGCTTGGCGACCATTAAGATCATCTAGTCCCACTGTCACCTCACTGCCACTTGCTCCTGGCTGCTTTATGGGGCAGGAGCCCCCCAGAGCCTTAGAATCATTGATAGCTACCGGGTGGGGGGCAGGAGGCTGGGGCCAGGGTCTTGTCAGCGGTGCCCAGCCACAGGACAAAGGGCAATGGGCACAAACTGGCACCCAGGAGGTTCCATCTGAGCATGAGGAGAAACTTCTTTGCTTGTGAGGGTGTTGGAGCAGGCTGCCCAGAGAGGCTGTGGAGTCTCCTCCTCTGGAGAGAGCTTGCAGGAGCCGGGCAGGAGCTGCTGGCTGCCGCGGAGCGGTGCCTGGGAGCTCTCTGCTGCCTCCCGCAGCACCGCTGGTGGAACCTGCCGCCTTCCAGCAGCAGCTTTGATGCTTTATAGGGTTTATGAAGGGCTTGACTAACCTGATGTCCTTCTATGAGACGCTGACCCACTCAGTGGATGAGGGAAAGGCTCTCGATGTTGTTTTACCTGGACTTCAGCCTTTGACACTGCTCCCCACAGCATCCTCCTGGAGGAACTGGCAGCTCATGGTTTGGATGGGTGGACTCCTCACTGGGTGAAAACTGGCTGGGTGACTGGGGCCAAAGGGGGGGGAATGGAATTGACTCCACTTGGCAGCTGGTCACCAGTGGGGTTCCTCAGGGCTCAGTACTGGGGCCAGTTCTCTTTGATCACTCTGTGGATGAGGGGATGGAGGCACCCTCCAAGTGTGCAGATGACAGCAAGCTGTGGGTTTGGGGAGAGAGAAGTCTAGAGGAGAGGAGAGGAGGTGAGAGAAGGGGAGGGCAGAGAAGGGGAGAGGAGGAGAGGAGAGGAGAGGAGAGGAGAGAAGAGGAGAGGAGAGGAGAGGAGAGGAGAGGAGAGGAGAGGAGAGGAGAGGAGAGGAGAGGAGAGGAGAGGAGAGGAGAGGAGAGGAGAGGAGAGGAGAGGAGAGGAGAGGAGAGGAGAGGAGAGGAGAGGAGAGGAGAGGAGAGGAGAGGAGAGGAGAGGAGAGGAGAGGAGAGGAGAGGAGAGGAGAGGAGAGGAGAGGAGAGGAGAGGAGAGGAGAGGAGAGGAGAGGAGAGGAGAGGAGAGGAGAGGAGAGGAGAGGAGAGGAGAGGAGAGGAGAGGAGAGGAGAGGAGAGGAGAGGAGAGGAGAGGAGAGGAGAGGAGAGGAGAGGAGAGGAGAGGAGAGGAGAGGAGAGGGATACTATGGTGGGATGCTGTGGCAGATCATAGGTCATAGATCAGAGGATGTTAGGGGTTAGAAAGGGCCTCTGGAGATCATCAAGTCCAACCCCCCTGCCAGAGCAGGACCATAGAATCCAGCACAGGTCACACAGGAACACATCCAGATAGGTCCTGAAAGTCTCCAAGAAGGAGACTGCACAACCTCTCTGGGCAGCCTGCTCCAGTGCTCTGTGACCCTCACAGTGCAGAAGTTCCTCCTCATGCTGAGGTGGAACCTCCTGTGCTGGAGTTTCTATCCATTGCCCCTTGTCCTGTGCCAGGGTGCAAGTGAGCAGAGCCTGTCCCCTGCCTCCTGCCCCCCAGCCCTCAGATTGGGGATTGGATGTGGCACTTGGTGCCATGGTCTGGTAGTCAGGAGGTGTTGGGTGACAGGTTGGACTTGGTGATCTTTGAGGTCTTTTCCAACCTTGTTATTCTGTGATTCTATGCTATATTAAATCCCCTCTCAGCCTTCTCCTCTGCAGACTAACCCAGGCTGAACAGCCCCACTCAGCCTGTGCCAACAGGAGAAGTTCTCCAGCCCCTTGACCATCTTGGTGGCCTCCTCTTGACCCTCTCCAGCAGGCCCATGCCCATGCCCATGCCAGCTCTTGGCTGAGGCAGGGCTGGGTGGCCCTGTGACCTGCTTCCCCCCAGCAATTTCCCCTCCTACATCACGGACAGCAGCTAACAACTACGATGACTGCTCAGAGCTGCCCACCCTCTCCAGCCCCGGGGGGGTGTGTGGGGAAATGCTGCCGAGTCAGCTGCTTGCATATTCCATCCCCCCCCACCCCGGTTCATTACAGCAGCTTCCCTTTTGCTGCAGATAAGAAGGTCTGTCAGGGGAAGGGATGATGGGAACTCATTTGTCACACTCGTTAAGGGGAGGGAAGGCTGCCTCTGGGTCACGGCCAACTTTGTGTCAGCTCTGCTCTTATCGGAGCAGCCCCGCGCCTGCCTGCCAAGCAGGGCGGATCTCTCCAGCAGGGCATGGGAGATGGGGACACTGGCACTGTCCCCAAGAGACAGAGGGGCTGGGCAGGGGGAGGATGTGTGGCTTTAATCCCAAAGAGCTTGCAACGTGGCCCAGATGATGGAGAGGAATCACAGAGTCCTAGAATGCTGGGGGTGGGAAGGGACCTCCAGAGATCACAGGAGCACGGGGTGCTGGGGTGGGAAGGGACCTCCAGAGATCACAGGAGCACAGGGTGCTGGGGTGGGAAGGGACCTCCAGAGATCACAGGAGCACGGGGTGCTGGGGTGGGAAGGGACCTCCAGAGATCACAGGAGCACAGGGTGCTGGGGTGGGAAGGGACCTCCAGAGATCACAGGAGCACAGGGTGCTAGGGGTTGGAAGGGACCTCCAGAGATCACAGGAGCACAGGGTGCTGGGGTGGGAAGGGACCTCCAGAGATCACAGGAGCACAGGTTGTTAGGGGTGGGAAGTGACCTCCAGAGATCACAGGAGCACAGGGTGCTGGGGTGGGAAGGGACCTCCAGAGATCACAGGAGCACAGGTTGTTAGGGGTGGGAAGTGACCTCCAGAGATCACAGGAGCACAGGGTGCTGGGGTGGGAAGTGACCTCCAGAGATCACAGGAGCACGGGGTGCTGGGGTGGGAAGGGACCTCCAGAGATCACAGGAGCACAGGTTGTTAGGGGTGGGAAGGGACCTTCAGAGATCACAGGAGCACAGGATGCTAGGGGCGGGAAGGGACCTTCAGAGATCACAGGAGCACAAGGTGCTGGGGGTGGGAAGGGACCTTCAGAGATCACAGGAGCACAGGGTGCTGGGGTGGGAAGGGACCTCCAGAGATCACAGGATCACAGGGTGCTGGGGTGGGAAGGGACCTTCAGAGATCACAGGATCCCAGGGTGCTAGGGCTGGGAAGGGACCTCCAGAGATCACAGCATCACAGGGTGCTAGGGGTTGGAAGGGACCTCCAGAGATCACAGGATCACAGGATGCTAGGGGTTGGAAGGGACCTCCAGAGATCACAGGATCACAGGATGCTAGGGGTTGGAAGGGACCTTCAGAGATCACAGGTTGTTAGGAGTGGGAAGAGACCTTCAGAGGTCATGGAGTCCAGCCCCCCTGCAGAACAGGACAGGATCATTTTTGTTTCAAAGTGTAGGATAATCAGACAGAAAAGGAAAAGAATTATTAACAGAGGGGGGGAAGGGAAATGCTCTGTTGCTTTAAGTGTACTTAGAGAATTGTCAGGGTTGGAAGGGACCTCAAGGCTCAGCCAGTGTCAACCCCCCTGCCATGGGCAGGGACACCTCACACTGCAGCAGGTTGCTCACAGCCACATCCAGCCTGGCTGCAAACACCTCCAGGCAGGAGGCTTCCACCACCTCCCTGGGCAACCTGTGCCAGGCTCTCACCACCCTCCTGGGGAAGAACTTCTTCCTAACATCCAATCTCAATCCATTTCTATTTTTTCCCCATTCCCCCCAGTCCTATCCCTCCCTGACACCCTCAAAAGTCCCTCCCCAGCTTTCTTGGAGCCCCCTGGAGATCCTGCAAGGCCACAATTAGTTCTCCTGGGAGCCTTCTCCTCTCCAGCCTGCACAACCCCAACTCCCTCAGTCTGTCCTCACAGCAGAGCAGCTCCAGCCCTCTGCTCATCCTCCTGGCCCTTCTCTGGACACCTTCCAGCACCTCCAGATCCTTCCTGTAATAGAGGCTCCAGCACTGGACACAGAGCTCCAGCTGTGGTCTCTCCAGAGCAGAGCAGAGGGGGAGAATCCCCTCCCTGCCCCTGCTGGCTCTGCTTCTCTTGCTGCAGCCCAGGCTGGGATTGGCTCTCTGGGCTGCAAATGCTCACTGGTGGACTTTGAGCCAAGACCTTGGGAATGGCCAATGTGAGCTCAGTGCAGGTGCAGGGCTTGGAAGAAAAGGTGATGCAACCTCACCTCTGTGCTCCTCCTAACCCTCAGAGGATTTTGGGGTGACTAGTCCAGGCCTTGCCTGAACTAGCCCCGTGTCAGTGGGCTTTAATTTGCTCCAATTACCAGGTGCCTGTTCAGGGTGGCTGCAAGGTGAGTCACTTTGGCTGCACCCTCTCTGAAGGCACCATGACAGGCCACCTCTTGCCTCTGCCAGGGACAAGGACTGCAGACAGCCCCTAGACATGTTAGGATGGAAACCTGGTGGCTGTGACCCCTCAGATCTTGCTTCAGGGAACTGAGAGAGGTTGGGAAGAGTCTTGACCTCTGGCTGAGTGATCATAGAGCAGTTTATGGCTGAGAGCCTTCCCAGGACAGCATGTACTGTGCTGCCAGTGGAAACTTCAGTGCAAACCAGACCCCCTGATCTGGTCTGGTGTGGGAATGCCCTCCAGAGAGTGGGGAGCAGGTAGGACTGCAGCTCCTTCTGCCCACGGCTTCCCCCATAAAGGAAGCTCAGGCTGGGGCTAAGGTGTGGAGGCCTGAGCAGGAAGGTGGTGACATCTTCCAGGGAAGCACCTTCATGGTCTGTCCCCAGAGCAAACTACAGCACAACCCTCAGAGACCACTTTAACCACACCCTGAGCAGAGGATGAGGTGCCCCAGCACGGCCTGGCTGCACTCTCCACCTCCTGCTGCACCTTGACTTTGCTGACCTCCTCCTGGTTCCACGGCTGGTCTCCAGCCACCGGTCTCCCTTGGCCAGAAGATGAGGCAGCTGCAGCACATGAGATGAGAGGAAGGATCAGAGAGGTTGGAAAGCTGTCTTCTAGTCCTGGTGCTGCCATTCATCTGTGGTGCTCCCAAGTCAGGGCATGATGATTTGCAGCTCTGCAGGCAGAGCTCTGGGAAGAGCTCTGAGCTCAGCGGCTCCAAACCCTGGCCCTTGGCAACAATGCCAGGAAGAGCTGCAGAAGCAGCAGGTTCTGACTGTGGCCATTTATCTCTACCTTCAAGGCTGGTCCTGGCAGGGGAAGAGGGGGAGAGCTGCCCACTGGGCTGCCTTTGCCTGCTTGCCACCGATCCGCCGGCGCTGAGGTCTCTGCTCTTCCATCCGGAGCTGCATCCTCCTCCTCGCAGCCCTGACCCGCAGCAGCATCCCTCGCTCCTGCTCTCAATCTCTGCCAAGCAGCTGCTGGTGACATTACCATTTTCTCCTGCCAGCCCACAGGGATCAGGAGCCTGGCCCTGCTCTGGAAGGAACAGCAGCAGCAGCAGCAGGTATCAGAGGTATCTTTTATTGACTGCTTACAGAAAGACAGTAGCACTCGGTTGAGGGGGGCTTAGGCAAGGTCTCCAGAAGGTGCCTTCCTTCTCAGCATTGCCAGGAGAGCCCGAGGAGAAGCCTGCCCATCCACACTGTGGGGTTTCTCTGGAGGCTTTGGGGCACCCCTTGCACTCTCTGGGGGCTGGGATGTGTTTGAACCACCGGATGAAATTCAAGAGAAGAAAAAGAAAAGAGACCTCCTCCCCCCCACCACCACCTCCCCACACACCTGGGGGCGGTGGGGGAACCCAGCACACACCTGATATGTTGTGAGCCAGCCCTGCTGGGGTCCCCCATCCATCACTCAGCAAGGAGCCCAGCGCTCCCCAGGCTGTCAGGAGGCGTGCAGGGCTCGGGGGCTCTGCACACCCTCCTCACACGGCTTGTTGGCCACCAAACCAATCTTCCTTGCTCTGTTTTGCCTCCCTGTGCAGGTGCAAGAGGCCAGACCCTTTCCCACAGCAGTTCACACCCTGCTTGGGGACGCTCAGCTGGGCTAATAAATCCATTTCATTGGTGTTGATGTCTCAATTGGCTCTGTGTGTCTGTGTGTCTGTGTGTCTGTGTGTGTTGGGGGTCTTGGTTGGTTGGTTGGGTTTTTTTGTGGGGTTTTTGTTTGTTTGTTTGGGCCTCTTTTGTTTGTTTTTGCCATCAGGGTGGAGTGTTGGTTGTGGGTTTGGTTTCTCTCTCTCTGTTTGTGGGTTTGTGGGTTGTGTTTTTTGCATCCTTGCTCCAAAGAGACCACTGCAGACACTTCTGGCGTAGAGGCATTCGGGCTGCGGCCGCTGCTGCTGTTGGCCTCCCTCTAGTAGTCAGTGAGGGGATACCGCAGGAAGATGAAGATGAGGATGATGCAGAAGGTGGCAAGGGCTGAGCTGGTGATGTTAAAAAGCCTGGCTGTCTTGGCATCTTCAACTGCTCCGTTTAAGTCGTTGAGGAGCTTCTTATCCCGGACCTGAGGGCAAAACAAACCCAAACCCCAAAGCTGTTCAGATGAAATCCTGAGGAGGTGCTCCCAGCAGCACCCACGAAACACAGCACGCCTCCAAGGTCCCTCTGCAGCCCAGCTGAGGGCTGGGCTCTGTCTCTTTGCATCTGGCTGTCTGAGGGGGGAGGCATGAGGCACCCTGAGATGAAGTTTGCACCCGAGCTGTGCTGTGGGTTGAGCCTGTGGGGCCGAGCGGTGTCCAACCTGCAGGCTGGAAGCCCCCGGGAGTGGAGATGACCTGGAAGACTGCCCCATTGCTGTCACAAACCAGGTCTCTGTGGTCTGTGGAGAAAGCCTGAGGGAGCTAAGGTGCCATTGTGCACCCCATGCCTGCCAGCACCCCTCCCAGAGCGCTGCAGCCCCCCGGCCCTGCAGTGCCAGGCTTTGGCTTGCCCAGCCTGCGAGCGAGGCTGGCGGGGAGCAGGTGAAACCTGGCACAGCCTCCCACTGCAGCTCCTGGGCTGTGCTGAGCCTCCAGCATATTAAGCAGCCTTGGGTTGATGAGATCCTTTTGCAGGTCTCTGCAGCTCCTCTGGTGTCCCTGCCACCAGCAGTCCTCAGCCCTGACAGCACCCTGGGCTCTCTTGGTTGTCCTCCTGCAGGCTGAGGCTTTCCCTGGGCTGCTCCTGGGGGCAGGGTTGGTGCACTGCTGTCCCTGTCACTGGCCTGAGCCCACCTCCTCCAGGCTGCATGGCACTGCCAGGCAGTGATGGCACCAGCAGGCAGTGGCTGGCACAAATAGTCAGCAGATGGCACTGCCAGGCAGCAATGGCACTAGCAGGCAGTGATGGCATTACCAGGCAAGTGGGGGCCACAGCCAGACAGTGATGCCACTGGCAGGTAGCAACGGCATTCCAGGGTGGTGGGTGGCACTGCCAGGCAGCAATGCCACTAGCAGGCAGTGATGGCATTGCCAGGCAAGCAGATGGCACAGCCAGGCAGCAGTGGCACTAGCAAGCCAGGATGGCAATACCAGGCAGTGCCACGCAGTGCAGGGCACAGCCAGACAGCAATCACAGTGCAAGGCAGCAGGTGGCACAGCCGGGACGCCACAAAGCAGCAGGGCCGGCACTAAGAGGCAGTGGATGGCACAGCAAGGCAGCAGTGCCGCCGCAGTCAGGAGTGGCAGCGGGGGCAGGGGATGGCACAGCCGGCACATGGCACTAGCGGGCAGCAGGTGGCGTCTCCGGGCAGCAAATACCGCCAGCAGGCAGCCGTGGCATCGCCAGGCAGCAGATGGCACTGCAGGGCAGCGATGGCACTCCGGGCAAGGCTGGCACTACCAGGCAGCAGATGGCATCTCCAGGCAGTGAATAACACTAGCAGGCAGCGATGGCAGCGCCAGGCAGCTGAGGGCACTGCCTGCCAGCAGCAGCTCTGCGGCTCAAGTCCAGCAGGTAAGGGGTCAGGCTCCAGCCCTCCCTCACAGGGCTGTGTCCCTGTCCCCAGCCTGTCCCTCCAGCCAGTACCCTGCAGAGTCGGGCAGCTGGAGACACGAGGATGTGGGAGGAAGGAGCAGGAGACTTTAGCCCTCTTCCCTTGCCCCTCCCCAGCCAGGGCTTGGCATGGGGTACCTGTGCCAGCTTCACTGCCCACTTTGTGGCCAGAGGGTAACAGCCATGGGGTCAGGGTCCTTTGCTGCTGGCATTGTGAGCCCTGCCAGGACCTGGCTGACTTGATGCTAGGATTGGGGTCAGGCTGTGAAGAGCAGCCTCAGAATCCTACCTAGGAACACTGACAGACTTCTACCGACCAGGAGCTTTGCAAGAAGCCTCTGTGATGCATTCAGATCACATCTTGGAGGCCTTTTTTCTCTCCCTCCTGCAGTGCTCACCCAGCAGGGCCATCCTGAGAGCCTTCTGCCACGTGCTGGATAGAGGGAAGGGTTGCTGAACCCCTCCTTCCCCCTGAGCCACGCTGGTCCTTGGAGCCTCCAAATCCACATCTCAGACCCTCAACCACAGTTACAGCAGTGAGGACCTCTCTGCACAAGCACCCCCTGCTCTTCCTTCATCCTGGGCCACGGCTGGGGAGGCTGCTGCTGGCAGGAGGCTCAGAGGAGCTGGCACCAGCAGGCACAGGGGCCAGAACAAGAGCTCTGTTTTCCTCCTCGTAGTAAGCCCTGCGGTGCCGCCGTGCCCTCAGCCTCTGCTGTGCCCAGCTGGAGCTGGGACCACCCACCCATCACCACTGCTGGGTGCTTGGCAGCTGCAGGGCATCCTCCTGAGAGCAGGGAGAGGGGACAGTCACACACCACCTATGGCTGGAGCTCCCAGGAGGGGAGATGACCTCTGGGCAGGCAGCACACTGGCACCCCGGGAGCTCACAGCCTCTTGGTGCCAGCTGCCTGCCTGGCACGACTCACCTTGGAGGGGTTTAGTATCCTGCCCCAAACCCCAGCACTTCCTCACCCACCCCCCAGCGAGCAGGTGGAGGTCCCTGCACCCAGAGCCCCAGGAGCACTGGCTTCAGGCCAGGAAGGTCTCCTGCTGCCCCGGGCAGGTTCTTTGAAGCTCTCCAGCAATTTCCTCTTCTCAGCAGCAGGGCTGCCGGAGGCAAACCCTGTGCAAAGCAAGTGCCCTTTGCCTCCTCCTCCATTACAACCCAGTTGTGACTGGGAGAGGCTGCTCTGCCACAGGCAAGCCAGAGCTGGCTGCCTGTGTTTGCCAGGCAGGCAGAGGCTCCTCCAGCAGGCTGGCACGGCTGGCACGGCTGGCACGCCGAGCTCTGCAAGCCTCCCACAGCCCAGCCTCTTGCTTTGCCTTTGTGGGGGCCACATTCTCTCTGCCCCAGGAGCTCTCTTCCACTCCACCTGTCCCTAGGGCACCTTCCTGCCTTGATTTCCCTGCCCAGGCCTGTCCCAGCAGCCTCTCTCACCTGACACCAGTTCACCCTGGTGGTGCCTTGGCTCTTTCCCACGCTGTGCTTCAGCAGTGCCTGTCCTTCACTTCCCCTGCCTCTGCCTTTGGCCCTGCTCCAGCCCCTGCTGCTGCTGCTGAGCATCTCTGGCAAGGGGCACCCGGGGCTGTGCCCTCCCCAGTGTCACCATTTCCTCCCAGATCCTTTTTCCTTTTGTCCTTCCCACCCCTTCTCTTTCCCTGCTCTCTGGGCCCAAATGGTGGTTTGACAGCCAGCTCTGACTCCTGCCAAAGGGCACCCAGGTGCCTCCTCTCCCTGTCCCTCTAGCTGGGTACACCCACCTGCTCCTGAGGCTGCCCACAGCCCCCATCTCCAGCAGCCCAAACAGGATCATAGGGTCAGAGTTGTTTTGATTGGAAAAGACCTCTAAGATCATGACAATGAAGTAGCAGAAGTGGAAACAAATGGTGCCATGGTACCTCCACCTCCAGCAGTCCCCTGCCCTTTCCCTTCCCTAGCTCTTCTCCAGCCTCTTTGGCCTTGGTCACCTGGATCCCTCATCCTCTCTGAGCCCTTGGTGCCCTTCCTCTCCTCCTGCCCACCCTACAGCCTCTGTGGCCACCCTCATGCAGATCCTCTCTTATTGTCCATCATCATTTACAGCAACAGGGAGCCTGGAGTGCCAGACAAGTGCCAGGGCCCCAGCTTCCCACATCTACCCAGGGTGACCTCACCTCCTCCCACCCAGCCTTGCACCCCCAGGTGCTTTCAGATGTCCTGCTCCAATGTCCTGCTGCAGCATCCAGGCTGGGCTCTGGAGGAGGAGCTCTCCTGGAGAGCAGAGAAGCTCCTTCCCTGCTTTGTCCTTAAGGAGATGCTGGTGTCTGTCTCACAGCCCAGCCTCAGCCTTTCCTATTTTCATGCTCCTGTGGTCACCATTGCCATCAGCTGCTGGCAGCTGCTGCATGAGCTACCAGGAGCCCTTGAAGCTGCTGCCTTCCACAGCCAAAGACATGAAGCAGCCTGAGGGACAGGCCCCCAAGGTCAAAAGTCTGAAGCCCTCCCAGCCCCAGCTGTGGTGTTCCCTCAATCACAGACCCTTTTCTCATCATCACTTTGACCTTTTTCACCTTCTCTAAAACCTGAGGGAGATTTTTGGCCCTGCTTTGCACTGAGGTGACCCCTGTGTGAGGATCACTACGTCTGCTACCTGTGGTGTTTCCCCAGGCACCCCAAGGCACTGTGTGGTGGCCCCTTTGGAGATCCCACAGAGCACAGAGCTCACCTCTGCTCCAGCTTGGCAGCTTACACAGCTCCTCTCTTCCTCCATGCCTGGCCCTCCATGAAACACAGCTTGCTTGTGTTGTGCCAGCCTCTCTCCTCCCCTCTCCCACCAGCAAAAGGTAGTGGTGGTCTTTCCCTCATCCCTGCTTGCCAGGCACCTCCCTGCTGCTGTCCTTGTCCTTCACCATCTCCAGTTTACCATGGCCTCCATTATTTCCATCTCAGCCTGTCCTTTACTATCTCCAGGCCACCTTGTCCTCCACTCTCTGCATCTCACCTTGTCCTCCTCTCTCTGCATCTCACCTTGTCCTCCACTATCTCCAGCTCAACCTGTCCTCCAACATCTCCAGCATGCCAGCTCCCAAAGGGCTCTTTCTCTCCTCCTTCTGACCACCATTCCCTGCCCTTCCTCTCCTTGGGGTTTTGCCCTCAGCTTCCCCTCCAAGTGCACCACCTCACTTCTTCTCTAGTCTTTTCCCAAGCAGCCACTTCCCCTCTCTCTGTCCTGGGACTTGGCTTCCCTCTTTCTTGGGAGCCAGAGGACAAAGTGCTGCCTCAGCATGGAGGAGGGCACTGATGGTTTGGTGCTGAGCAGCCTAAGGAGGCTGCATTTAAGGCAGCCCAGCTCCCAGCACGCAGCTCCCAGCTGGCTGGATGCAAACCTGCTTCTGTGCAGGCCTCTCCATCCCTGCACACAAGGAGCTCTGGAGAGGATCCTTGGATTTGTTTGCTCTGGAAATTGGTCAAGAGCTCTCCAGTTCCTCCACCCTGGCATCCCGGGGCTGTCACCCCTGCATGCCTCCCATCTCCACAAACCATTGCCCCCCCTGAAAAGTGGGCTGAGGGCCTGCCTGAGAGGTCAGGAGCAGCTTCATGGGGTTAATAAACAGCCATGGGTTTGTGCTGCTCAGCTTCCACTCCAAAGGAGGAAGATCAACAAGTGGTGAGAGGGGGAGACAACCAACCATGCCTGGAGCTGCTTGCTAAGGGCTGGGCAGAACACAGCCAGGAGAGCTCCTGGAGTGCTGTCACACCTCATATTTTGGTGGCCTCAAGGGGCAGAAGAAGCTCTGTGAGCAGCCCCACAGGCTCACAGAGGGACTTCTTGCCATCTGCAACTCCATGCAACCCCAAAGAGATATCCAGATACTGGTACCATGGCTTGTCTCAGCCCCCAGCCCCTCTGATCTACTGCTTCATGAGCACAATGAGCACTGAGGAGGACTTGGCCAGCCCTGGTGGTCTCCACAGAAGGACCTCCTAAAGCTTGAAGAGAGATCTCTTGCCACTGAGCCCTGATGCATCTCAGTGCCAAGGTTCAGTGGATCAGATGGTGCTGGGTGCTGGGTTGGACTCCATGAGCTCAAAGGTCTTCTCCAAGCTGGTTAATTCTGTACCATTTATTACCACTTGGAGCTGGGGAAGAGGCAGAGAGGAAGCTGCCAAATGTCAGGCATTTGGTCCTGATCAAACCAAACTGACCCCAAAGTGCTGCTCTTGGGGCAGCCCTGACATCTGTGGGTGTTAGCCCTCACATCTGTGGGTGTTAGCCCTCACATCTGTGCTAGGCTGGGGTTAAGGTTACTTTAGGGTTCCTAACTTCCCTGGCCCTGCTGTCGAGCTCTTCTTCCCCAGCACCAGCACACACTCCCAGGGAGCTGTTTGTGCTCTGACCTTGGGAAGCTTGAGGTGCTAGAAATAACCCCTGGAGGGACACATGGGGTGGTGCTGCCACTGGTTGCAGCCCAGCAAGCAGCTCCTGGAGAGGATCTGGCCTGCTCTGGGTGTAAATAGAGCTGAGCTGTGCTGTGCTGTCCCTCAGACAGCTTGGCTGGGTGGCTGTCACACAGAGCACTTGGCTTGGGTGCCACACTCCCTGCCCTCACCTGACTCTGTGTGTTCCTTTGAATCAGAGCACAAGTCCTTAGGTGCTGGGGTGGGGGTTTGGGTGGTCCTTGCATTTCATTGCAGGTTGTAGCTTTGCTTGTCAGCACAGCTTTCATTTGCTTCCAGCTGAGCTGGTCTGGCAAAGTTAATGCCCTGGAGGGGAGGAATTTTAACCCACCACATGCCCATGAAATGGCATTTGCCTGCAGGAAGGAGTCTAGGAGACTGTAGCTCACATGCAAAGAGCCAGGCAGGTAGAACCAGAGAGTCATTTAGGGTGGCAAATTCCTTTAAGGTCATGGATGAGGCCTTGGGCAGCCTGGGCTGGTGGAAGATGTCCCTGTCCATGGCAGGGGTTGGAACTAGAGGATCTTTGTGTGAATCCATGAGTCATCAAGTCCAACCACTAACCTTACTCTGCCAAGCCCACCCCAAGCACCACATCTGCATGGTGACCAGGGATGGTGACTCCACCACCCTGTACAGCCTCTTCTAGCCCTTGACAAGCCTTTCAGGAGAGAAATTGTTCCTCTTGCCCAAGCTAAACCTCCCCTGGTGCAACTTGAGGCCATTTCCTCTCCTCCTGTTGGTTGTCACTAGGGAGAAGAGACCAACAATCACCTGGCTCCAGCCTCCTTTCAGGGAGCTGTGGAGGGCAATGAGGTCTGCCCTCAGCCTCCTTTTCTCACCAACAATCACCTGGCTCCAGCCTCCTTTCAGGGAGCTGTGGAGGGCAATGAGGTCTGCCCTCAGCCTCCTTTTCTCCAGGGCAAACCACCCCAGGTCCCTTATCTGCTTCTCACCAGCCCTGTTCTCCAGACCCTTCCCCAGCCTTGTTGCCCTTCTCTGGACCTTCTTCTCCTTCTTTCTTGCAGTGAGGGGCCCAAAACTGAACTCAGGACCTGGGGTGCAGCCTAAGATGCTGCAGATGATGTTTATGGCAGGGTAGTGAAAATCCTGCTGCTGCTGCTGAGGGCAGTGGTTCCTGGTGTTGCCAGATGTCTCAGTTAATGAAAGGAAATGCAGAACCCATAACACAGGAACCTTGAATGTCACCAGTGCACTGGTGGCCCTTCAGCCAGGGAGTCTGTACCTCCACTTGCCACAGAAGTCCCAGAATGAGCTCAGGGAGGGGAAGGTGCTGCTCCCCTCCCTACCACAGCACCTTGCTTGGTGCAGAGCACAGGCATCCTGGAAGGGCTGGGGCTTGAGCATCTGCTGCTGAGTTGTCCTTGGATTTAATTGCAGAGGTGCAAGAGGAGTCTGTTCAAAGGGACATCTGTCCCCAGGGCATTCCCTGCTCCTGCTCTCTCTGAACTTTTGGGGAAAAGCTGTGTTGGCTCTAAGAGCTGAGACCAACCCTAACATTCAGCCTGCCTGGGATGCTGTGAAGGTCTCTGCAGTAGCTATGAGTGGGGAAGGAGCTCCTCTTTCTCAACATCCCAGCACAGACCTTTTGCTAAAGCCCCAGCACCCATCCCAACAGCAGCCTGGGAGGGCACTTGCCATCCCTTTGACCACTTGGTAGCCCTGTCCTGTACCTCTGAGGGACATTTGGTTTCTCTTCTCACCCTGTCACAGAGTCACAGCCCACTGGCTGGCAGCTCCAAGACCAGAGCATGGTCATTTCTACCTGCTCAGCTCCACATCACTTTGGGTATCACCATTACACCAGATCAGTTACTGCCTCTGCAGTCCACCAGCAAGGGCTGGGTTCTGACAGCCCTTTTCTGGCTTCCTTTCTCTGATCTGGACCAAACTCCCTTCCCTCACCACTGCCTTCACACTGATGTTCTCCAGACCTTTGTAGCCCATGTGAGGCTCCAGCCCCAGGTTACTTCTGGGCTTTGCCCTTCCCTTCTACCTTGTGTCATCAAGGATAGTGAAGGGCCCTTGTCGGTGGCAGGTCCTGCTGCATCCTGTCCCCTGGGGATGGATCAGACTGGTCCTGCCCCCAGCAGCTGAGGGACCACAACTCCCCAGGTACCCACTCTAGCTCCCACCACATCCTGGGGTCGTGGCACCCTTCCTCAGCCTGCTGTGGCTGTGCCTCTTGCACAGGAAAGACTCTGATTGTTGAGGGCAAATTCAGATGAGCAAAGACAGAAAGCCAAGGAGGAAATCAGATCCTTCCCTCACTGCCCGATAGAGTGGGGGGGTGTTAATGGACCCCCCTCCCACTTGTGTCAGGCTGCTGCTGCTGCCTGCCTCTGCCCATGGTGACACTGAGTCCCAGCATGATTCCAGGGATGGTAAGAGGCGCTCAGGGGAAGGGAAAAGGGTGGCAGGCACCACGCTGGCAGTGCTGGGCGAGCCCAGGGCACAGGTGCCATGGCCACGTCCCTTTGCCTTCCTGCTGGCTGGGGAGCAGGCTCCTTGCAGCGCTGGGCACTGGCAGGCCAGCGCGGGAGCTGACAGGGGTTAATCGATCTGCTGCTGTGACGAAGCTCATCCTGCCCTGGCCTTCCTCTAAACGCTGCCTGCCAAAGCGAATCAGCCGGCTCCTCCTGCCGGGCCGCCCCGCCGCCCCGGGCTCTCCGCGCAGCCTTTCGCTTGGCTTACATCCGGCAGGCAGGGATGGGGAGGGCAGCCCAGGCCCCTCTCTCCTGGCAGCTGCTGAGGGGCTGCTGGCCCCTGCAGCTGCTGCCTGTAACCTGGTCCCATCTCCACCATGGGCTGTGCTCCACACCACTGCCCTCTCCCATTGCCGCCGCGGGCAGTGCTTCATGCTCTCACCCTCTCCATCCCCACCATGGGTTGTTCCCCACACTGTCACCCTCTCCATCCCCACCATGGGTTGTTCCCCACACTGTCACCCTCTCCATCCCCACCATGGGTTGTTCTCCACACTGTCACGCTCTCATCCCCACTAGGGGTTGTTTTCCTTGCCAACACACTCTCAATCCCCAACAAGGGCTGTGCTCCACATCATCACTGCCATCCTCATTATGGGCTGTGCTCAACACTGTCACCCTCTCATCCCCACCATGTGTGCTTTTCCATGCCGTTGCCCTCTCCATGCCCACCGTGGGCAGTGCTCCACACCACTGCCCTCTCCATGCCCACCGTGGGCAGTGCTCCATGCTGTCACCCTCTCCATGCCCACCACGGGCTGTGCTTCACACTGTTGCCCTTTCCATCCACACATCTCTCTGTCCCCCCAGCCCTGATGCTGAGTGAGGTGAAGCCCCCCTGCACTCTCAGCCACCTCCTTGGCTAGCCAGGGCTTGTTCCCATGGTGCTGGCAGGTCTCTGGGGCTTGCCTTGGGATTTATAGGACTTGGAGGGGGAGCTGGCCACCAGTTTTAATCATTGAGAAGGCAAGAAGGAAAGGGGCAGGGTTGCCTTGCCCCTTGGCAGCCTCTCCCCCACCAGCTGCTGGCTGCTCCTGGCCTGCTGCTTTCTCCTGCTTCTGCCTGACCACCCAGCACTGCTGGATCCCATCCTGATGATCTCTAAGGGACAGAAGGATGCTGAAGAAGGGACCGAGGGCTGGGGTGCCTGCAGGTGCAGCATGAGCCAAGCCAGCCTCATGCTGCCTGCCTGGCACCAAGCCACCGTGGCCCAGAGGAGGCTCCGAGGGTCCCACAGGGAGTCAAAGCGCCTCTCCCCACCCCCCATGCAACATCGCCCCCCGCGGCCCCCAAACACACCTCGGCTCTGCCAGCCTGACCCTTCAGCGTCTGAAACCTCTCCCTCTGGGTGGCAGAGACCTGCACTGCCGTCAGGCACGACCCCCCAGCTGCCCTGCCACCCCTTCCCCCCCAGCACTCACTTTCAAGGAATAGGCCAAGGCGATGAAGCCGAGGCAGCAGAAGTTGAGGTATACGAAGTTGAAGATGGACCAGAGATAGTAGTCGTTCACCTCGGTGGTGTCGGGGTAGATCTCGATGACGGTGGTGGGGTTGGTCATGGTCTTCTTCTCCACCGAGTGCTTGCACGGGACCGCCGGCCGCAGGCTGTCCCCTTTGCAGCTCTTGCTCTCCATGAGATAAACGGCGGAGGAAGGAGACAGGACGGGCGAAGCCTGCCGGAGAGCTGGGGGCTTGGCGATGCAGGCGAAACAGCCCTGCGGGGGGCCCTGGGGGGGTCTCGGCGTCCAGGCCACCCCCTCGAAGGGGCAGGGCGGGCCCAGCGGGGGATCCTGTGTCCTCTCCGTGGTGGCTGCCGCGGTGTCACCGCGCTCTGCCCTGGCAAAGCGGAAAAAAACCCCAAACAACCAACACGCACACCCCCCGCCGTGAAAAACGGGGGTGAGGGGCTGGAGAGCCTGGGGGGAGGAGGGGGTGGGGGAGGAGGGAGAAGAGAAAGGGGGGAAAGGGGAAGATGCGGGGGGACACAGGAAAGAGAGGGACCGGGAGGCAGAGGAGAGAGCGGGGAGAGGAGTGGGGGAGTGGGCAGAGGAGAGAGGGAGGAGAGGAGAGGAGGGCAGGCGGCAGGGGGAGGAGGAGGGAGCTACACCCAGAGACCGCCGAGCCCGGGCTGCCGCCGGCACCGGCAGGGGCGGGCAGGGGCGGGCAGGGGGGAAAGGAGTGGGCAGGGGCGGGCAGCAGCGGGCAGGGGCGGGCAGGACCTGGCAGTAACGGGCAGCAAGGGGCGGCAGCGGGAAGCATCCCTCCCTTTCGCCCTCTTCCTGTCGTGTGTGTTTGTGTCCCCCCCCTCCGCTGCCCGCTGTCCTGCGTGACCCGCGATGAAGTCACGAGTGGGGAAATAGATTAACACACACACCCCCATCCCCATCCCCATCCCCATCTCCATCCTCATCCTCATCCTCATCCTCATCCTCATCCTCATCCTCATCCCCAGCCCAAGAAGAAAGAAACAAATGAAAGCAGAAAGAAACACTCGGGAGGAGCTGGGGGGTTGGGGCGCGGGGAGGTGGCGGGGGGGGGGGGTTTGGGGGAGGGGGGTGCTCCAGGGTAGTTTCAGCCAGCCCCGCTGCACACACCCCCCCCCCCAACCGCAGCCCTCCCCGCCTGTCTGTCTGTCAGTCGGTCTATCCGTCTGTCTGGAGGCGGGGGGGGGGGGGGGGGGGGGGGGGGCTGGGGGCGCTTCTGCTTTCTGTCCCACTCCGGGATGCAAGGGGGTCTCCCGGTGCGGCAGAGCAGCCCTGCCCCTTGCCTCCCCTCCCTCCCCGCTGGCGGAGGGGTTATTTTGTGGGGAGGATATTATGTTTCGGGGGCTGAGTCCTCATCCCTGCGGGATTCCAGATGGGATTGCATTTCCTGATTCCTCTTCCACCTGCCAGCAGGTTCCCACCCCCATCTCCCTTTATTTATTACATTTTTTTTTTTTGGGGGGGGGGGGAGGGTAATATCACAGGATCCCAAAATCCCAGCATGGTGGGGGGCTAGAAAGGACCCCCGGAGATCATACCGTGGCCGGAGAGGAGGAGGAGGAGAAAGAGGAGGAGGAGGAGGATGAAGACAGAGGATAGGGAAGGGGATTTGGGAAGAGGTTCCTCCCCGCCCCCCCCCCCCCCCAACTCCCACCCCAGCTTTGCAAATAAGAGAGACCAGTCCACCTCAGGCTGCCCGTCTGTCCGTCCATCCGTCTCCTCCGAAGGCATCAGGAGGAGCCGGGGATACTCACAAGGAGGGCTGCGGGGAGTCGCTGCATATCCGGCTCAGCACTGCCTCCGGCTCGGCTTCCTCGGCGCTGGAGTTGCGGGAGGAGGGGAGGGAGGAGGGCGGGGGGGCACCCATGGGCTAAGGGTGGTCAAAGGGCCTTGGGGATGGGGAGGTCAACCTGCAGGCCCCCCCCCCCCCTTCCTCTCCTCCAAGCATACTCCACGCAGGAGAGCTCCTCCGTGCCTCAGCCCTTCTCCTCCTGTCCCCCCCCACGGGGACGTCACCTCCTGCTTGGAGCATCCTGGTAGCACCTCGCTGGAGATAAGACATCCCCTGGGCCTCGGCCATCTGGAGGGGATGCTCAGCCCCTGTCTGCCCAGCATCACCCACAGAGATCTTTGCAGTGGGGACTGGCAGCAGCTCTGGTTGTGGCTTTGCTCCCACGGGCCTGAGTGAAAACCTAAGCCAAGTGTGGTGGCAGGAGTGTGTGGGGACAGCTGGGACAAGGGGAGGTGGTGGTGACACAGTGCTGTGGGGACCAGAAGTGCTGTGGTTGTGGGGGGATGAATGGAAAGAGAGAGACCCCCCTGGGGGGGAGGGTGATAAATCCTGCCGGCGCTCAGCGCAGCCCGGGGCGGGCAGGGGAGGGAGCAGCCCGGGGCCAGGGGATGCTGCTGCTGTAGGGGAGGGAGGTGGAGATGTCACCGAGGATGGACAAGCCCGGGGGGATTTGGCTGTGCCTGGGCTTGGCACAGCACCAGGGAAATGCTTGCTGCCTCCTGCTGCCCTGGGAGCTGCATGGAAACCTGGCTGCGGGGTGCTGCCCTGGCACCTCCCTCCCCAGGGACGTGATGGTGAAGAGCACCTGGTGGCACGGGGACAGCTCTCAGGTCATCCAGGAGGACACAGGCACGGCAGGGAGAGGCTGAGGACATGAGGACACACCGTGTCACCTCACAGCAGCAGAGCCCTGCCTGCTGCAGGTGGCTTGGAGGCACTCAGCTCAGCCCAGGCGCTGGGGAAGGGGAGCAGAGGAGTCCCAGAGCGCCGGAGGCAGGCTGGGTAGCGCCGGAGTTTGGTGCCAGCCCTACCTGCAGGGGAAGGGGAATCCTCTGGAAACGCCTTAAGGCTGCCCACAAAGTGCTGAGCTCAGACAGAGGGATGGAAATTCCCTCCCCTGTTCACAGGCAGGTCTGGCTCCTGTGTAGGGACACCCCCCTCGTGTTCCTCCCCGTGGGCTGGTGTGATGTGAGGACACTTCTTGTGCAGCCACAGCGCTCCCAGGCTGGAGTGGGTCCAGTTGCCACTGAAGATCCTCCTGAAGGTGCCTATGCTGTTTAAAAAAGGACAAATTGTCCTCTGGTAGGGGATTTATGGCTGCTGGAGCAGTGCTGGGTCCTGCCAAAGCAGAGAGGGCTTCATCAGAGCCACGAGTGCCTGTGACCAGCCCTGGGGCTCTCCCCAGGACACTGCTGAGAAGCAGAGGCAGCAGCAAGGTGAGAGTGATGCTCCCGTGGGGATTAAGAGGCTTGCAGGAGAGGCAGAGCTGTCGTCAGCTTTTCTGGAGGGCTTGGGCAGCCCTGGGAGACCTGCTGCTGTGCAGAGCATCCTCCCTGCAGGCAGAGCTGGAGCCCCCCCAGGCATGGGTCACTGCTGGCCAGAGGAGCTGCTGCTGGGGAAGTTGTGTAGGGAGGGCTGCAAGGAGCTGCTGCTGGGGAAGTTGTTGTGTAGCCAGGGCTGCCCTTTTCAGTACCACACAGTGATGGAGGGGCAGCAGAGCAAAAGATCCCAGAGGGGGTCTGGAGCAGGCAAGAGGAGGCAGCAGGGTGGTGTAGGGGAAGGTGGGTGGGGGTCAACAGAGGTTCTTTGGGAGGAGTAGGACTGAAAGGTCAGGAGGGTACCAGCTCTACCTACAGTTTGCAGGGCACTTGGGGTCACTGGGCTGGCAGTTCATCATCTTTCTTGATGAGGGGAGGGGTTTATTGCTGTGGGCCACAGTGCAGCACCAGAAACCATTCAAGGAACTCTTCCAAATTAGGGGAGCAGCTTCAAACCCCCAGTGACACCAGAAAGTCAAGATCCTCACGGTTCTGCATGACTTTAACACCCCTCCCAATGTCTGGGACTCCTCAAAGGTGCAAGCTCTCAGGCCTAGGACCACTTTCCTTCCCAACCAACGCTGGTGTGAGGATGCATGACCCCCTGTGTGACCATCAAGGCTCACATCTCCTTGTGGAGGGACAAACTGAACAGGAAGATGCTCCCTGCCCCAGAGCGATTCTCCTGTCAGGATGTTAGAGCCGTGGGGGCTGCAGCATTGTCAGGCACTCTCAGACCCGTGAGAAAGTCTCCCATCTCAAACCCTGCTCCAGCTCTCTGGAAAACCATCGGCAGGGCCTGCCCCTGGTGGCTCCCAAAGGACAGAGCCCGCAGCGTCCCCAGTGCTCTTTCCTCTTCCCCCCTGCAGAATCCCTCAATGGGTCGTTAAGGCTCATAAGCGGTGAGGCGGCCTGAGGCTTGGAGGGGCAAATCCCACCTCCCTTGGCTCTGCCTGGGTCTCTGCCTCCCGTCCTCCCAAGCTTTCTGCCTGCATTCTGCTGCTTTTCCCTCCCAGAGGAACCTAAAAATAAACAAATCCAGGAAAAGAGCGGAAAAGGAAGGAGCCTCCAGCCCCCAAACCGAGCTGCTTAGTCACTCATGGTGAGTAAAAATAGTTCCCCAGGGAATAAACTGCTGAGCCAACCAGATGAGCAGAGCCATGGGGGCATGGAACCAGAGCAAACCAGCCTGGAAGGGACCTCGGGGTCATCTGGTCCAACCTTCTGCCGTCTCCCTGAACAAGGGGGCTCACCTTTGGTCTGCTTGGGCAGGTTCTTGTCTGAATAAGCTCCTGGCAAAGCCCTGGGCAGAGCTGCTTGGAGAAGGATCAGCCAGCCCTGAGGGTCAAGCCAGAGCACCCTGCTGCTCGAGGAGATATGTAATGAGAGAGTTTATCTTCCCTGCACCAGAGGCATTTAATAGAGGCAACTCTCCAATTGCTCTGTGGATGCAGCTCACAGGATCCCAGCACAGAGGAGGTAGGAGGGGACCTCTGGAGATCATCCAGGCCAATCCCCCTGCTAAAACAAGGGGCACCCACAGCAGCTTGCCCAGCAGCACAGTGTCCAGGGGGGGTTTGGAATCTCTCCAGAGAAGGAGACTCCACAACCTCTCTGGGCAGCCTGCCCCAGGCCTCCAGCACCCTCACAACAAGGAAGTTTCTCCTCCTGTTCAGTTGGAACCTCCTGGGCTCCAGTTTGTCCCTTGTCCTCTTTCTCCCTACCAGTGAAAGGAGCCCAGCCCCATCCTCATGACCCTTTAGACATTTCTATGCCTAACCAGGCTCCCTCAGACTGCCAGATCTGCCTCCCAAAGAAGATGTCCCAGCCTTCCACTTCCACTTAAATTGGGCTTCTCAATTTAAGAAGGACATTGAGACCCCAGAACTTGTCCAGAGAAGGACAATGGAGGCTGGGGAGGGGTCTGGAGCACAGCCCTGGGAGGAGAGGCTGAGGGAGCTGGGGTTGCTTAGCCTGGAGAAGAGGAGGCTCAGGGGAGACCTTCTTGCTCTCTACAACTCCCTGAAGGGAGGTTGGAGCCAGGTGGGGGTTGGTCTTTTCTCCCAGGCAACCAGCCCCAGAACAAGAGGACACAGTCTCAAGCTGTGCCAGGGGAGGTTTAGGCTGGGGGTGAGGAGAAAGTTCTTCCCAGCAAGAGAGATTGGCCATTGGGATGTGCTGCCCAGGGAGGTGGTGGAGTCCCCATCCCTGGAGGGGTTCATAAAGGCTTGGATGTGGCACTTGGAGCCATGGTTTAGCTGTCAGGAGGTGTTAGGTGAGAGGTTGGACTTGAGGATCTCTGAGGTCTTTTCCAACCTGGTTAGTTCTGTGATTCAGTGGCAATGGCAAGCTGATCAGAGGCCTTTCCCCAGGCCAGGGTCCAGCTTGGAAGATGATGCTTGGAGGGGGATCCCTACCCATCAGTCTGCCTGGTTGATTCTGTGATTCTATTCTATGATTCTCTTCAGGATCCAAGCACCCAACACAATGGTCTGGCCTCATCTTCTTGCCCCCCACCCCTTAGCTATTGATCAGTATTGAGAGGATCCTCTCTCAGCAGTAAATGGGGGAGGAGGGTGGGGGTGGTTGGTGTGACCCTGAGGACTTGCTGGGCAGGGTAACATGAGGGCAGCTCCCTGCTGGCAAACCATGGCTGGTCAATCCTGGCTCTTGGCTTCCCCAGCTCCTGGCCAAGACCAAGCCAGTGACTGTCCTCACTGAGCCATGGCACCCAGAGCTCACAGCATGATGAAAGGCTTAGGCACAAGCCCACCCCCACCCCCCCAGCAGAAACAATGCCCTCAGCTGCCCCCCAGTAAATACTTGGCAGGGGCTGACTTCCTCTGCCCTTGGGCTTGAGTCATGGTGGGCTGCAGGATTGGCTGCCAGCCAGCCAGCCCTTTTGGCTTCAGTTTTGGGTTCAGTCCAACTCTCCTCCTAGAGCAGAAGAGCTGGGGGATGGGTGGGTATTAAGGCATCCTGGGGGAGCAGAGGCTGGTGGGGGAATCAGTGAAGCTCTCTGCGTGCTCAGAAGCCAGGCTGGGACTTGGCTGTGTGCCTCTGGCTTCTGTAGATGCTGCTCTTTTCAAAGCCAGGATTAGCTCTTATCTTCCACCTGGCACATGGGGCCTGCCTTCTCCCCTGCAGCCTGCAGCTCCTGTGTGGCAGCACTGGGGAGCACACAGCCAGCCCAGCACCAGGGAGTTCCCTAGGTGTGGAAATGTTCTTCAGCACCAGGCCCTGGGAGCAGGCTCAGGAACACCACATCCTGCTGGCTTTTAGGCTGGACTTAGCAACTGGAGTCCCCTTTTGGCCACTCCAGGAGCACTCTCTGAGCCAAACTGAGCAGGAGCTTGCTCTAGCTGGGCCAGAAGGAGCTGGGGACAGCTCTCCCACAAGCTGATGGTGACAATATACCAGAAGGGAGATGTGGCCCCAGGGGAAGGCTGGAGGCTAGGAGAGATGCCAGGAGCAGCTGCCACTCTGGTGGCACTGGCTCAAGCAGGGGGCACTGCCAGGCGCCCTGCAGAGGCTGGGTGAGTCTGATCTCATCCTCTTGCCCCCCACCCTTCAGTTCTTGCTGAGCACTGCTCAGCTCCCCTCTGGGGCTGCTCTTCCCCAGGCTCAACAGCCCCAGGCAGGGCCCTCAGCCTTTCCTCCTCCCAGGGATGCTCCAGGCCCCCTCAGCCTTTCCTCCTCCCAAGGATGCCCCAGGCCCCCTCAGCCTTTCCTCCTCCCAGGGATGCCCCAGGCCCCCTCAGCCTTTCCTCCTCCCAGGGATGCCCCAGGCTCCCTCAGCACCTTTGTGGCCTCCACTGAATGAACTCCCTCCACTAGTTTCCCATCTCTCATGAACTGGGGAGCCCAGGACTGGACCCAGGACTGCAGATCTGACCTCAGCAGGGCAGAGGGGGAAGGAGAGCCTCCCTCTACCTGCTGGTCACATCCCAGGCCACCATCAGCCTCTTTAGCCACAAGGACTCATGGCTTGGCTCATGGTGAACCTGCTGCCCACCAGCATGTCCAGGCCTTCCTCCAGAGAGCTGCTTTCCAGTGATCCCTCCTTGCTTGCTCCTCCCCAGGGGCAGCACCCTGCACTTGCCCTTGTTCCCTTCTCAAAGGGAAGGAGCCCTTCTGGAAGGTCCCAGGACAGACTGGGACAGGTCAAGGAGAGTCTCTGGCCCCGGTGTGTGTGGCCCCTGCAGCTGCTGAAGGAGAGAGCACTCAGAGCTGGGGGGGCAATACTGTATTGTCTTCTCCATGTTCTATGATGAGACAGAAATCCTGACAGCCAATCAGATTAAAAACCCAACCAACCAACCAGTCCCACCAGGAGAGTTTGGTTTAAAAACACAACTAAAAGGAGGAAGGGAGGAGACCCCTTCAGGGAAGACTATGATGAACTTCTCCTCCAGCCTACCCCACGTCACTCAGGGCATTGCTGGGGGCCAGGCTCCTCCCCAGGGAGAGCTCAGCCCAGCCTTGGGTGCTGAGCAGGTGGTGTGAGGCACTGCACACCCAGCAGGGCCATGGCTTGCTGGCTCCCTCTGCTTCAACCTGCCGCTGGAGAGGTTGGAAACTCGCTGCCAGGTCCACCTCAGGCTTCCCCCTGCCCCACAGCAGGGCTGAAGAGCAGGTCCCCAGGAGGCTGTCTCTGTCTTCCCACGCTGAAGGGATCCTGCAGCTGTGAAGAGTGATGGAGCAGGACGTGGAGGAGCTGTGGGCACTTCCCTGGGGTGAGGCTGGGGCCCTCTGGGGGGGTGCTGAGTAGCTGCTGGTTTGGGAGTGCTTAGTGAAGGGTGGCTGTGGTGACACACTGCTGCTCTCCAGCCAGCCCACAACAGATGTCCTCAGGCCTCTGGGTGCAGGGCTGCAGGTGAAGGTTACCACTGGCAGAAGCAAGCTTGGGGAGCACAGTTCTCACACCTGGGCTGGCAGGGGACAATGCTCATGTCCCAGGTGTGCCCAGGCCCTTCCTCACTGCCCCTGCCAGATCCCTCCAAGGCATAAAGCAGGGCTGTAGAGCCCAACCCAGTGCTGCAGGGGGTGGGGACAGGAGAGCCACAGGCTACCTACTCACTGCTGCTCTCCTGCAGCTCACTTTGTCACCCCTGCCCCTGTGCCTCTGGTACTCCTGGTGAATCCAGGACACCACATCACCACCTAGTCACCCACTGCCCCAAGACCCTTCTTGGGAACTTCTTTGGCCCCACTGGTGCTGCTGGCAGGAGAACTGGGGAGCCAGGATTTCTGCCTGGGCTGGGGTCATGGTGCTGACTTGGTCTTCTTGCCACCCTCAGCTTTGCCCTTCACCTCTCCCCAACTTCAGGGCCTGATCTAGCACACTGGGAGAACAAAGAGTCTTTCACTCCCAGCACAGGCTGAGCCTCTTGGCAGACTCCCTTCTTGCTCTCCAGTACCACTTCAAACTCACTTCATCACCCTCCCAGCTCCAGCAGTGTTTGCCTGCCCAGGGGAGCGAGCAGCTCCATGTGTGCAGCCATGAATCCTCCTCTCCAGGAGGCCCTGTGAGAACAGCTCCCTCAGCCACCACCCCTCCAAGCAGGGCTGTGCCTCACCCCACCTGCAGCACAGGGAGGACAAGAACAGAGCTCTCAGCAGGGTCAGCTAAGGTGGAAGGCAGGTAAGGAGTGGTTAGAGGCAGCTGGGGTCTGGGATGGGGCAGCAGGGAGCGTGAGTGCAAGCCCAGCAGCTGCCACAGCTCCTGCCTCTGCCCAGGCTTGGTGGCTCTGCCAACTGTCTCTGGAGTTCTGGGCAGCTCAAAGTGCTGCAAACAATGTTTCCAAAAGCTCTTCCATGGCTGACAGACAGCTATGGGCTCCATCAGTGTGACCTCAACTGGATCACTGGGCTGCTTCAGGAAACACTGTTCCCAGCAACCTGGCTGTGGCTGGAGCTGGGAAGGTCTGTGGTTAGAGTTCAGAACCTGTATCAATGACTTTGCTCAGCAGGAAGCTGGGCCTTCATGGCCACAAATTCAAGTGACCTCTGTGCAATCCTACCTTCACCCCCCCAAGAGTCTCACTGGCTGAAGCTCCCCTGGGAATCCCTCTGCTGTGAGGTCCAGGCACGTGGGCCTCATGCCTCCAGCTCTCTCTCCCTGGTGCTATCACTACACAAAACCACATCACCAGAACCCTCAGGCTTGGAAACCCAACCCTGGGGCATGCTACCATGATGCCTTCCTGTCCCAGCCCAGGCCATGCTCTCCTAGGACCAAGCCAGCACAAACCCATCGAGAAGCAGCCTAGCAGCTGCTGCCTCAGCCTGCTGTGGAGGGCTGATGAAGACTCTCCCCTGCCTCCTGCTCCCCCACTGCACCAGTGGCAAAGCAAGAAGTGGGCAGATGTTGGATAGCCCTCCCCATCCCTCTCCCCCAGCACAGAAACCCAAACCCAAGAGCAGCCACAAACAGAGGTGCCAGGGGCTGGCTCCAGGCAGCTGCACCCCCAGGAAGGAGCCTGGGGCCGGGAGACAGGAGAGGGCCTTGGTCAGCTCTGAGAATCATCCCTACAAACCCAATATTGGAAGACCTAGCAGTAAAGCAAGGGGCTAGCCCAGCTGGAGCTGTCTACTAGAGACCTCCCAGCACCACTTACTCAACAGAGGGGGGAGGAAAGGTAGCTAGCAGGGTACTAAGGACTATTTCCCATGGGACTTGGAAATCTAGTTCCAGTTCTTTTCCTTGGTGGGGTGCTTTTGTGTGTCTGTGTGTGTTGTTTGCTTGCTTTGTTTTGTTTTGTTTTCCACTCCCTGGGATGCTAACCCTGGGCACTTGTCTCTCTGGCTCCCACCTGCAGGGGGGTGTGTGGCAGAGGCAGCAGGGCTGGGGCACTTAGGCACACTTGGCAAAGCCGACAGAGTCGTTGTCGCGGTCAAAGACGGTGTAGTAGGGACCGATGAAGACATCCCCCAGGATCCAGAGGGGGCCCCCAGGGGGAGGCACATCCAGGCCTGAAAAGCCACTCAGGCAGATGGTCTCTCCTTGTGCAGAAACCTGGGCAGAAGAGGGAGAAGAGGATCTCCTTGCAGTGAAGCTCGCACACAACCTCACAGGCTCAGCAGTAGCATCCACCACCACCTTCAGCCTCTCCCAGGCTCAGGTCTGCAGCTTCCAAGGGTAACTCCCAGCCTGCTGCCTCCCACCACCCCCAACCTGAGCTTCCCCTCCTCAGGATCTGAGATCCACAGCTTCCAAGGGTAACTCCCAGCCTGCTGCCTCCCACCACCCCCAACCTGAGCTTCCCCTCCTCAGGATCTGAGATCCACAGCTTCCAAGGGTAACTAACTCCCAACCTGCTCCCTCTCACCACCCCCAAATTGAGCTTCCCCTCCTTGGAGTCTTAGATCCACAGCTTCCAAGGGTAACTCCCAACCTGCTGCCTCCCACCACCCCCAACCTGAGCTTCCCCTCCTTGGAGTCTGAGATCCACAGCTTCCAAGGGTAACTCCCAACCTGCTGCCTCCCACCACCCCCAACCTGAGCTTCCCCTCCTTGGAGTCTGAGATCCACAGCTTCCAAGGCTAACTTCCAACCTGCTCCCTCTCACCACTCCCAACCTGAGCTTCCCCTCCTCAGGATCTGAGATTCAAGCTTCCAAGGGTAACTCCCAACCTGCTGCCTCCCACCACCCCCAACCTGAGCTTCCCCTCCTTGGAGTCTGAGATCCACAGCTTCCAAGGGTAACTCCCAACCTGCTGCCTCCCACCACCCCCAACCTGAGCTTCCCCTCCTTGGAGTCTGAGATCCACAGCTTCCAAGGGTAACTCCCAACCTGAGCTTCCCCTCTTTAGGATCTGTGATCTGCAGCTTCCAAGGGTAACTTCCAATCTGAGCTTCCCCTCCTTAGGATCTGAGATCCACAGCTTCCAAGGCTAACTTCCAACCTGCTCCCTCTCACCACTCCCAACCTGAGCTTCCCCTCCTCAGGATCTGAGATCCACAGCTCCCAAGAGTTCAGTCCCAGGCTGCTGCTGCCAGCAGTGGAGGGGAGGCAGGGCTGTGGGGCTGGTGAGGCTGCCAGGCCATACCTTGAAGACATACTGCTCCCCAGTGAGCTGGTAGGGCTTCCCTCCTAGCGTCAGCGTGACGACAGGCAGCGAGGACACCTTGTCACAGGGGATCACATACTGCAACAGCAACAGGAAAGGCTTCAGGGGGCAGCTCCCTGCCCTCTCCTGGGCACACTCACAGTTTTGCTATGCTTTTCCCCAAACCCAGCTCATTTCAGGCTGCAGAAGAGGCTTGAGCCAGGGCAGGCAGGGTGCTCCCTGCCCAGGGCTGCAAGCTGAGGGGCCAGAGGGCTTTAGGGATGGAGCCAAAGGATGCTGGGTGCAGCTTTTGGCTCTGCTGAGCACCAGTGCACAACACCTGATGCAGCAGGGCTGGGGGTCTTCCCTCTGCCCCCAGGAGGGGGAGATGAGGCTCAGTACAGCCTAGAGACAGAGAGGGACCCCCAGGGAGGAACAGACAAAGCCAGGTTAACACCGGTGAGTCCCAGGGAGGGTGGCAGGTCTAAGTCAGCTCTCTGCAGCAGGAGGTCTCTGATGCTGCAGAGAAGCCCTGCAAGTGCTCATGGCTCCAGCCTGGGAGGGGTTTCAGAGCAGAGAATCCCTGCTAGAGGGTCCTTCTGATCCCTGCTCCTCCACAACTTGAGGGAGATGACCTTGTGAGATCAGCTCAGGTGGTGCAAAGCTTGGCAGGGAGGGGCTGTCCCCTGCATCAAATACACTTCCATTGAAGTGCCTCTGGACTCAACCCTTGGCCTCAGCTGCAACCCACACTCCTCCCTCTGCCTCTCAGAGATGGGTGGCAGAGGTGCCCCAAACCCTCCTGAAGTTCAGGGCCTTCTTCTGAAAGCATGAAGAGGGAAGTGCACACAACACTACCTGGGGCCCAAAGACAGGAAGGGTCCCTGTGTGCCAGGGGCTCTGCCAGGGGCACAGAGGCAGCAGCAGAGCAGGCTGCCTAGAAGCACCTGGGTGCAAAGCAGGACACCAGCATGGATGGCCACAGACTCCCACTTGCCCAGCCCAGCCTCACCTGGCCTTTGATGAGGGGTTTTGCACCAATGGCTGTCTGCAGCTCCTTCACCTCCTTGCTGGGGCCAGTGATGAGGGAGGTCCCAGTGTCCACAATGGCCTCACAGCCTCCTTTGCACAGAGTCAGCCCATTGGCAACATCCACCCTGAGGAGAGGTGCCCAGACAGGAGACAACCTTTAGAAAGCTCTCAGTAAAGGCTGCAGGAAGCAGCAGGCAAAGAGCCTGGGCTCCATGGAGCACCCAGGGGAGGACAGAGCCTCAGAAGCACTGATGCAGTGCACAGACCCCCAGCTCCTGAGTGGCTGCCTTCAGGTATTGCTGAGCTCCTGCAGGGAGCCTGGACTGCTGCCTGCCTGCACTCCAGAGTGAGCACTGCAGCTAATGGGCCTCAGGAGTGAGCTGAGGGGCAGCAGGGACTCTGACCTGGGCTGCTGTGCAAAGGAAAGGGTCAAAGGGGTGGTGTGACAGCTGGGGGGGGGCACAGGCAGGGCAAGAGGGGCAAGGCAATCACAGCACTGTTTTGGCTGGAAAAGACCTCTTAAGATCCTTGAGTCCAACTGCTGACCTCACACCACCATGGCCATTCAGCCATGTCCCACAGTGCCATGTCCACACTGCCTCAACACCTCCAGGCATGGGGACTCCACCACCTCCCTGGGCAGCCTCTGCCAGGCCCTGACCACTCTGGCACCAAAGACCTTTTTCTTAGTCTCCAACCTAAGCCTCCCCTGGCACAATTTCAGGCCATTTCCTCCTGCCCTATCACCTGATTCTAGGGAGAAGATGTTTGTGTGCACAGAGGGGAAGGGTTTGTGGCATGGGAAAGGCAAGGCAGGGGCTGCCTGGCTTCCACACACAGGGACAGGCCAAGCTTCCAGCCAAGGCCCTGCCAGGCTCTGCCCAGGCACTGGGGCTGGGGGCAATGGGAACTCAAACCCTGCAAGGGGCAGGATGTGACCCCCAGTTAAAGGACACACTCTGCTCACAGGCTGCTTTCAAGTTGCCATCAGCACGTGGGAGAGCTGAGAATAGATGGCAGGGGCTGGCAGCAGCTCCCCTTCCCTCCCCTCCCCTGCTCCAGCCTGGCCCTGCTCCCCTCCCCTGCTCCAGCCCAGCCCTGCTGCCCTCCCCTCCCCTGCTGCCCTCCCCTGCTCCCCTCCCCTGCTGCCCTCCCCTCTGCTCCCACAGCGCTGATTGCTGCCGTGCCCTTCACTCAAGGGCTGCCTTCCTGCTGCCAGAGCTGCCCCTCTGCAGCTCAGGCCTGCCTGAGAGCTCAGCAAAGCCCAGCTTTCACGCTTGGGGCTCTGCCTGACCACAAGCAGGATGTGCTGGTTTTAATCCTCTGCTTCAGAGAGTTACCCAGGCTGGAAAAGGTCCTGCAGCCCAACCTATCAGCCAGCACCATCTGAGCAACACAACCACGGCACCGAGTGCCTCAGCCAGGCTCTTCCTAAACACCTCCAGGGATGGGGACTCCACCACCCCCCTGGGCAGCACATTCTCATGGCTAATCTCTCTATTGCTGGGAAGAATTTCTTCCTCACCTCCAGCCTAAACCTCCCCTGGCACAGCTTGAGACTGTGCCCTCTTGTTCTGCTGGTTGCCCAGGAGAAGAGACCTGGCTGCAACCTCCCTTCAGGGAGCTGGAGAGGGCAAGGAGGTCTGCCCTGAGCCTCCTCTTCTGCAGGCTAAGCAGCCCCAGCTCCCTCAGGCCGAGCCCCAAGGGGTGGGGAGGGCACTCACGCGTCCATGTGGACCTGCCAGTAGGCCTTGCGGGTGACGTTGACCCAGCTGAAGTCTCCGCTGTAGTACTTGGGGTCAGTGCCTCCCAGGAGCAGCTCACCACCAGGCTGAGCTGTGGGGTCTCTGCAAAACAAAGCACACCACCCCCAAACCCAAGCCACATTAGAGGCAGGGTGATGAACCCCCCCCCACACACACTCCATGCACCCCCAGGAGGCAGGCTGGGCTATGGGGGTGAAGCGCAGCGCCAGCGGGGCAGGCCTGCAGTCACAGGCTTGCCTCAGCTGGAAACAGACCTCTGACATCACCCAGTCCAACCACCCACTGACCACCCCCATGGCCACTAAACCACACCCCAAAGTGCCATGTCCACACACTTCTTGAACCCCTCCTGGGGTGGTGACTCCCCCACTTACATTGTGCCATGTCTGTATAACCACAGAAGGGCTCAGGCTGGAAGGGACCTCAGAGATCATCCACTCCACATCCAACCTCCCCTACCATGGGCAGGGATGCCTCTCAGCTAGACTCAGCTGCTCAAGGCCTCAAGCAGAGCCAGCAGGGGCAGGGAGGGAATTCTCCCTCCATGCTCTGCTCTGGGGAGACCACACCTGGAGTACTGAGTCCAGTTCTGGAGCCTCTGTTACAGGCAGGATCTGGAGGGGCTGGAAGGTGTCCAGAGAAGGGCCATGAGGATGAGCAGAGGGCTGGAGCTGCTCTGCTGTGAGGACAGACTGAGGGAGTTGGGGCTGTTCAGTCTGGAGAAGAGAAGGCTCCCAGGAGACCTAATTGTGGCCTTCCAATATCTGAAGGGGGCTCCAAGAAAGCTGGGGAGGGACTTCTGAGGGTGTCAGGGAGGGATAGGGCTGGGGGGAATGGAACAAACCCAGAAATGGGTAGATTCACACTGGATGTTAGTAAGAAGTTGCTCCCCATGAGGGTGGTGAGAGCCTGGCACAGGCTGCCCAGGGAGGTGGTGGAAGCCTCCTGCCTGGAGGTGTTTGCAGCCAGGCTGGATGTGGCTGTGAGCAACCTGCTGTGGTGTGAGGTGTCCCTGCCCATGGCAGGGGGGTTGGAACTGGCTGATCCCTTCCAACCCTGACAATTCTCTGATTCATCCAAGCTGACCCCTTGAACACCCCCAGAGAGGAGGCATCCACAACCTCCCTGGGCAGCCAGGAGAAATGATACTGTGAGAGAGGCTGAGATGGGGAAATAGGAGACATTTTGGCCCAGCCCCAGCATCCTGCAGCTTTTTGCTTACTGCTTTCTCACAGGCCCCTGCAGAACCTGGCTGCAGGAAAGGGGAAGGGAGCAGTGACACAAAGACCCCACAAGTAAGCAGCCTGTACCAAGCCCCTCTGCAGGGCTGGCTGATGCAGCATGAGGTTATCTGTGCTCTGCCAGTCAGCAGCCTCCTCAAGGTTACCCTCAGACAAAACCTCACTGCTGAGCAGATGGGAAGAAATATGGTGAGGGGGGGAGGGCTGGAGCTCCAAGGGCCAGCAGCAGCCCTCCCTGCTGGCTGCTTTTTGGGCTGAAGTAGTTCAGAGTCCCCTGCTGCATGCCAGGAGGGTGGCTGGGGTGTCCTGGGAGGAGCAGCAGGGAATGGGGAGGTGCTGGGAGCTGCAGAAGGGGATTTTCTGGGGGGGGGTTAGCCTCATCATTAGTGCTGGCTGGTGGTGGCCATGTGGTCTGTGGATTTTGGCAGCAGGCTGGGGCTGTGCTTCAACCCCTAACGGGGACTGCACTCCCAGTGTGCAATCTCATGATCACAGCCCTGGTTATTTTTACTTCTCTTTCCTCTGGAACCATCCTCTGTCTCCTCAGCAGTTAAGAAATCCAGCAGCACATCTACCCTGCTTTTTGTCAGTGAGATAGCTGCATTTCTGCTGCTTTGAAGTGAGGAGGAGTGCAGTAAACAGGAGAGCTCTGGGGCCGACTGCTCCAGCAAGGAGACCTGGCCGAGATCTTCCCAACCAGGCTGGCCAGGGCATAAACCAGCACACAAGAGGTGCAGCTGGGAGACAAGGGAAATGCCCAGCTGGGCTGTGCCTGCCCTTGCAGTGAGAGGTGTGCCATCCAACCCATGGGCTGCCCAGGGAGGTGGTGGAGTCCCCACCCCTGGAAGTGTTTCAGAAGGGACTGGCTGAGGCACTGGGTGCCGTGGTTCAGTTGGGTGAAAGGTTGGACTCGATGATCTCAAAGGTCTTTGCCAGCCTGGTGAGCTCTGTATTCTACTCTGGATTACCTGTTCAGGTAGAAGGAGAAGATGTTCTTCTCAATCAGCTTCTGCTGCATGATGTTATCAAAGAAAGGGGTGACCTTGTCCACGGAGATCCTGGGGAAAGCCATGCCCAGGATGCCGTCGAACTTGGCGGCGATGAAGGTGATGCCCGGCTGCTTCACAGCCTCCCCGAAGATCTGGTTCTTGATTTTCAGGTTACCCAGCTGAGGGCAGATGGGGAGGGAAGGGAAAAGCAGCTGGTGAAGCAAACTGGCTCCAGGGACCAGGCTGGAAACAGGAGCCAGGCTGCAGCAGGCCCCTCGGTGTGCTGCCACTCTCCTCTCTGCTTTCACCTTTGCACTTGCCAGCAGCTGCAGAAACCAGATACCCTGGGGCCACGCTCCTTGGGGTGGGGGTGGAGGGGCACAGGCCAATCTGGCAGCACAGTGGCATCTCCTGAGTCCCTGCAATGCCCAGTGCACCTTTAAGGGCAGGAGCTCCCCTGTGCTCTGCCCACCTCTCTCAGCTCCTTCAGCTCCCGGATCCTAGCTCTGGCCAGGCCAATCTGCAGCTCCTCCTCTTTGCACCCAGAGCCTTCTACCACTTTATCCTCTCTGCAGCCCTTCCCCTGCTGCCTGCTTCATCCCTGCCTCAGTCTGAAGAGCTCTTGTGCTGTGCCTTTAACCCTCTTCCCCACCATCTTTTAAGTCATCTCCACGTCCTACCCCCTGGAGTGCTGCACCCACCCTCAGCTGGGAGCACAAACCCCTCACCTCTGCCAGCGACCCCTGTGACCTCCCCTGCACCACCAACACCCCCAGGCCACTGCTGCACCTCCCACAGGAGCCTGCAGAGACCTTCCATGGAGGGGGGAGAAGACCCAGTGAGGCTGAGCCCAAAACACAGAAATAGCAAGTGGAGTGCTCTGAAAGCAAAGGTCACCTCTCTTGCCAGCCACAAGGCTTGGCACTCCCAGCTGGAAAGCTGAAACGCTCCCCAAGGGCAGGTCCTCAGGAAGAAGGAGCTCACAGAAAGCAAGGGATCACAGAAAGCAGGCTGGCTTTGCTGACAGGGAGCAGGACAGGGCTGCTGGCTCCTAGCTCTACCAGTTCAGGAGGTCTCTGGCTGACCACAGGCAATTCTAGCATCTGTGCTGGGACAATTTCAGCCTCCCAGCCAGCAGCCCCGGAGTGAAAAGCTGGCCTGGTCCCACCTGATGGCAGATAACGATCCCTAGAATTAATGATATCCCCCCAGGGCTTCACAGTGCAGGGCTGGGGAGGGGGGGGAAGGGGAGGTGCTGGCTTTAATGGTGTGGGAGGCTTGTGCCAGGAAAGGGCAATGGAGCCTTGCAACAGCTGAAAGCCACAGGGCAGGATGTGGGGCGCAGAGCTCGGGCAAGGCATCCGCTCGCCGCCACGTGGCAAGGAGCGCCCCAGCTGCCTGCCACAGGCCGCAGGGGTCCCACTGGGCCTGCAGGGGTCCCACCGGGCCTGCAGGGGTCCCACTGGGCCTGCAGGGGTCCCACCGGGCCTGCAGGGGTCCCACGGGGCCTGCAGCAGAGCCTCCACTGAACAGCAGAATGCCAGCCCCTGACAGAACTGCCACCTGCTCTGTCAGAACGCTGCCCAGGGTGTGCAAGCCAAGGTGCCCTGCCTGGGAGTGGGGGTCTCAGCACAGCCCATGCCTGGGCCTGCAGCACAAGAGCAGCCCCAGCTGAGCTCTGGCACTGAGGGACAGATTCTGATAGAGCAATGGAATTGTTTTGGTTGGAAAAGACCTTTGAGCCCAACCATCAACCCCACACCACCATGGTCACTAAATCCTGCCCCAAAGTGCCATGCCCACCCAGTTCTCGAACACCCCCAGGGATGGGGACTCCACCACCTCCCTGGGCAGCACATTCCAATCCCTGACCACTCTTGCAGGAAAATTGTTCCTTAGTATCCAACCTAAGCCTCCCCTTGGCACAATTTTAGGCCATTTCCTCTTGTGCTATCACCTGATACTAGAGAGAAGAGACTGACACCCACTTGGCTCCAGCCTCCTCTCAGGGAGTGGCAGGGAGCAATGAGGTCTCCTCTCAGCCTCCCTTTGTCCCTCTCCCCAGCTCCCTCAGCCACTCCTCATCAGCCCTGCTCCCCAAACCCTTCCCCAGCTTTGTTGTCCTTCTCTGGACCTGCTCCAGCACTTCAACAGCCCTCTTGTGGTGAGGGGCCCTAAACTGAGCACAGTCCTTTATCTCTGTCCCTCACCATGAAGTGACCCAAAACTCATCACCAGCACTTGGGTATGTGGTGGCCTCCCTACAGAGCTCTGCAGGCAGGTGCTGGCACCCTGCAGCTCACTCAGCCTCCTGGTCCCTTCCCTTCCCTTCCATTCCTTGTTAGTGGTCTCAGCCAAGCAGGCAAGCACCAGCTGAAGGTGGACTAGAGGTGACAAGCAACGTGGCACAGCTTGGCACCATGCTGGAGTGGGGCTCCCCACTGCAGAGGCACAAGGGAGAGGTGAGAAGAGGCCTATCCACACTGCCCCCCTGGGAGAGATCTTGTGCCCCACAGTCAGCAATGTTTCCTCTGCTGTCCTTGAAGGACACCTCAAGGTTGGGCTGCAATAAGGGGATGAGATGCTCCAGCAGCAGAGAGCTGGCTAAAGCTACTGCTCTTCAGAGAGCTACAGGGCATCATTCCTCCAGGGAAGGAGGGAGGATGTTCAACATGAGCTCAATTTAGGGCTAAGGGACTCTGGACCACCTTCCAGGCAGCACCTTTTGGTCTCATGTCAGTGCTACACAGGTTGCTGGGGGTGCTTCCACCCACCAGGAGGGCTGGAGCTGAGAGGGGTGCCCTGAAGGCTGTTTCAATGTCTGGATTCCCAGCCTGGGAGCTTGCCCATGGGATGTTGCACACCAGAGGAAGCATCTTGCTGTCTAAGCTGCAGGTCTGAGCTGCCCCTGCAGCTGTGTCCTGGGAGCATGCCACTGCTCAGGCTCCACACATGGAAGGTTTTTCCTGCTTCTGCCCAGACAGAAACCAAATGCTCCAAGCTGCTCTGCCTGCCAAAAGCCAGCCCCACTTCCCAAACAAGCTCAGGCACCAAATCCTTCCTCTGAGCCTTTGGGAAGTGGAGAGCTAATTAGCAAGCAGGCATTTGGGTGATAATGACAAACAAACAACAAAAGCCCCACCACATCAACCAAGAAAAAGCTGCAGCCCTCTCTCTGACTCACTTCAGCCCCTGGCTCTAAGCCAGGGAGGGCCTCACCCAGCCCCCACTTTCACAGCACAACGAGGTTTGCTGTTTGCCTGGCTGCCCTGCCCCTCTGCTGGGCTGAGCACAGATGCCTCTGCCTGCTCTCTCTGCATTCTGCAAACCTCATCCCTTCATGCTACAGCCAAGGTGCCTTCAGCTGGCAGGAGCCATGGGGAGGCTCAGACATGCAGCTCTTTTTGTGGCAGGGCATTCTGAAGGGAGGGATGGAGGAAATCAGCTGCACAGTGAAACTGAAAGAGCCAGCCAGCTTGGTGGGCTGCAGGAGAAAAGAGAGCAAAACCAGAGGTGTAAAGCTGCTGGCAGCTCCTGGGCTGCTCCCCCACAGCCTTATGTGTACTGATGTTTGCCATTCACTGAGTCATCTCCCCCCTGAAGATGGTCCTGGTTGCAGCCTCAGCTGTAGGTACCTTTGGCTGCTGCTTCCAGGCCTGAAATTTCCCTGCTTGGGTTCCTCCTGGCTAGTTTTCTTTTGGTCCTGATGAAACTGGTAAATTATAGAATCATGGAATGGCCTAGGGTGGAAGGGACCTCAAACATCACCTGCTCCAACCCCTCTGCCCCATGTAGGGCCACCTCTCAACTCGGCTTGGCTGCCCAAGGCCTCATCCAGTCTGGCCTCAAACATCTCCAGGGAAGGGTCAATACCTTCCAGCTCAACCCAACACATAAACCTGCAGGTTTGGGGGGTGGAGGGGGTGTCTGTGCTTATTCCAAACTTCTGCTTGGCCTCCAGCTCCTGCTATGCTCCAGGTTTGATCCAGTTCTTGACACCAGAGCAGAATGGGGCAACGAAGAGCCCATTTCTAGCCAGTGTTTGGGCACCTGCCCACATGGATGGCCACTACCACGTGGATATTGGCCAGCAACAAGCTGGGCACCACCTGCAAGCCTTTGTGCTGCTGCTGGCATGCTCCTGGGCTGGGCAGTTTCCAGGATCAGAAGGAAAAGGGTTGGAGGGATGGCTAAAGACTGTGTTTGGAGGGCACCATGTCTGTGGTCCTGCTGATTAATACCTCCCCACTTCTCTGCCTGCCTCCTCACCACCTCATTTCAAAGCACTTGGAAACAGGACACTCAAGAAGGGAGACTGGTGGAAATGCAATGGCTTTGAGCAGCCTGCTCCAGGGCAGCCCCAGGCAGGGAGAGCTACTACTCACCGTGACAGTGTCCTGGCTGAGGTACCCAGAGAGGCTTCCTGTCCCGTAGTGGATGGCAAACTCGGTGCCATTCTCCACGTAGGTGCTGGATTTAGAGCCATCATACTTGTGGTGCAGCACTGCAGCCAGGGAAGGGGACACAGAAGGACACACAAGATCAGTGCTCCTTGGTGCCTAGGGCTCCCCAAGACCCAACTCCCCCCCCCTAGCAAACAGACACTCAGCCACGTGAAGATGGGCCTAGACCCAGCACTTGCCCAGCCCAGAGTGCTCAACAAAGCATTTCCAGCGTCTGGGGAATCAGGTGGGCAGATCCAATTTGGCTGTTAAATCTGATTTGGCCACCAGGGATTAAAAGCCCAGAGGCTAAGTGGCTGGTGTGTCAGGGTGTGTTAAGACAGCAGAGCTAAATGTGCCCCCAGCCCTGTGCCACAGAGACTCAGGGTGGCCTGAAATACCTGCTCTGGGCACAACCATTTTTACTGGATGGATTTAGCTGCTTCTTTGGCTGAAACTAGCTGGAACTGGGGGTTTGGGGGGTGGGTTTTGCTGTACACAGTCATTCTTCTTGCACAGAAAGGGCTCATTATATTTTTACTTGCAAGAGAAGGGCTTTCCCCTGCTAAGCTGCTTTTCCCCTTGGAAGGGCTGTGAACTGGAAGACATCCCTGGCTTTATGGCCCAGCAGATTCCTCCTCTGCAGATTCCTCCCAAGTCACGAGTTGGGCAGTGGTGTGAGTGAGCTCAGCCAGCCCAGCTCCACTGCTGCTGGGCTAGCAGGGCAGAGAGTGCTGAGAACAAAGCAGCTGAGGCCTGTGGAAACCGACACACTGCACTGGGACTTCCCCACCTGGGCTGTCTGGATCCCAGTCGGGCAGGAGGTGAGGCTCATTGCATACTCAAGACAAGCCCTTTAATCCCAGCACCTCCCATGCCACTGCCTTGAGAAACCAGCTCCCTGCTGCAGATCTGGAACCCCCAAGACAGAGCAGGGCTGGTCCTCACCACCCTCCCAGCGTCCTAAACCTCATTTCACAAACACAAGCAGAAGGTTCATCTGCTCTCTGGGCACCACAGGCTGTACAAGCATCCAACTTTCCTCCCTCCCCACACTGAGCACCGCTGGGCCACCTTTCCTGATTGCATTTGTGGGCTCCACAGGTTCCCCTGCTCAAAGCAGCACAACTGGTGGCTTTCCAGTGGCATTTTGCCATGGCTGGCTTTGACACCTTCAGCTGTGGTGGAAGCTCACTGCCTAGGAGAAGCCAGAGAGCAAAGCAAGCTCGCGGTGCCTCCGCCGCTCTCACCTCGCCTTGCCTACCTGGCTCTTGTTAATTATAAATCCACCAGCATGCAGGCACATGCTCCATGCAGCAATAAAACAGAAACTAGGACAGTTTCTATCAGATCTGGCAAGAAGTGGAATTCCTTCCCCCCCCACCCCCCCTTCCTTCCCCTGCCCTTACGCAATGGGGCAACAGCGGCGCCGGGGTTGTCGCCTGGGGAGAAACATCCCCACCTCTGGTGCTGCTCCCCAGCTGCAGGGCTGAGGCTGCTGGGCAAGGTTTGAGGCTGTGTGGAGGTGACATGGAGGAGGCAAAAGTGCCCAACAAACAGGAAGGGAGGAATGAAGGATGGATGGGGGAGGCTGGGATTCCATTTCCAGCGCTGGCCCTAAGGAGCCCATCAGCCTCTGGCAAGCCCTTTCGTGCGGCTGCCTCAGTCTCTCCTCTTGCAACGCCAGGATTTGCATTCGGCAGGGGAGGAGCAGCTGTTGAGCAACAGCTGGAATAGGTGACACTTACAGCAGGCGATGTCCAGCAGGTGACAGTGCACAGATGGCACCCAGAGGTTGGAAGAGCCAGTGTCAAAGACCACGGTGAACTTCTGCGGGGGGGTTCCGATGCCGATCTCGCCGTAATACTGGGCCTGCAAAGGAGGAGAAGGGAGCCATGAGCAGAGGCAGGGACCGAGCTCCAAAGCATCCCTTGGGATTTAAAAACAGGAGTAGCTTCTCATCTAGACACTGCCCTCCTCAGTTTTGGTGCTGATGGGCTCCCAGCCTTCCTTCTCTGGCAGGGAGGCTCCCCTCTGGCGCTCACACCACAGCAGAGCGGGTGCGAGAAGGACAAATCCAGGAGGAGAAGTGGGCTGGGTGCTTGCGGGGGAGGACTGCTGGGGCAGGGAGACAGGGCAGGGGAGAAGTGGAGCAGGTCTGCAGGCTGACATGTCATTCACTACAGGGAAGAGGAAAAGAAGAAAGGGAGGAAAAAAAAAAACCCAAAAAGGTGGGAGGAAGCCAAGCAAAACACCTGCATTATTGAAAAGCTGGAACTGGCTGGGAAGGTGCTTTGCTGGCAGGTGTGCAGAGGAGCTGGAGGGGTGCAGGGAGCAAGGGAGCAGCAGCTCTGCCTGCAGCACGTGGTGCAGCTGCTGGGGCTTCTGGTGTGTGCTGGGGAGCAAGAAATAAATGCTCAGATAAATGGGCATCAGAAGGCTTTAGAAGAGCTGGAGGGAGAAAAGGGCATCAACAGCACTGCCAGAGAGGGCTGCAGAGTGGTGAGGTCAGAGTTGGGAGAAACCCCTGTCCTGCAGGGGCCCAGTGGATATCTCTCTGCCCTGCAAGAGCATTTCTGTTGGAAGAAAGCTGAGAAACCTCTGTCTGGAGGACAGAAGATGAATGGGGAATGCTCAACAGGTTCTGGACAGACCCATTTTTCCCAGTCCTCCCAAAGGGGCAGAAAGCCATAAGGGGCTTGGCAAACAGATGGATCAGGGAAGTCGGCCTGTGGCCTTTCCAACCCTCCCAGCCTACTTAAGGTGGGGGGCAGAAAATAGGATTATCCAACCTGCTCACCTCCTCTGTGCTTACTTTGCAAGGGTTGCTCATCCAGCAATTAATAATCCACTGCAATTACCCACAGTGGGGAGGCAGCAACTTGCTTCCAATGCTTCTGTAATTACTGCTGGGCCTTGAAAAATCAACCTCCTCCCCTGCAGACATCACACCCAAAGACCCAGGAGGGGTGCCAGGGGCTGGTGGGGACCATACAAGGCGGTCTAGGGGGAGTTTGTGTCTTCCATCCCAAGAGCTCCTCTGGCAGCAAGAGCATTTTGGGCTGGGCCAGGAGGGACCCAACGGTTCCTTATCTCCCCCAGCAGGTCGGGCTGGTTGCCCTGTGACAGAGGAGCAGAGCTCTGGCAAGCGCTGTCCCGAGCTGCGGTCGGTCGCAGACGACAACCCCATGGCGCAACCACCACTGCCACCCCGGCTGTCAGCATCAACCACTAAAACACCGTTGGCCCTTCCCAGCACAGCCCTGGCAGGGTGACAAAAGCTCCTGGGGAAGGGGAGCAGGGGGCAACCTCCCAAATAAACACCCAAGTACCCAGCGCCGGCTTTATTCCGCTGGCCGGTGCTGAGCGCATCCCACCCCGGCCAGAGCCAGCAGGGCACCGGGGGGAGAACCCAGACAGAGGAAACCCCAGGAGTGCCTGGCAGCTGGGAAAGGGCAAACCTCACATCCTGGTATCTGGCTTCTTCCACTCTCCCTCTGCTCCCCGAGCTGCCACAGAGGTGGAGATGCAGGGTGGCCCTTCCCAAGGCTTGGCAGAAGATGAAAGGCTGGATGGGGCCTTGAGCAACCTGATCTAGTAGGAGGAGTCCCTGCCCATGGCAGAGAGGTTGGAACTAGATGGGCTTTATGGTCCCTTCCAGCCCAAGCTCTTCTGTGAGACTATGGTAAGTACAGCAAGGCAAAGGGCCCTGCATCCCCAGTCCCATAGCAAGCCAGTGCCCAGGCTAAGCTTTCTCTCTCTGCCCTGTGCTCGCTCCTCATGTCCCAACAGGCCAAGGAGTGGAACACGATGATTTTGTGCCCCATACTGCAGAAAGTGGAGCCTAAAGGGGCCAGAAGCTACTTAGAAAGGACCACAAGCAAGCAGGCCCCTGTTTATGATTGTTAATTAGCGATGAAGGGGGAAGAAAAGAGGTCACAGAAGTTGCAAAGCTCCTGCTCAGATGGCAGTGGGTTGTTTACTATGATAATTATTAGCATTAGTATTTGGAGTTTAGCAATGATGGGAAACAACTTTCAGCAGCCACCCAGCAAGCCATGAGAGTGCACAAATCTCTCCTACAGGATCAACATCTCTCTCTCTTTCACCTTCCTTCACCTGCCCAGCTGTGATGGAATGGTGAAGCTGGCATGGCCCACCCCACCCCTGGGATGGGTACACCCCAAACGTGACACTGTCCAGCCTGTATTGTCCTGGGGTCCACAGCAGTGGGAGGGGTCTGGTCACAGGGGAAGGAGGGACGTTACTCACATCCATGTAGTTCTTCAGGATTTCTGGGGTGGGCTCAGCCACATCAGCAAAGCCATACTTGAACTTGAGGAGCTGGGTGAGGGCGTTCATGTCTGGGATCTCGCTGCCCACTTCAGTCAGGACTCGCCGCATGGAGGGGAACTTGGTCAGGGGGATCCTGCAGGATTGGGGGAAACACCCACCTGTCAATGGGGGGGTGGTGGTGCACAGGGGGGGTTCTCTCAGGGAAGGGGGCTGCACAGCTCCACCAAAACCAGGGCACCTGCCAGCATGGGAGGATGGGGGCTGGGCTCCCACCAGCACCCCGTGCTGGATCCCCCTCTCCACGCCACACTTGGTGCTTTTCCCAAAGCTGGAGAATGGAATGGGGGTGTGTGGGAGGGGGAGGAGGGGAGCTGGCTCCTAAGGTCCTTGGGAATATGGGAAGCCTTGGTGAGCCCCCTCCACGGGCCTGAACATCCACCTGGTGGAGTGCGGTGGGATCATAGAACCAAGCAGGTTGGAAGAGTCCTCCAAGATCATCCAGCCCAACCTATCGCCCAGCCCTGGGGGCAGGACACGAGCCCAGCCCCGACCCTCCCCCTGCCATCGGGGAGGGTCTGTCCCTCTGCTTGAAGACCCCATCCCGTGCTCCCCAACACCCAGCCCTGCGTTTTGGAGGGCAAGGGCGGTAGGAACAACACACTTCAGGGTCTGCTCCTGGCCTGTGCCCCCCCTCCACCCCGGGCTCTGCTCAGCACCGGCACCCCCCGGAAGGGCTGCAATACCTCCCCCGCGGCGGTCTGTCGAGGCGGGGGGTGCACAGCTGGCTTGGCACCCGCAGCCCTTCCCAGGCGGCGGCGGCGCAGGCCGTGCCCGGGAGCAGACCATGCCCGGGCGCAGCCCGCGGGCGGGCAGGGGCCTGCGGGGCGAGCCCGCACCACGCCACCCGCACCTGGGTGCCAGTCCCGCGTGCCTGCGTGTGTGTGACCCCATGCCCACCCGCGGGGGGCGCTCAGCCAGCCCCCGAGGACTGCCCCCGCCCGGGGGCCGTGGCTCACCTGATGAGGGCCGCGCAGGGCCCGGCGGAGGCGAGGAGCAGCAGCGGGAAGAGGAGGAGGAGGAGGCCGCGGGGCGCCATGGCGGCGGTGCCGGGAGGGGAGGGAGGCCGGAGGGTCCCTGTCCAGCGGCTGCTGCCCGCTTTTTGTAGGCGCGGGGGCCCCTCTCCGGGCTCTCTCCGGTCAGCTGACGGGCTAAAATTGCCACCGGCGGCGTCACGGGAGGCAGGCGGGGAGGCAGGCGGGGAGGCAGGGAGGGAGGGCGGAGCGGGGCGGGGGCTGGGCGCGGGGCTGCCGCTCTGTTGCCGCCGCCTCGCTCCGCGCCCCGCCCCGCCCCGTGCCCCCCGCCCCGCCCCGTGCCCCCCGCTCCCCCTCACACCCCCCCCCCCTCCCCCCGCCGCCGCCGTTTCTCCTGCCCGGTCCCGACCCACCCCACCCCCGCCCCGGCGCCCGTGCCCGTGCCTCAGCCTCCGGGAGCAGGGCAATAAACAGCCTGAATGGCATCACGAGGAACCCGACCCCCCCGCCGCCGCTGCCTCGCCTTACGCTTCCTTTTTCTCCTGGCTTTTTGGGGCTTCTTTCTAGGTTTTTCGGTGCTTTTTTTAGCCCCCACATCCTCCTCTCTGAGGAGGTGGGGGGGGGGGGGGGGATGCCTTGGCACAGTGGGGCTCGGCCGCGGCCCCCAGTCCCCCACCCGCAGTGTAACCAGGGTCGTTTTGCAGCCTGCCCCCCACCCAGTGCCGTGCGGCTTCTCCCCGGGGCCGGGACACCCCCGGAGGGCAGCAGCCATCCCTCTGGGCTGGGAGGATTGGAGGGAGATGGGCACCCATGAAGGTGGTGAGAGCCTGGCACAGGCTGCCCAGGGAGGTGGTAGAAGCCTCCTCCCTGGAGGCTTTTGCAGCCAGGCTGGATGTGGCTGTGAGCAACCTGCTGTGGTGTGAGGTGTCCCTGCCCATGGCAGGGGAGTTGGAACTGGCTGATTCTTGAGGTCCCTTCCAGCCATAACAATTCTATGATTCTGTCCTGACCCACCGCTTGTTTGGGAGGGTACCAAGATGTGTGTCCCCCCGCCTCAAAATGCCATCAGGGAGGTACCAGGCCACCTAGAGTCATTGAGGATGATGCTGGTGCCAGGCAGAGCCCAGGGTGGCACTGGCCACCAGCAGACCCTGATGCGCCCCCCACACACACAAAAAACGGTACTGGGAAGCACTGGGACAGAGTCTTTGCCATCTCCTGGAGTTGCACAGCAGGGCTCAAAGGTGCCCCCCCTCCAGTTTGGGAGGCAGTGGATGGGGCTAATCTCTGTCCAGTTTGCCCTGACCAAGCTCTTAGAGAGTCACAAGACCAGCTGGGGGGAAAAAAAACAATCAGATTTGCAGACACTTCCCCTTCCGATTCCTGAGGGCTAGGGGTGTTTGTTTCCTGCTTCTGCTTGTGCCCAGCCTTGGGGACAAGAGGGCAGCAGCCCATGGGATGGGCTGGGCAGTGCTGGAATGTAGGTCCCCCATCTTCACGGTAGAGTTCGTGTCCCTAATCCACTTCCTTCATGTTCATGTGACTCCTGGAAAATTGCTGGGTCATGGTGCTGGCACCTTGCTTGTGCTATCTCATCACCATCCTCCCTCCCTGAGCTGCTTCCATCCTCCCATGGCCTCACACAGCACCCTGCTGCCCCCCGACTGTGGTCTGCACCAGGCGTTTCAGGGATTACTTCTGCTCCGGACTGCATCTCGTTCCAGGAGCTCTCCAAATTGCAGCATCCTGGTTAAACCAGGCCTCTTGGGAAAGCCTCTGCCTCCCCCTGGGACACGAGGCCCATCGGGACGAGGTTTCCCAGGGCGCTGGCTGGAGGTGCTGGCTGAGCCTGCTGGGTGCCGTTATGTCAGCCAGCCCCTGCTTCCCTCCTGCCCCGCGGCTCTGCGGTCAAGGCGAGTGCCACTGACCCTGAGTCAGCAAACCCTTCGTGCTCCCGGCCCCGCGGCGCTGCATGACTCAGCAAAACCCCGTGCAGCTCTTTAGGGGCAAGGGGCCAAGGCGTGCTAGGTCCTCACAGCATCTGGAGCCTGATCCCAGAAGCATTGCTGCTGCCACGGGCTCCAGCTCGGGGGTATCCTCCTTTGGCTCCAGCTTGGGGGTATCCTCCTTTGGCTGCAGCTCGGGGGTATCCCCCTCTTGTCCTCGTAGGTATTGGCAGCTCTGGTGCTGAATGCCCGTGGGCAGGAGCGGGACAGACATTAGCTAACCCAACCACGGGCCCATACAAACAAACCTACCCTCCCCAAGGGCTCTAAACCCCTTTGCAAATGCTCTTTGCAGACAAAAAGGATAGTCCTGACGCCAGGCCCGCAGCTCCCCTCCACCCTTCCAGGCTCTCCCAGCTCCCGTGGTGAAGCTGGAGCGGTATCAACCATCTTCCCTCCTCTTTGAAGTGGTGGGGAAACTATAGCAAGCTGGGTAAGATACACCTGGCCCCAGGGCTGGGGCACATAGAGCAGCTCCTCTGCAAGTGTTTCCAGTCTGGCCAGTGTCTGCCAGTGTCTCCCAGCATCCCGTGACTGGGGAAGGGGCTTTGGTGTGCAGGGATGGGCTGGAGGGGACAGCACACCGTGCTGGCCTCCTACCATCACACAGTGCAGAGCAAAGTCTTCCAGCTGGGTCAAGCAGTCCAGTCCCATCCTGTGGATGCTTGTTTATTCATTTATTCATTTAATTCCAAGGGATTAAGGGCAGGCTTTGCTGCTAGCAAAGCTGTTAGGAATGAGCCTTTGCTTGGGATTGGTGGTGGCAAGGCTTGTGTCTGCACCCAGAGCTGCTCTCACACCAATGTGAAAAGGTTGCTGCGTTTAGATGTGCTTCTTGAACACACTTGAACACAGAAAGTTCAACAAAAACACGAGGAGGAATTTCTTTGAGAGTGGGGGAGCACTGAAAACAGGCTGCACAGAGAGGTGGTGGAGTCTCCATCTCTGGAGTAATTCAAACCCTGCCTGGATGCCATCCTGTGCAACCTGCTCTAGGTGAACCTGCTTTGGCAGGGGGGTTGAACTGGCTGATCTCCAGAGGTCCCTTTCAACCCCTATTGTTCTGTGATTCTCTGAGCAAGTTACATGTCCATTGCACTGGTGAGCCCAGGCACTTCCCAATGGGCAGAAGGGAAGGTGGGGCTGTGGTGGGGAATGTTATGATACTGATCCTCTGCTGGGTGCTCACAGCATGGGTGATCACGGGGGGATTAGCTTCAGAGTGCTTAATCCAGCTCCAGCCCTAGCAGAGCCAAGACTGCTGTGTGCTGGGGAGGACCAAGCACAGACCCAGGATCTGGGCTCCCTCAGGACCTCTCTGGGATGTTTGCCCTGATGACAAGGCCTTGAGGGGTGCAGCTGGGATGTTTAAGTGGGAGCTTGTCTGGGTGTTTATAGGCTGGGATGGTGAGAGCTGCATGGGTTATCTCAAAAGATTCTGGCAAGAGCCTGGCATGAGCAGGGATGTTTCATGGGGAGCTGGGAGCTTCTCTGGGTATTTACAGGCTGGGGTGGTAAGAGCTGCATGGGGTATCTTCAAAAGACAGCCTGGCATGAGCCTGGCCTTGGGTGTTTTACACCTTTCCCCCTGTTTGTAGAGCAGGACCCAGAGTGCCATGACTGAGGCACCTGGTGCAGGCAGAGATGGCCAAGGCACCTGTCCCTCCTTGCTCCTATTTTGGGTATGGTGGATGAACCCCTTTCCTTGCTGGCTTGTCTCCCTGTCCCACTCATCCTCCCAACCCCAGGTGGAGGTGAGCAGGAGCACCCTGTCCCCAGCAGCCAGGGCCGTGGGCGTGGGGTGAGGCACCCCTGGGAGCGGGGCCACACTTTCGCAACCTCCGTCCCAAGGATTCCCAAGGCAGGATCGAGTGACTCAGCTCTGGCAGCTCCCGTAGGGAGGAGCACCCCCAGCCCTGGGAGACTAGGGTCCCCTCCACTGGTGACACTGGGCTGTCCCACCTGCCCTTTGCTGCCTGGCCAAGGACTTGATGCTGCTTAGTTTCAAACTCTCTATCTTTTTGGAGGTCATTCTTTAGGGTCTGCCCCATCTGCAGTCAGCACTCTGGTAGGGATGCTATGGAGATTCTTTCTCCTTACATTTGGTCATGCATTTGCCTCTGCCCTTTCTCCAGTGTTCTTATTTATCTATTTATTTGTGCATTTCCCTTGTCCTTTCATTATTTATTATCACAGTGGTAGCCAATTCCTTCCACAGCCTGCAGCAGCAACCCAAAGGGCCAGGAAAGCTTTGGTTCAAAAACACTAATTGGGTTCTTTTGGTTTTGGCTGAGAGGTGCCCAATGCAAAGCTGTGGGTGTGTGTGGGGATTCTAGAGGACAAACATTTTCAAATTCAGGGAGGAAAAGGAAAAATAAATGGAACTTTGCAGCTGGTTGCTGAAGGACAAAGGAAAACTGTTCCTCGGTCTGAACTGGGCTGAGCCTACAGGCTTACAAGCCCGGGCTTGCAAACACCCCAACTCCAACTCGAGGTCCCAGTGCTGGTGTGAAGCTGCTGGAAGCGGCTGGATGCAGCTAATTACCAGAGCCTGATTCACCAGCCCTGAGCCCCCAAGCAAGGCAGTGGTAACTTTTTCCCGGCGCGGTGCCAGGCCCTCGCCCACTCCCGCTGCCGTTTCCTACGCCGGCGAAGGGCTCGCAACATGAGGGTGCGTTTTCCAGCGGCACTGTCATGTCCCCATCACACCCTTTCTCGGGGTGACACCTGCAAAAGCAAACCTCAAGGTGCTTCAGTATCAGCTCTGGCTGATGGGAAACCCAGGAGAAGAGTTGCACTGACCACGGCAAAGCAAACCCATCCAGGCTCTGGCTGCCGCTGGCACTGGGGGAGATGTCCTGGGCATCACGGGTGGTGGCAATCCCTGGTCCTTCAGTGCTGGCTGGCTGAGGCTGGTTTGGAGGCAGTGTTGGCCTGCACCCTCCTTAAACAACTGTTTTGCTGCTGGCGTGGGCTGCTGTGACCTTGGGGAGACACTAAATGGAGTTGCAAAAGGCTTAGGCTGGGTAGTAATTGTTCCTTTGGTGCCTCTCACACCGCAGACCCTGAGCCCGCTGGCTTGCTGGTGGCTGGGTGGCATGGCTGGGCGCCACAATGGGCAGAAGCCCTGAGCATGGCTTGTTTTCACACCAGTGGGCTTTCCCTATCAGATCCTGTGTTGTTTTCACACCAATGGGCTTTCCCTATCAGATCCTGGGTTATTTTCACACCAGTGGACCTCCTCTATCAGATCCTGGGTTGTTTTCACACCAGTGGGCCTCATCCATCAGATCCTGGGTTGTTTTCACACCAGTGGGCCTCCTCCATCAGATCCTGGGTTGTTTTCACACCAGTGGGCCTCCTCCATCAGATCCTGGGTTGTTTTCACACCAGTGGGCCTCCTCCATCAGATCCTGGGTTGTTTTCACACCAGTGGGCCTCCTCCATCAGATCCTGCTCTTCCAGCCTTTCCCATGCTATTTATAAACCAAACCAGGCTTTAGGCAGCAAAATGCTTGTGGTCCTTTAAGCTTGTGATCTGCCCCAGAGTCTTCTCTAGGGTTTACTCATCCCCCACCTTGCCTTGCTGGGCGGCTGCCAAGCCTGGCATCACCTGTCCCCATGTCCCACGCATTCCGTGGCCCTGCCCAGATCCGTGCCACCCCCGTATCACCTGCCCACACCTGACCCCGCTCGACATCGGACATCCTTCCGCATCCCCCAGCCCGTCCTCCCCCGCCGCTGGGGACACGCCTGGCCCCCGCCTGGGAGAGGAGGGGACCTGCCTCACCCCTGCCGCCAGCCCCGGCCGCTCCTCGGGGCAGGGATCCCGTGTTGTGTGCCTCACCCAGGTTATTTTGCAGCTGAAACTGCTGGGGACGGGCGACAACAACCCCGGCAGCGGCTGGCAGCCGGGCAGCGTCACCGGCGGCTGACGGGATGGGGGGGTGGGGGTGGTAAGCGGCAGCGGTGGCACCGATTCATCGCCTCCCACGCCAGGATGTGATGGGGAGCACTAGGACCCGATTCACCTCATCTCCCACCTTGAGCAATCCCCGGCTGAGGTCCCCAGGGCTGTGAGATGCCGGCTTGGGGCAGGGTGGTATCGACTGGCTGGGGGGGGTTCCATGCAGCACGCAGAGATGTGCCTCCAGCCACATCCGAGCACACCACCCTGTCTCCTTTCTTTGCCAGCACTACCTGTCATCTAATGATGTCCTCTAACTTCCAGCTGAAGTTGCCCCAAGAAGACCATGGTTTATTATGCAATTACCTCTCCTCCATGTGACCATGAGCACCAAAGCACTTGAACCTTCTGGTCCTGGCAGGAGGGTGGGCTCAGACAGATGAGGGTCAACAGCTCACGGTGATCCAAGGGTCACCTTAACATTGCAGTGTGTCTCTTTGGTGTGGGAGCAGCCAGCCAGCTTCCACTGGTGATGTGGTGAATCAATCCCAACCTCCTGGGGCAGTAGCTGCTGCATGAGTGTGCTCATAAAGGCTCTTAATATCTACCTATTTATTGTCACCTTTCTCCTAAGCCCCAGCTTCACTCGTCACTGCAGCCAGCGTTTTCCAACGTGCCTGCCCAGGGCTAAGCTCTTGAACCCACACTTAAGCACTTTGGCAAACAGAAGCTGTGACTTTGCACACCCTTTCTCTCAGCTTCTGCAAGCAGAACACTCTGTTAATAATTGTTTGCAGGGTGGAACTTGGCATCCCAGGCTCTCTGGCTGCAAACCCCTGAGTGTTTCTTAAGGAGCTCTGCCACCAGGGTGGCTTAGAGTTAGGGTCAAAAAACGTGAAGATGCTTTGCTCCATGCTTGCAGCCAAAGACACTCGAAGGTTAGGAGTGGAGGGAGGTGTAGGAGCATCCTTGGCAGACATTTCATCCGTGCTTGGGTCCTGGAGCCTCCAGCATCTTCTCCTGCTGCAGCCAGGAGTCAATAAAATCATAGACTAATAGAACTGGTTTGGTTGGAAAAGACCTTCATGGTCATCAGAGCCAACCAATAACCCAGCACTGCCAGGTCTTCACTAAACCATGTCCCTCAGTACCACATCCTTTGACATCTCCAGGGCTTAGGCCTCCACCACTGTGCTGGGCAGCCTGTTCCAGGGCTTGACAACCCTTTTGGGGAAGAAATTGTTCCTCATGTCCAACCTAAACCTCCCCTGCCACAACCTGATGATGTTTCCCCTCATCTTATCACCTGGCTTCAGCCTTCTTTCAGACCTGAGGGCAATGAGGTCTGCCCTCAGCTTCCTTTTATCTAGGCTCAACAACCCCAGTTCCCTCCAGCTGCTCCTCACCAGCCCTGTTCTCCAGACCCTTCACCATCTTCATTGCCCTTCTCTGGACCCACTCCAGCACCTCAATGGCCTTTTGGTAGTGAGGGGCCCCAAACCAAACCCAGGTTTTGAGGTGAAAGCTGAACTGCTTGGACACTGCCCCTGCAGAGGTCTGTTGGCTAAGTACCTGCCAATTGTCCCTCCCTGCAGTGCTACCATTTCATTACCATTTCCTTTCTCTCTCATAATTGTTGCTCTTATTTAGCATCACAACCCCAAATTGCTTCACTGAGTGGGGGATTAAGGTCATGCTGCTGGGAAAAGGCCTTCTGCAAACTCCTCGGGGCCAGCTGGCTGCAGCCTCCAGTCCCTGCTATCATGTGTGTGTGTCCCCCTGAAACAAGGACCCCTTGGGCTGGACTTGGTGAAAGGGGCATCACTCATGCCCCTCCCTACACCAGAAGAGTGTTCTGGGCAGTGGCAGGTCCGGGAGGTGTCAGTGGGGACCCTGACACCAGGCAGCTTTAGCTGGGGTGGTTTGGGCTTGCTGGAAAGCAATGGCCAGAATCAAATGCTTCAAGTTTGAGCAATGGCCCAAGGCAGCTGTACTTCGGCTCCACATGATGCAACCCCACAAACACCCAGTTTCCTTCCTTCTTTTCCCCATTTTGGGTGCATTTTGCCCTGTCATCCCCTGCTCTGCTGACTGCTGGAGGAAAGCACGAGGCACCTTCCCCCTGCCTCAGCAGCTTGTGCCCTGCAAGGCCTCACGTGGGTGGCCTGACCCCACCGCCCTTGACTCAGCCCAATTCCCCCTCACCCAAGGAGTTAACCAAGCTCCTGCTGACACCATCCATGCAAGGGCAAAGGTGATGGGTTGGAGCAGTGGGGGGATGTACAGAACTACCATCACCACCACCACCAAGTCCATGTCCCCACCACCAGCTGCCACTGAAGCAGGTGGGTGAGCAGGGATGGAGATGGGTGCCTGGCTCCTTGCTCTGGAGGTAGGAGCCTGGCTCCTTGCTCTGGGGATGGGAGCCTGGCTCCTTGCTCTGGGGATGTGTGCCTGGCTCCTTGCTCTGGGGATGGGTGCCTGGCTCCTTGCTCTGCGGATGGGAGCCTGGATCCTTGCTCTGGAGATGGGAGCCTGGCTCCTTGCTCTGGGGATGGGTGCCTGGCTCCTTGCTCTGCAGATGGGAGCCTGGCTCCTTGCTCTGGGGATGTGTGCCTGGCTCCTTGCTCTGCAGATGGGAGCCTTGCTCCTTGCTCTGGGGATGGGTGCCTGGCTCCTTGCTCTGCGGATGGGAGCCTGGCTCCTTGCTCTGGGGATGTGTGCCTGGCTCCTTGCTCTGCAGATGGGAGCCTGGCTCCTTGCTCTGGGGATGGGTGCCTGGATCCTTGCTCTGGAGGTAGGAGCCTGGCTCCTTGCTCTGGGGATGGGAGCCTGGCTCCTTGCTCTGGAGATGGGAGCCTGGCTCCTTGCTCTGGGGATGGGTGCCTGGCTCCTTGCTCTGCAGATGGGAGCCTGGCTCCTTGCTCTGGGGATGGGTGCCTGGCTCCTTGCTCTGGGGATGGGTGCCTGGCTCCTTGCTCTGCAGATGGGAGCCTGGCTCCTTGCTCTGCAGATGGGTGCCTGGCTCCTTGCTCTGGGGATGGGAGCCTGGCTCCTTGCTCTGGGGATGGGTGCCTGGCTCCTTGCTCTGGAGATGGGAGCCTGGCTCCTTGCTCTGGGGATGGGTGCCTGGCTCCTTGCTCTGGGGATGGGAGCCTGGCTCCTTGCTCTGGGGATGGGAGCCTGGCTCCTTGCTCTGGGGATGGGAGCCTGGCTCCTTGCTCTGCAGATGGGTGCCTGGCTCCTTGCTCTGCAGATGGGTGCCTGGCTCCTTGCTCTGGGGATGGGAGCCTGGCTCCTTGCTCTGGGGATGGGAGCCTGGCTCCTTGCTCTGCAGATGGGTGCCTGGCTCCTTGCTCTGGGGATGGGAGCCTGGCTCCTTGCTCTGGGGATGGGAGCCTGGCTCCTTGCTCTGCGGATGGGTGCCTGGCTCCTTGCTCTGGAGATGGGAGCCTGGCTCCTTGCTCTGCTATCTCACCAGTATCTGACCTGCCTTGAAAGTGGGATGAACCTCTGTACCTGCTTACTGGGCATGTTTGGAGCATCCTGTAATTAATGTTTGCTCAGCAATTGAGGCTGACAGGTGCATAGCATTATTAGCCAATGATAAATAGCTGATGTTGTTGATGTTGCTACCTTCAAACATCTAATTTCAGCATCTGAACGGAGCAAAAGAGCCAGAGGCCACATGCCCGGTGCCAAGACCCTGGCAGGCTGTGTCTTTGGAGATGGTTTCCTGCTAAACCCCAGCACACAGCCACCCCTGCCCTCAGGTTAGACCCACAAGGTGATCACAGTGGCAGGAGCAGTGCAGAGCCCCCCAGCCCAGGGTAGCAGGAGTGGGAGTGGCCTTGGGGACATGGATGCAAGAAGATGCCCCCTCCATGGAGGTGTTCAGGACCATGCTGGACAAGGCCTTGAGCTCTCTGGTCTAGTGGAAGGTGTCTGTATCCATGGTGGGGAGGTTGGAGGGGGATGGTCTTTAAGGTAATAGAATTGTCAGGGTTGGAAAGGACCTCAAGGTTCAGCCAGTTCCACCCCCCCTGCCATGGGCAGGGACACCTCACACTGCAGCAGGTTGCTCACAGCCACATCCAGCCTGGCTGCAAACACCTCCAGGGATGAGGCTTCCACCACCTCCCTGGGCAACCTGTGCCAGGCTCTCACCACCCTCATGGGCAACAACTTCTTCCTCACATCCAATCTCAATCTCCCCATTTCTAGTTTTGCTCCATTCCCCCCAGTCCTATCCCTCCCTGACACCCTCAAAAGTCCCTCCCCAGCTTTCTTGGAGCCCCCTGCAGATACTGGAAGGCCACAGTTAGGTCTCCTGGGAGCCTTCTCTTCTCCAGACTGAACAGCCCCAACTCCCTCAGTCTGTCCTCATAGCAGAGCAGCTCCAGCCCTCTGCTCCTCCTTGTGGCCCTTCTCTGGACACCTTCCAGCATCCCCAGATCCCTCCTCTAATAGAGGCTCCAGAACTGGACACAGAGCTCCAGATGGGGTCTTACCAGAGCAGAGGGGGAGAATCCCCTCCCTGCCCCTGCTGGCTCTGCTTCTCTTGCTGCAGCCCAGGCTGGGATTTGCTCTCTGGGCTGCAAGTGCTGACTGCTGGCTCCTGCTGAGCTTCTCAACCACCTTCCAACCCAAGCCCTTCTATGATTCTCTGTTGAGGGACCTAATCCAAAGGCCACTGAAAGTTTCTTGTGTGTTTAACCCACCTTGATGCACACATATAAGACCAGATAAAAGAACTGAAGGAGCACTGAGATGTCCCAGCCCTCCTTCCATCCAGGTGTGAGGGACAAGTGCTCATTTATTTTTTAGGGGGGAGAGGGGGGAAGCTTTGGTGAGAGTGATGTTTGTGAAGCCTTAAAAAAGTATTGCTTGCTGGTCATGGTGAGATTAAAAGCCACCTAAGCCACCATCACCTTTATCTGCTCTGTCCATAATCACACAGCCATCCAGAAGCCAGCTTGGGGTTTCCCCATGAGGCTGCTCTGGGGAGCTCGCAGGGATTTGGGGTGCTCTGTCCCTGGGCAGTGCAGTGGCCACTGGTGGCATCAGCTCACATCCAGCCCTGGGGACAAGAACCTGCAGATGAATCCTGGGGGGGTCTGCTTGCTCCCCAGAGTGAGGAGCAGGGTCCAAATGGCCAGAGGAGAGGCACTGCTGCACGGGATGCCTGCCTTGATGTTGGGCACGTTCCTAAGCACACTCGTGGACCCCATCGACCTTGAGCACCCACACCTGGGACCCCATCCAAAACTCAGGTCGTGGCCCCAGCTCCCACCTTGATTGTGGTGGTGCTGGCCTGCAGCTCTGGGCCCTGCACAGCTTGTGCTGGAGGTCAGCACATCACCTCCAGTGCCCTCTCCTGGTGTGACACTGGAGCTGTGTGGTAGCTCAGGCTCCTGGATGGATCTCAGAGCTGCCTTGCAGCCTTCTCACTGGCCCACCTCTGTAGCTCCAGGAGCTGGGGGCCCAACAGGTCTGGGTCTCCAGAGGGTACTCTGTGAGCAGCCTGCATGCCTAAGGAATGGTGGCTTGTGCTATAAGCTCTTCTGTAAGGAGGAAGAGCTTGGTCTTGCTCTCTTCAACACAGTCACTCATTTCTAGAGGGTTTGTAGGTCCTTTACAGCTTTGAAGTCTCTCTCCCTCTACTGAGTTTGGCTGGGGCTGCCTGAAGGACTTGCTAACACCTCAGCCTCCTTAGGAAACCAAGAGAAGTGTGGCTGGGGAGGCAGGGTCTTGAGGGCTTCCTTTGGGCAGAGGTCCTGGGCATAACACCTAAGAGAGTGTCTGAGCACAGCTAGAGGCAGCATTTTGGGTGCTTGCTTTCATGCTTCCTTTAGCTCAGGTGTGGGGCAATAGCTTGGTTTATTTCTATGCAGAAAAGTAAAGTTCCCAGGTCCTGGGGGGCAGGTAGGGGTCACAGCAAAGCTGTCCTTCCATCCTCAAGCAGTTGCACCTTTGGGCTTTGTCCTCAGACCTGAAGGACCTCCTGTCAGAAGCAGGAACGAGCATCAGGTTTTGCCTGGTAGTCCATGCTCTTGTGCAATGCTCTTGCCCCTCTTCACTGAGGTCTGCTTGCTGCAGGTTAGGAAGTCCTTCCCTCTCCACCAGAAGGTTTTACCTTCAGCTTGCTGAGTCCTCTCTGCTGTTGCTAGGGAAGACTGCTGGCCGAAAGCCCCTCAGTGGGAGGGGACCCAGGCAGCAGGTACACCCACATCTTGAGCCCCCTGGATGTTGTGAAGCCCATCATCAAAGAAGATGTGGGGCTGGATCTGGGAGAGTATGGGACCCTTGGGAGCCCCATCCATGAAGAAGGCCTCATCAATGGCCAGGCCCCACTCCCGCAGGGTCTTGATGGCTCTGGTGCCCATGTCCCGGCCGCTGCGGGCGGTCACCAGGTAGGTGCGGATGGGGGAGGTCTCCTGGCTGAACTTCTTGCACATCTTCCCAAGGTGCATGGCAAAGGCCTTCAGGGGACCCTGGAAGCACAGCAAGACACTTGGGAGTGGTTTGGAACTAAGGAGACGTTCACTTTACCTGTGCAAAGCTCTTGTTCCTCTCCCAGGGCTTCTCGGGGCTGTGTGCAGGACTGGGAGATGCTGGGATTGGCCTCCCTTGAGCCTCCTCCAGGCTAAGCAGCCCCAGCTCCCTCAGCCTCTCCTCACAGGGCTGTGCTCCAGACCCTTCCCCAGCTTTGTTGCCCTTCTCAAAAGGTGATCTTGAGGGCAACCACAACCAAGGACATTTGGGAGCTCACTTAGAACCATCACTCCAGCACAGAGCCCCAAAAATGATGAAGGGAGTGGAACATCTTCCTTGTGAGGAGAGGCTGAGGGAGCTGAGGGCTCTGTAGCTTGGGAGAGGAGGAGGCTAAAGGGTGACCTCATTCATGTTTATAAGGATGTGCAGGGTGAGTGCTCAGAGGCTGGAGCCAGGCTCTGCTGGGTGATGCCCAATGCCAGCACAAGGGGCACTGGTGGAAGCTGCAGGATAGGAAGCTCCATGGAAACAGGAGGAAAGAATTTTTCATGGTGAGGGTGATGGAACATTGGAGCAGGCTGCCCAGGGGGGTTGTGGAGTCTCCCTCTCTGGAGGTATTCAAAACCCACCTGGATGAGTTCCTGTGTGATCTACTCTAGGTGCTCCTGCTCTGGGCAGGGGGGGTGGACTGGATGAGCTTTTGAGGTCCCTTTCAACCCCTAACATTCTGTGATCATCAGGCCAGGTCCATCCCCACCCCTAGGTGTGCTTAGAAGCTGCAGAGATGTGGTGCTGAAGGACACAGTTTAGCCCCAGACTCAGTAGAGTTAGGATAACGGTTGGACTTGATCTCAAAGATCTTTGATTCAGTGGGACTCCTGATGAGGCCCCCCTTCTCTGGAGACTTTCAAGCCCCATCTGGATGTGTTCCTGTGCTGGATTCCATGGCCCTGCTCTGGCAGGGGGGTTGGACTCGATGGCCTTTGGAGGTCCCTTCCAACCCCTAACGTCCCGCGAGCCTCTGATAGGGACCAGGGCATGAGTGGGGGGATGCAAATCATGTAAGGATTTGGGCTTTTGGGGCTGTTTGTGGCAAAGCCCTAGTGGGAGAGCTGCTCCTGGTGGGTGCAGAGCCTGTGGAGGCCCGTGAGGGTGGGTGGCTTGCTCACCTCTCCCATGGGCACAGCCTCCATCGCCCGCTCGTAGCGCAGAGCCCCCTCCAGCCCCTGCTCCCGGAAGACCTGGTCGGTCTCGCCGGAGAAGAGCACAGCATCCCCGTCAAACACCACACGCAGGGGGGTGCTGGGGGCCTGCACCTCCTGCTGGAACACCAGTGCTGCTGACACCCCTGCAAGACAGAGCAAGGTGGGGCTCAGGAGGGACCCCCACCAACCCTGGGGGCAGCTCGGGCAGAGCCGGCTCCTCCCTCGCCGCGAGGTTTGGGGTCTCCAAGCTTGGGGCTGTCTGTCCCCCCAACCTTTCCAGGGGTGTCTGTCTCCATGGAGGTGGACAATAAACCAGAAAGTGATGTCTGGACAGATACTGAGGTCTGCTAGGAGGTGATAGGTGGCTGTGCAGGCACTGGCAGCCCTCCTCCTGGTGCTTGCCCGCCCTGCCAAGCCTGGCTTTAATGCCCAGATTTAGCATTCCGTGCTGTGAGTAATAGGGGCTGCCACCTCCACTTGATTGGGGTAATTGGCTTAATTACAGGCCTCTTCCCATGAGCTGGTCCCTGCCCACCCTCATCAGTGGGACCCAGGCTCCTGAGTGAGAGGACACTTGTCAGAGCAATGATGCCCTTCAAGGAGGCTCCAGGAAGGAGCTGTGCAGTGAAGGTGAAGCCAGGCTGCAGATGGCTTGCTCCTGCCCTTGAAGGACCTTGGCCAGCTGATATGCTCATAGCCAAGTAAATTAATAAGGAGGTGATTAGCCCCATTAGAGCTGTTGGGGAGACTGCACTCCCTCCAATCCAGGTCAGGCATGTGCTTGCATCTGTCACTGAGCTCAAGGTGACCCTGAAAGTACCAAGAAAGCAAATTTCTGTAGGGTCCCCACAAAGCTCTGGGGATTACCAATGAACCCTCATGGATCCAGAGGGCAGACACAGGCAGCAGCTTTGGGTAAGCAGGTTTCAGTGTCAGGCAGGGAAGGAACAGACTGTGGCTAGAAGGATGCATAAAGCACTTGGTGACTTCTGGAGGCACCTGAGAGCTGCTGGTGTGCTTGCAGGCTACTGGTGGGGACAGGAGACTGAAGTGTTCAGGACTGTACTGGTAGTCAGTGTGCCTTCAACCCGTCTGAGAGCAGGCTGGCTCTTGGTGCTGAGCTTCTGGGGCAGAGGGTGGTGGATTTGGGGCTGTGGGGTGGAGGGGAGAACCCACCTCTCTGGAGGGCATTGCAGACATCTGTCCTGTCAGCCGAGAGGAAGAGCTTGACCCCGTGGGACTTCAGGTACTGCGTGGAGTCCTCGTCACTGACGAAGCAGAACTTGGAGATCTCCAGCCCTTGGGGTCAGGGGATGAAAGCAAAGTCTCTGCTGTGAGGCAACATCCTTCCTGCAGTCCCCAACCCATCCCCTCCCCAGGTCTTGGTGTGCTCTGCTCCAGAGCTCAGAGGAACCCATTCCCCAGGGCTGTGTGGAGAACCTGCCCATGTCCTTCCTGTACCTCCTTGCCCTGTTGGTCCTCCAAAGCTACAGATTCCCTTCATCCCTCCTTTGAAGGAGCCTTCCTGGCAGCACTCTGGGGACTAGATTTGAGTGTTTTAAGAACTCTGTGTCTTTAGTAGCTGCCTGAGGATGCCCAGGCTGTGCAAAATGCTGCCACATGGAGCAAGGGATTGTCCAGCTCTGCACTCCTCAGCACAGCAGAGACAGGGACCTGTTGGAGCAGGGCCAGAGGAAACAACAGCTCTGAGGCCAGCCTGAGGGAGTTGGGGTTGCTCTGCCTGGAGAACAGCAGGCTCTAGGGAGACCTTCTGGTGGCCTTTCAGGACTTCAAGGGCCCAGGCAGAAAGCTGGGGACAGACTTTAGAGCAGGGTCTGTTGTGGCAGGACAAGGGAGGGTGGTTTGCAATTAAAAGAGGGAGGTTCAGACTGGAGAGGAGGAAGAAATGTTTGACATTGAGGGTGGTGAGACCCTGGCCTGGGTTGCCCAGAGAGGTGGGAGATGTCCCATCCCTGGAACCATTCCAGGTCAGGTTCTTTAGCCTCTGAGCAACCTGCTTGAGCCTAATGTCCCTGCTGACTGCAGGGGGGTTGCACAAGATTCCTTTCAAGGTCCCTTCCAAGCCAAACCATCCCAGGATGTGGCAGAAGGGAGCTGGCCTCTGCCAAGCAGCCTGGTCCTTGGCTGCGCTCTGGCCCCCTGGGCAAGCAGCATGGAGCTGGCAGGGATTGTTTCCAACAGAAGCCCTTCCCCTAGCTCTGTGTTTGCCACTGATGTTCCCCTGCTTCCCAGGCTCCTGGGGGCAAGCAGGGACCCCCGGGGGGGGTGGGTTGGGTCCTGCCTCACCGTAGTGCTTGGCACTGTTGATGATGCGCACCCCGCTGGCGGGGCTGTTGTTGGAGAGCACCAGGATGTCAAACAGCTCCTTCTCTGCTGGGTTGCTTTCCAGGATCTTCTTGTTCACATACTGTGCTGCCTGCCAGGAAAAGAAGAGGGCTTTTTTTCCTGGAGGAGCAAGGCTGCAGTGGTCTTCCCAGGGCTGTTTTGCACCAGGCTCTTACTTGCTTTGTGCTGCATCTCTCCACAGCTGTGCTCTGCCCCCTGTACTGGGCACTGGGAAGGACTCCTCTCAAATGCTGGGCTCACTTTAGGGCCCCTCACTACAAGAAGGGCATTGAGGGGCTGGAGCACATCCATAGGAGGGCAATGAAGCTGGGGAAGGGTCTGGAGAACAGGGCTGGTGAGGAGCAGCTGAGGGAACTGGGATCATTCAGCCTGGAGAAAAGGAGGCTGAAGGGAAGCCCTCTGGCTCTCCACAGCTCCCTGAAAGGAGGTGGGGATCAGGTGGGCTTTGGTCTCTTCTCCCAAGTGACAGGACAAGAGGAAATGGCCTCAAGTTGTGCCAGGGGAGGTTTAGGTTGGCCATGAGGAACAATTTATTCCCCCAAAGGGTTGTCAAGCCCTGGACCAGGCTGCCCAGGGCAGCGGTGGAGTCCTCATCCCTGGAGGGATTTCAAAGCCATGGAGATGTGATGCTGAGGAACAAGGTTTAGTGGGGGACTTGGCAGTGCTGGGTTATTGGTTGCCCTTGATCTGAAAGGTCTCTCCCAACCAAAACCACTCTATGGCAAGGCTGGCAGGTTATGGGGAGCCAGGCAGAGCAACCCTCCTGCAAAAGCCAGCACTAGGGGTGCAGGGAGCAGGCTAGCCTAGCAGGGGAGGTAGCCATGTGGGACTAGTGAAAAGCACAGGTCTCAGTGCCCTGCTCAAGTGCCAGGCCACACATCTATACCCCATGGTGGGAAGCAAGACCTCCAGCTGTGAAAGCTGAGCTTTCACCCCATCCTGTGGGGGTCTGCATGTGCCCTGGGACAGGTGTGGGGCTCACCTGGATGAAGGCAAAGGCTGTGCCTGGTGGCAAGGGCTTGTCCTGGTTGGCCTGCTGATGCCTTGTGTACTCCTCCTTGCCTTTCTCCAGGTACAGCTTGTGCTCCTCCTCCAGGCTGAAGATGGCTCTGGTGGTCACTGCAATGACCAGGGCTTCACTGGGGTCTTTCTGCAGGACAGGGAGGAGAGAGGGGTTAGGGGACAGCCAAGAAGTGGTGGAAGCCTCATCCCTGGAGGTGTTTGCAGCCAGGCTGGATGTGGCTGTGAGCAACCTGCTGTAGTGTGAGGTGTCCCTGCCCATGGCAGGGGGTTGGAACTGGCTGAGCCTTGAGGTCCCTTCCAACCCTGACAATTCTGTGATTCTATGAAAGAAGGAGCTTGGGGAGGAGAAGGGAACAAGGGGCCACAGGAGTCCCACAGTGGTAGGGCTGGGTGTTGGAGGCATCTCCCATGTGTCACAGCTCCTGATGCCTTTGGAGAAGAGATACCAAGCCCAGTCTTCCTCCTCAGGCCACCAAGGCTGAGGCAGGCAGTTGTGAAACCCTAACCTGTCTGGTAAGTGCCACAGGCTCTGAGAACAGCTCACACCAGAGGGTTGCTTCATCCTTCTGGTGTCTGTGGGCCACAGCAGAGCCATTGTCACTTGTTTGTGCTGACCTGGGCACTGCTGGATGTCTCTGCCTGTCCTGGTGGCTTTGCTCTGTGCTCTGGGAAGCCTGCTAAAGTTTCCACATGCAGAGGCTGCTGCTTTCTCCCTGCCTGCTCCAAAATTTAGTGTGAACAGATGCCTGCAGCCCTGCAACTTCTGCCCATGGAGGATCCCACAGGGAGCTCACTGGGCCAGGTGCCCAGCAGCTTCTGCTGGAACCCAGAGGCAAGCAACTCAAGCCACCCCAGCTCCAGGCTGTGGAGTGCTCTCCTCTCTGGTGGCATTTCCAAACTGTCTGCAGAAACACAGGATGTGAGTTTTGTAACACAGAACCTCTTACCTGTTTCACCTCAGTGTTTATCACAGTGCCTTCAGGCTCTGCCATCTTCCAGTGCCAGCTTCCAAGACAAAGAAAAATAGACACAATTAAACAATGAAGCCAAATCTAGAGAGGGGGAAGAGGGGAAAAGGGACAAGGGGGCTCCTGCCCACCCAGTGGAGCAGCCCAGGTGAACCTACTGCTGACAACAGCTCTGTTCTCAGCACCTGGGCTAATAGGTCCAGTCCATTATGGTGGAGAAGCAGCTTTTCAACCACAGATCACTGGTGGTGCTTTGAGTTTCTTCCCCCCAAAGAGTATTTTTCTCTGGGGGGATGAGAAAAACCACCTGCTGGAAGTGGTTGTGGAGCTCTCTCCTCCCAGCAAGATCTATCTGTATTTAAAAGCCAAAGTAGGTCAGATCTCATGGGCAGGCTTCTAGCTCACCTCCTTGCTGCCCTTCTTGCTGCTTTTGCTTGGGTGGTGGATTTGTGTCCACAGGCAAGCAAAGTCCCTGCATGAGCAGCTCATTAGCCTCAGCAGAGAGATGTGGGGAGGGCTGGGCTGCAGGATGGGACCCCCTCCATGGGGCTGGTCTGCTCCTCCACAGCCCTGTGAGCCAGCCAGCCCCAGGCTCTGCTAACCCAAGTCTGGCAGCTGGAAGTCTTGGGTGGGCATAGCCACAAGGTCTGCCTGTGCCTAGCAGCTGAATCTTAGAGCTCCATTTCTTTCTGTGCACCCAGCTGCTGCTGCTGCTGCTGTGGTTTCTGTGCCCACCATGCTGTAAACCTCCTCTGTGCACTATTCAGAAGGGCACGTTTAGGATTCAGCCTGAGGGATGGGAACTGTTCCCAGTGCCACCAAGGAGGATCCCACAGGCAGGGGGGGTGAGGGGGGGTGGGTGTTATCTCCACCCAGCAGCTCCTGCAAGAACACTGCAGGGTCTATCTGGAGAGCAGATGCAGCAATGACTGCTCTAGACATGTGCTGGGAAGGGCAGGGGGGTTAAACCCTCATTTACCAGTGTAGAGAGCGAGTCAGAGTCTTCAGGGAATCCTTTTACCTGCTCTCATTTTCTTTAATTCCTATTTATTGTCCAGGGACTGCCAAGTGCTGCCTGGGCTGGTCAGAAAATGCTCTTGGCTGATGCTAGACCCTTGCCCTAAGGGGGGTTCAATGCTTGCATGTGCCCCATGGGGTGGAGAGCCTGGAGTGCCTTATGAGGAGAGGCTGAGAGCTCTTGGCCTGGAGAGGAGAAGACTGAGAGGGGATTTAATGAATGTTTATCAATATCTGGGGGTCAGGAGGGAGGGGACAGGCTCTGCTCAGCTGCACCCTGTGGTAGGACAAGGGGCAATAGATAGAAACTCCAGCACAGGAGATTCCACCTCAGCATGAGGAGGAACTTCTTCACAGAGCTCTGGAACAGGCTGCCCAGAGAGGTTGTGGAGTCTCCTCCTCTGGAGACCTTCAAGCCCCACCTGGATGTGTTCCTCTGTGACCTGTGCTGGATTCTGTGGTCCTGCTCTGGCCGAGGCAGGGGGAGTTTGGACTCGCTGATCTCTGGAGGTCCCTTCCAGCCCCTAACATCCTCTGATCCCCTAACATCCTCTGAGCCTGTGGCCCTGTGAAAGTTGGGAGATGCTGAGCATCCCTCTGCCTCCTCCCCTCATAATCCTCAGTGCTGGGAAGAGATCCCCTCCCCGAAAGCAGGGAGAGAAGCTGAGCAGGGGGAAAGGATTCCTCTGAATTTCAGCCGAGTGCTTTCCTGAAAGTGAAAATGAAACGAGAGGAGGCAACGGAGCTGAAAACCGCTGCGGGGCAGGGGGGAGCCGGGGCGGGGGGAACACCACCGCTCATTTCTGCTCTGCTCTTCCAAGTGCTGCGAACCAAGCCCAGCTTCTCCTTCCCATCGCCCTGCCCCTCAGAGCTGCACTGTGTACACCTAGATCGGAGCCCACACAGACACCCCCACCACCGGCACCCCCACCACCGGCACCCCCACCACCGACACCCCCACCACCGGCACCCCCACCACCGACACCCCCACTACCGGCACCCCCACCACCGGCACCCCCACCACCGACACCCCCACCACCGGCACCCCCACTACCGGCACCCCCACCACCGGCACCCCCACGCTCACAGCCCCAGCCGCAGCGAAGCCTCCCGGGGGGATGCTCGCAGCCCACCCCGCCCATATGGAGCTCCCCAAGCCGGCAGCCAGCCTTCTGCTGGAGACACAACCCCGAACTCACCGAGCGGAGCCTCTCCAGGGGCAGCATCCAAGCTCGGCCGGCGCTGTTTATATTTCCCCCCGGCCGTGCGTGCGGGCAGGAAGGAGGCAGGCGGCAGGCTGGGCTCCAGCTCCGCTGCCTGGCGTGCTGGGATTTGTAGGCAGCTGGCTGGGTTGGAACGGTGCCCAGGCTTGGCTGCCTTCCCCAGGCAGCTCACGGCTGCCCAGGCCTGGCCACAGCCCTGCCGCTGCTTTTTGGAGCTGCTGCTGGCTGCCTACCAGCCCTGTGGTGTTGGCTGTTTCTTGTAGCGAGGTGCTCAGAGCCTGTCTCCAGCCCTCTCGTTGCTCAGCCCCCATACCTCCAGCCCTCTCATTTCCCAGCCCTCAAATAGGTAATAGTTATGGTTTGGACCAAAATGACAGGAGCAGCTTGCAGAGAGCTGGGCTGGGGAGTAAGGATGGCAGAGCCATGGCAGGGTGCAGTGGGTGTTCACTGTGCAGCTTTATCATCATGGGTTGGGGACCGTTTTTGTCTTCTCCCCCATTAAATTGCTTTCTTTTCCTTCTGCCCTCAGCAGGGCTGATTTGGAGCTGGGATCTTGTTGGGATCCTGCCAGGCTTGTGCTGCTGAGGTATTGCAACGTCCCTTTGCCATGTGATTTCATGGAATCAATCAACCAGGTTGGAAACAACCTCAGAGATCATCAAGTCCATCCTATTACCTAACACCTCCTGACAACTAAACCACGGCTCCAAGTGCCACATCCAAGCCTTTCTTGAACACCTCCAGGGATGGTGACTCCACCACCTCCCTGGGCAGCACATCCCAATGGCAAATCTCTCTTGCTGGGAAGAACTTTCTTCCTCACCTCCAGCCTAAACTTCCCCTGGCACAGCTTGAGACTGTGTCCTCTTGTTCTGGTGCTGGTTGCCTGGGAGAAGAAACCAACCCCCACCTGGCTACAACCTCCCTTCAGGTAGTTGTGTTTGGTGCTGTCCCAGAGGAGCAGCTCCCATTCTGCAGCTCTTCCTTTGCCCAGTCAGGGCACATCCCAGCCCTGGCTACTGGAAGATGCCCCAGACAAACAGCTCCCTCCCCCCAGGCTGGCTCCTGCCCAAGGAGACCAAACTCACCTCCATTAAGGTGTGTGGCACCAAGTTATCACCAGCATCACCAAATCTTCCACAGTGGGGGCTACAGCTGGGGTCCTGCACAGCTTGGCTTCACTGGGATGCTTGCCTGTTGCAATCAGGCTGTTGAATCACAGAATGGCTTGAGTTGGAAGGCTCCTTAAAAATCATCTAGTTCCAATCCCACTGCCATGGGCAGGGACCCTTCCCACTAGACCAGTGGTTGCACAAAGCCCCATCCTGTCTGCTCTTAAACACTTCCAGGGGTGAGGCACCCACAGCTTTTCTGGGCAACCTGTTCCAGTGTCTCTCCTCCCTCGTAGTCAAGAAGTTCTTCCTAATGTCCAATCGAAATCTACCCTGCTCTAGTTTAAAACCATTGCCCCTTCCCCCTTCCCTACATGCCCTTATAAATAGTCCTTCCCCAGCTTTCCTGTAGCCCCCTTCAGATACTGGAAGGCTGCTCCAAGGTCTCCCTGGAGCCTTTTCTTCTCCAGGCTGAGCAGACCCAGCTCTCTTGGAGAGGTGCTCCAGCCCTGAGAGCATCTTTCTGGCCCTCCTCTGGACCCTCTCTGAGTTCCATACCCTCGTGTTGGGAGCTCCAGAGCTGGCCCCAGCACTGCAGCACAGCAGAGGGGCAGAATGCCCTGGCTGCCCCTGCTGCCCCTGCTGCTGGGGGTCAGCCCAGGACAGGGCTGGCTCTGGGCTGGCAGCGCTCGGGGCCAGCTCATGCCCAGCTTTTCACCCCCCAGTTGTCTGGGTGGCAGCTGGGCAGCCGTGCCCACCGGTATGTGGCAGGCAGGTTTTGCTTCCTGCTCCCTCAGGGAGTTCCCTGCTGGCTTTTCGCCTGCCTGAGCAGCGCTTGGGTCAGCGGCGAGGTGGGGCCGGCAGAGCCCTGGGGCCGCCTGGTTCCTGGGCTGGCAAAGCAGACTTTCCAGTTTCAGCCTTGCTGTGCAGCCACTGCCCCTGCTGCACCCTCCGAGGTCTCACCTCACCCCGTGCCTGGGCCTGGAGATCACACTGCAAGGAAGGGAGACTGAGCCTGGGAAGGAGACCTGCTGGTGAGTCTGGTTTTGGGAGCCTGGTTAGCCCAGGGTGGGAGCGGCAAGAAGGGCTCCCCCAGCCCCTTTTCCCGGAGGGAAGGATGTTCCATGCTCCCTGCAGAGCCCACTGAGGCTGTGCTGCCCTCCTCAGACCACAGAAGGCTGTCCCCAAAGCCTCACCTCCAGGGGCTGGGCTGAGCTGTCATTTGCAACCAGGGTCGATGTCACACTCCTGAGAGGCAGCCCATGGGGGGTCTGGCAGGGAACAAGTGCTGAGACACCGAATTCTGTGCTGGGTGGGTACCTGCTGGCCTGTGCTGTCATGTCCCTCTGCCATGGCCCAAAGCCACAGCCTGCTGCCTCCTACATACCGGAGGCATGTCCCTGGCCACCGATTTCTCTGTGTGTTGACAGGAGGAAGCGGCCACTGAAGCTGCTGGTGGTGAGGCTGTGAGCACAGCTCAGCTGTCCAGTGGCACAGATGGCCCTGGTGGTCCTGGGCAAGTCTCTCAAGCTGTACCTCATTGCCTCAGCAATAATGCTGAAGGGAAGACAGCAATTCCCAGCCCTGTGCCTGCATGCAGCAGACATCACCACTGGAAAGCTTAAAGGCTCTTGCTGGCTTCAGGGCTCAGCAGATGGCAGCTTCTCTCCAGGAGGATCCCTGTGCAGAATACAGAATTAAGCAGGTTGGAAAAGACCTTTGAGATCACCAAATCCAACCTCTCACCCAACACCATCTGATCAGCTAAACCATGGCACCAAGTGCCTCATCCAGGCTCTTTTTAAACACTTCCAGTGATGGTGACTCCATCACCTCCCTGGGCAGCACATTCCAGTGGCCAGTCTCTCTTTCTGCAGGGAGCCATGGCCCTATGGGGTGGGCAGAGCAGAGGTGGAGTGAGATGGTGGTAGCTGCTTGGGCAGGGGAGTGCTCAGATGTTGGGCAGGGAAAGCTCAGCTCTTGGGCAGGGAAATACTCAGATGATGGACAGGGAAAAGCTCAGCTGTTGGGCAGGGAAATGCTCAGATGATGGACAGGGAAAAGCTCAGATGTTGGGCAGGGAAATGCTCAGATGATGGGCAGCGAAAGCTTGGATTATGGACAGGGAAATGCTCAGATGATGGGCAGGGAAAGCTTGGATTATGGACAGGGAAATGCTCAGATGTTGGGCAGGGAAATGCTCAGATGATGGACAGGGAAAGCTTGGATGTTGGGCAGGAAAAGCTCAGATGTTGGGCAGGGAAAGCTTGGATGATGGACAGGGAAAGCTTGGATGTTGGGCAGGAAAAGCTCAGATGTTGGGCAGGAAAAGCTCAGATGTTGGGCAGGGAAAGCTTGGATGATGGGCAGGGAAAGCTTGGATGATGGACAGGGAAATGCTCAGATGTTGGGCAGAGAAGTGCTCAGATGATGGGCAGGAAAATGCTCAGCTGTTGGGCAGCCAAGGCAGAGAGCCTTGGTCATGTCACCAGGACTGGTTGCCAGCAGTGCTTTGACGGCTGCAGACACTCTGGCTGCACAGCGCAGCCCCTGGTGAGCCTCTCCTTCCTTGCTCCTCACCTGAAAAGAGGCTGGAAGGAAGTTTTGGCTGGGGGGAAGCCCTGCTGCCAGGCTCAGAGCCTTGCTGTGGGGAGGACAGCAAGGAAATCCATTCTGCTCTCAAGCCCTTCCCTGGCGCTGCGTCAGCGTTGCCATGCGCACGGGTCAGGCTTACGCAGCTCGGAGCTGGCAGGGACCTCACCTGGGTGGCACCACTGCCACCTGCACCGGGGGCACTGCAAGCTCAGGAGCAAACCCTCCTGCTCCTCAGCCCTGTGAGATGGGGAGGGGGGAGAAAGGAGCTGAAAAAGGAGTGTTAGCTAATGGTGGGGGGAGCAAAGCCTTCAGCCTGTGCTGTAGGGCCGGGGGGCAGCCACACAAAGCAGCTCGTGGGGCTTTTGTTGCCCCCTCTGGCCAATTCTATGGATTCCAATTCTTTGGAGGGTGTCAGGGAGTGAATGGACTGGGGGGAATGGAGCAAAACTAGAAATGGGTAGACTGAGATTGGATGTGAGGAAGAAGTTGTTCCCCATGAGGGTGGTGAGAGACTGGCACAGGTTGCCCAGGGAGGTGGTGGAAGCCTCCTGCCTGGAGGTGTTTGCAGCCAGGCTGGATGTGGCTGTGAGCAACCTGCTGTAGTGTGAGGTGTCCCTGGCCATGGCAGGGGGGTTGGAACTTTGGAGCTGGCTGAGCCTTGGGGTCCCTTCCAACCCTGACAATTCTCTGATTCTCTGATTCTCCAAACCAAAGGGAACATCCCTAACCCCTGCCCCTGCTCCCTCCCCTTTCCAAAGGCAGGCTTGCAAGGACAGGAATGAGAAAGCAGGATGCAAGGGGCTGGCTGGCAGGGAGCCTTGCCTGCCTGCAGCTCCCTGCTGCTTCATTTCACACCTCAGTGCAGGGTGGCCAAGCCCTGACTGCTTGTGCTGGGCTCCTTTACTGCTGTTTGCTCTCGCCGGAGCCTGGGGCCACTGCTGGCACGCAGGCTGCTGGAAGGAAACCTCCACCCTGCTCCTTTCTCTTGCACCCACAGGTCACCCCGGGGGAGCCATGGTGGTGGCAGCCAGGAAAGGGGGGGTGACGGGCTCCCCCCTCACCAGCAGCCCCCTGCCCATCACCAGCACGGCTCAGCCGGGGCTCCTGGGGGGCTGGCTCAGCCGGATCCCACGTGAGTATGGCAGCACTTGTCCCCTCCTGCTCTCTGCTGGGGCTCTGGGCTCTGCCTGCTGCTGCTGAGGGTCAACGAGGCCAAGTGCAAAGTCTTGCACCCAGGCTGGGGCAAACTCCAGTATCATCACAGGCTTGGGGATGGAGGGCTGGAGAGCAGCCCTGTGGAGAGGGACCTGGGAGTGCTGGAGGGTGAAAAGCTGGGCAGGAGCTGGCACTGAGCAGTCAGCCCAGAGCCACCCTGTCCTGGACTGCCCCAGCAGTGTAGGCAGCAGGGGCAGGGAGGGGATTCTGCCCCTCTGCTGGGCTCTGCTGAGACATCCCTGCAGTGCTGGGGCAGCTCTGGAGTCCTCAGCACAGGCAGGGACCTGTTGGAGCAGGGCCAGAGGAGGCCACAGCAGTGCTGACAGGGCTGGAAGCCCTCTGCTGTGAGGCCAGGCTGAGAGAGTTGGGGTTGTGCAGCCTGGAGAAGGGAAGGCTCCAGGGAGACCTTCTGGTGGCCTTTCAGGACTTAAAGGGGGCAATCAGAAAGCTGGGGGCAGACTTTTGAGCAGGGTCTGTTGTGGGAGGACAAGGGGGGGATGGTTTGAACTAAAAGAGGGAGATTCAGAGTGGAGAGAAGGGAGAAATGTTTGCCACTGAGGGTGGTGAGACCCTGTCCTGGGTTGCCCAGAGAGGTGGGAGATGTCCTATCCTTGGAACCACTGCAGGTCAGGTTGTGTGGGGCTCTGAGCAACCTGCCCTAGTTGCAGCTGTCCCTGCTGACTGCAGGGGGGTCCTTTAAAGGTCCCTTCAACCCAGTCTGTGATTCTATGACACTAGATGCACTTGGTGTGTTTTCTCTTGCTGTTAACTCTTCTGTCCATCTCCATTCCCTGGATGCTGCACCAGTGCCCAGATGGGCTCTCATTGCTGTGGCTGTGGCAGTGGCCATTCTCTTCCTCCTCTTCCTCCTCTGCATCATCAAGTGCTGCTGTTGCAAGAAGAAGCCCAAGAAGAAGGAGAGAGTTGGCTTGCCCCCTGTCAGCGGCTCCACCACGGCCAGCCTCGTGCGTCCTGCTTTCCCCTCTCCCCCCCTCCCTACTCACCTAGGGGAGTGCTGCCCCACAGCCTGCTTCTGCTGATGGTGGGGCCACAGCATGGCTGAGCACTTCCTGAGGGCAGTGCTTCTCTGTGCTGCAGGTGCAGCCTGGGCTGGAGGACCTGGAGCAGGGCACGGAGCAGACGTGGCGAGGAAAGCTGCAGTACTCCCTGGAGTACAACTTCCGTGCACACGAGGTGGGGATGCTCATGGCTGTGGCACAGCAAGGACAAGGATTTGCTCTGGCATGGTCCCTCTTTGCTGCCCACTGAGGGGCACCATGCCCTCTTACACCTCTCCCCCTGCCCCTAGCCTGCTGGCTCTCAGGCCTGCATGGCATCGAGCGTCCCTGGCACGGCATCCTCCCTGCTGCACTCGCTGCCCACCAAGCCCCTGGTGATCTGGCCCCGTTCTCCTTCTCCTGGTGACCTTGTGCTGCATCACTCCTTTTAAGCTGAAAGTTGGTGTGAAGCAGGCAGCTGACCTGAAAGCCATGGACAGTGGAGGCACATCTGATCCATATGTGATTGTCTACCTGACGTCTGACACGACAAAGCGATACGAGACCAAGGTTTACCGCAAGACCCTCAACCCCATCTTCAATGAGAGCTTCACCTTCCAGGTGAGAGGAGGCAGCTGAGCATGGGCTTTTGCTCCCATCAAGAGCAGTTGCATGGGAACTGACTGCTCCCTGGGCAAAATCCTCTGTGCAGGGAGATGTCTTGGCAGGCAGGATGGGGAAACGTTGGACAGAAAGTCCTCTTCTTGTATTGTGTCCAGTTCTGGGCCCCTCAGTTGTAGAAGGACCTCAGGGAGCTGCTTGAAAGAGTGCAGGGCAGAGCCATGAAAATGAAGAAGGGAGTGGAACATCTTCCTTATGAGGAGAGACTGAGGGAGCTGGAGCTCCTTGGCTTGGAGAGGAGGAGACTAAGGGGTGGCCTCATTCATGTTTATAAGGATGTGCAGGGGGAGTGCCCAGAGGATGGAGGCTCCATGTCCTCCCTTCTGTGCCACTTGGTTGGTAGGAGACCCCACCCCCACCTCATCCCCTCAGCCTGGAAGAGCAGCAGCTCTGCATCTGTGCACAAGAAAGCAGGGAGGGACCTGAATGGCAATAAATACACAGAGGGTGAGTGCCCAGAGGCTGGAGCCAGGCTCTGCTGGGGGATGCCCAGTGCCAGCACAAGGGGCAGCGGTGGAAGCTGAGGCAGAGGAAGTGCCATGGAAACAGGAGGAAGAATTATTTCCCTGTGAGGGTGACAGAGCCCTGGAGCAGGCTGCCCAAGGGGGTTGTGGAGTCTCTCTCTCTGGAGATATTCAAGACCTGCCTGGATGTGTTCCTGAGTGACCTGCGCTGGGTGACCCTGCTCTGGCAGGGGTTGGGCTGGAGGAGCTCTGGAGGTCCCTTCCAACCCCTAACAGTCTGTGAGTCTGTGATTGCTCCTGCTGCCCTATCCCATGGGACAGGTCTGCCTCTGGGCAGCGAGTCTAGGGTTCTGGGGGGGTCCTCTCCTGCAGGTAGCCCAGGCAGAAGTTCCTGAATCCACGCTGGTGATGCAGATCTACGACTTCAATCGCTTTGCCAAGCATGACATCATCGGGGAGGTCCGGCTGCCTCTGGCCAAAGTCAACCTGCAGCACGTCACCGAGCAGTGGAGTGACCTAGCAGCTGCCAGCAAAGTGGAGGTCAGTCCTGGTGGCTGCACTGGACTCCTCAGCACTGGTCAGGCCACACCCTGAGTCCTGTGCCCAGTTCTGGGCTCCTCAGGTTAGGAAAGATGTTGAGTTGCTGGAAGGTGTCCAGAGAAGGGCAACAAAGCTGGGGAGGGGTCTGGAGCACAGCCCTGTGAGGAGCTGGGGTTGCTTAGACTGCAGAAGAGGAGGCTCAGGGGAGACCTTCTTGCTCTCTACAACTCCCTGAAGGGAGGTTGGAGCCAGGTGGGAGTTGGTCTCTTCTCCCAGGCAACCAGCCCCAGAACAAGAGGACACAGTCTCAAGCTGTGCCAAGGGAGGTTTAGGCTGGATGCTAGGAAGAAATTCTTTCCAGCAAGAGAGATTGGCCATTGGGATGTGCTGCCCAGGGAGGTGGTGGAGTCCCCATCCCTGGAGGTGTTTAGGAAGAGCCTGGATGTGGCACTTGGTGCCATGGTTGAGTTGCTCAGATGGTGCTGGGTGATAGGGTTGGACTGGATGAGCTTTGTGGTCTTTCCCAGCCTGGTGAATTCTGTATGCCTGCTCTGTATGTCTGCAACTTCTGCTGCACTGTTGATTTGCTTGCCACTCACCCCAAGGAGCAAGCCAGAGGGGTGAGGAACACCCAGGAACTGTGGAACCAGGCTGGTGCTCACAGCCCTGGGTGTGCCAGCTGCTCTGTGTGGTGCTGATGGCTGGCATCTCTCCCTCAGGAGGAGCAGCTGGGTGAGATCTGCTTCTCGCTGCGCTACGTGCCCAGCACGGGCACGCTGACTGTGCTCATCCTGGAAGCCAAGAAGCTGAAGAGGATGGACTCCCATGGGCTTTCAGGTCAGCAGGGGCTGGTCATGCTCAGCCCTCCCTACTCCTGCCTGGGTCTTGGTGATGGTACTGCAAACCTTTCAAAGCTCTTGGCGCTGAGGTCTTCTTCTTGCTGCCACCACCATACCCTGTCCTTGGGTGGCTCCCAGCCTGCCCCAGCATAGATCCTTCAGCTCTCCTTTCAAAGCTCTTGGTGCTGAGATCTTCTTCCTGCTGGCTCCCAGCCTGCCCCAGCATAGATCCTTCAGCTTTCCTTCCAGAGCTCTTCGTGCTGAGATCTTCTTCTTGCTGGCTCCCAGCCTGCCCCAGCATAGATCCTTCAGCTTTCCTTCCAGAGCTCTTCGTGCTGAGATCTTCTTCCTGCTGGCTCCCAGCCTGCCCCAGCATAGATCCTTCAGCTTTTCTTCCAGAGCTCTTGGTGCTGAGATCTTCTTCTTGCTGGTTCCCAGCCTGCCCCAGCATAGATTCTTCAGCTTTTCTTCCAGAGCTCTTGGTGCTGAGATCTTCTTACTGGCTCTCAGCCTGCCCCAGCATAGATCCTTCAGCTCTCCTTTCAAAGCTCTTAGTGCTGAGATCTTTTGCTGCCACCACCATACCCAGCCCTTGGCTGGCTCCCAGCCTGCCCCAGCATAGATCCTCCAGCTTTAGGCAGAGCTGGGGTTATCTCCCAGAAGATGCCATGGCTGGATGGCACGGGGAGCTCATGGTAGGAGGCAGGAGGAGGTGAGCTGCTGGGTGGCTGGCAAGGGGAGGGAGGGTGGATGTTCACCATGGGCAGGTGGGACAGCGTGCTCTGCTGTTTTGTGGCTGAGCTCCTCACTCACAAGTGGTTGCTTGTGCCAGTTATGCCTCCTCTCTCCCCAGACCCTTTTGTCAAGGTGCATCTCATCCTGAACAGGAAGAAATGGAAGAAGAAGAAGACAAGTGTGAAGAAGAACACCTTGAGCCCTTACTTCAACGAGGTCTTTGTTTTTGAGGTGCCTTTCAGTCAGATCCAGGTGGGTTTCCCTGCCAGCAGCGGGGGGCTGGGAGGGTCTCTGCTGTCACCAGCCCCCTCTGCCTCCTCTCTGGCTGTGTGTGTGTGTCCCTGCAGAACGTGGACGTGGTCATCTCCGTCTGGGATCATGACAAAGTCAGCAGGGACGAGCCCATCGGCAAGCTGGCCCTGGGCTGCCGAGCCACGGGCAACCAGCTGCGGCACTGGTCGGACATGCTGGCCAACCCCCGCCGGCCCCTCGCCCAGTGGCACAGCCTGCAGCCCCCCGACGTGGTGGACAGAGCCCTGGGCCTGAAGCCCCACCTCAGGCTGCCCCTCACCTCCAGATAGGGCTGGTCCCCCCCTCCGCCTGGGGGCGGCAGGGAGGCCTTGGAGAGGCGAAGGGCTGTGGCTCAGCAAGATCCAGATGGGTCAGTCCCAGCTCAGAGCTGGCAAAGAGGGGACTGGGGGCTTTGGGGTTTTTGGTGGGGGGGGACAGGAGATGATCTTGGTGCTGGTGCAGCTCATGCCCTGTGTAGTGCCTGGAGCAGGGCAGCTCAGGACCCCAGGGAAAGGCTGGGTGTGGAACAAAGGGTGCTAGAGGAGATGGCCTGGGCACAGGACCCAGCTCATCCCAGCTCCTTGGGGACCAGGGGCACAGATTATGGAATCCCAGCCTGGTGGGGGGGTTGGAAGGGACCTCTGGAGATCATCCAGTCCAACCCCCCTGGTGACCCACAGCAGCTTGCCCAGGATCACAGTGTTGAGGTGGGTTTGGAATGTCTCCAGAGAAGGAGACTCCACAGCCTCTGTGGGCAGCCTGCTCCAGGGCTCTGTCACTCTCAGAGTAAAGGAGGCTTCAAGCTGATGCAAGCCCACCGAGTCCATTGGTCTGTTTAAAGCAGGGCACTGCTGTGCCATCAGCCTGGGCTGGGAAGCCTGTCTGCTTGTGAGCAGCTTGGCAAGAGGTGAGCTCCTGGCAAGACTTTGTGTGTCCTGTGAAGGCTTGCAGACGAGACCAAGATCGTGAAGCACACTACTGAGAGACTTGAGAGGAGAGGACATGCAGACAAAGGTGCTCTTAGAGATGCAATAAGCATGCCCTGTGCCCTGGCTAGAGACTAAAGGAGACAGCAAAATCAGCCTCTGGCTCTCTGCATGGCTTCACTCTTAGCCCATTTCCAGCCCCTGCTGATTTGTCCCTCCTGAGATGCGACCCAGGGCGTGGGACTCAGCAGCAGCCATCTCCAATGGACCATGCAGGTGAGGCTGCAGAGTGTCAGCTCCATCCACCCAGCATGATCTTACAGTACCAGTGCAGTGAGGTCTGCACCTCCAGCACCTGCAGATGGGGACTCTCATACCATGTCCACACCAACCCTGATGAAGCTGGGTTGCAGCCCTTGTAGGAAGGTTTCATGGAATCTAGAAGGGGTTTGTGGCCAAATCTGTCCTGCCCTGCCTCGTGGGGCCTTGTGGTGAGGTCTCTGGAAGTAAAGATCCCTCCTAGAAGGATGAGGGCAGCAGGGAGGTGCCTCCATCCCTGCCCATCCTTGGGTATGCTCCAGCCTGGTGTGGTTCAAGAAGAGCTGCTCTGAGCCCTCTGCAGAATGGGAAGTCCATTGGGCTGGAGGAGGGGATCACCCTTGCTCCAAAATACTTCTGCTACAAAGCAGCCAGAGCAGGCTGGGGCTCATAGCATGGAATTTCAGCCCCAAAAGCCAGCAGAAACCTGCCCTGCAGGGAGCTGTGGGCATGCCACAAATAGCTGTGCCTGGGCTCTGGAGGAGGGAGAGCCCGAGGGGGTTAATGAGGAGCCATTGCAGAGCACTTAATCTGCAATTACCCAGAGCTCCACCGAGCCACCAGCCCAGAGCCACCAGACACGGAGCAGCCAAGGAGGCTGGGCAGGCTCTGGCTGGAGATTAATGGCCTGAGCCTAACCACAAAGAGCTGCTGCCTCGGCAGCCTGATCAATCTTCTCCAGGCTTCACCCTGCCTGGCAGCAGGGCAGAAAGGAGAGGCAGCTTTGGAGATGGCTGTGACAAGTGGAGTGTGGCTTCTGCTGGGCCACCAGCAGCTGCTGCTGCCTGCTGGGGAGAGGCAGGAGGAAGGCACTCACCTGGGGAAGGCTTCTGAGGGATGCTGCAGAGTCTCCACTTTTCTCCCTCTGCTCAGCACTGCTGAGGACACAGCTTGGGGACTGCCTTCAGTTCCGGGGCCCTCACTGCAAGAAGGACATCAGGCTGCTGGAGCAGGTCCCCAGAAGGACAGCAAAGCTGGGGAAGGGGCTGGGGAGCAGGGCTGGGGAGGAGCTGCTGGGGGAGCTGAGGGAGTTTAGCCTGGAGAAAAGGAGGCTGAAGGCAGAGCTGGCTCTACAGCATCCTGAGAAGAGGGTGGAGGCAGGAGGGAGTTGGTCTCTTCTCTCTAACAGCAAGTGATAGGATGAGAGGAAATGGCCTCAAGTTGCACCAGGGGAAGGTTAGGTTAGAGATGAGAAGAAACTTCTTCCCTGAAAGGGTTCTCAAAGGCTGGAAGAGGCTGCCCAGGGAGGTGGAAGAGACCAACCCCCACCTGGCTGCAACCTCCCTTCAGGTAGTTGCAGGCAGCAAGAAGGTCTCCCCTGAGCCTCCTCTTCTGCAGGCTAAGCAACCCCAGCTCCCTCAGCCTCTCCTCATAGGGCTGTGCCCCAGACCCCTCCCCAGCTTTGTTGCCCTTCTCTGGACACCTTCCAGCAACTCATGTGGTTGAAAAAGGTGCAGGGAGATCATCCTGATAGCAGTGCCTGCATCTCCCCCATCCAGCTCTGGCCCTGCTCAGAGCCTGGGTGGGTGCAGTCCCTGCTGAGCAATGCTCATGGTGCTTTTTTGGTGTGAAGCCAGAGAACCTGGGAGCAGGCTCCCAGCTGGACTGACTCTGGGGTGAGCCTTGGCACAGCAGAGCTCAGCCACCCCATTTGTTTGCTCAGCAGGGAGAGGCAGGTGGGTGGGGATGATCTCTACCCAGCCCCAATTCTTCATGCATTGCTGAGCCTGCTTTCTTCCTCCCTCACAGCTTTCCCTTCTCCACCTGCCTTATGTTCTTCCAGCAGGGCTTTGAGCACTCTCCTGCTCAGCAGGACCCTCTTAATATCTGCTGGCAGCCAGCTGAAGCAGGGCTGGTGGCGCTGGAGTTTGTTTTGTGGCTTATTCCAGTTCTGGAGCCTCTGTTCCAGGAAGGATCTGGAGGGGCTGGAAGGTGTCCAGAGAAGGGCCAGGAGGATGAGCAGAGGGCTGGAGCTGCTCTGCTGTGAGGACAGACTGAGGGACTTGGGGCTGTGCAGTCTGGAGAAGAGAAGGCTCCCAGGAGAACTCATTGTGGCCTTCCAGGATCTGAAGTGGGCTCCAAGAAAGCTGGGGAGGGACTTGTGAGGGTGTCAGGGAGTGATAGGACTGAGGGGAATGGAACAAAACTAGAAATGGGTAGATTGAGATTGGCTGTGAGGAAGAAGTTGTTCCCCATGAGGGTGGTGAGAGCCTGGCACAGGTTGCCCAGGGAGGTGGTGGAAGCCTCATCCCTGGAGGTGTTTGCAGCCAGGCTGGAGGTGGCAGTGAGCAACCTGCTGTAGTGTGAGGTGTCCCTGGCCATGGCAGGGGAGTTGGAACTGGCTGAGCCTTGAGGTCCCTTCCAACCCTGACAGTTCTGTGATTCTATTTCACCCAAAGTGAACACAGCCTGCTTGGGAGCCTGCTCATGGGAGGGTGCACAACCCTGTCTTGTGTGCATCTCCATTTCACCTCCCTGTGTCCTTGGCAAAGCTGGTTGCCCCTCATCCACCATGGCCGGGTGTCTGGGCATCTTCTGCCTGCCTGATCCTCCTTGTGTGCTTGGAGGGCCTGGAAGAGGAGGATTCCCTGGTGGAAGATGCAAGAAGAAGAGAAGTGGAAGGAGAGGGAAGCCAACTTCTCCTGAGCTTTGTGTGTGCTGGATTCTCAAGTCTGCATCTAGAGGGCAGGGTGGGTCTGTGCTCTGAGCTGGGTCTCATCCCTTGTGAGCACAGGCTGAGGGAGCTGGGGCTCTTTAGCTGGGAGAAGAGGAGCCTGAGGTCACCTCCTTCATGTTGATAAAGATGTGAAGAGTGAGTGCAGGGAGGATGGAGCCAGGCTCTGCTCAGGGATGGCCAATGACAGGACAAGGGTGCAGGCTGGAGCAGAGGAGCTGCCTTGGGAACAGGAGGAGAAACTTTTTCCCTGTGAGGGTGCCAGAGCCCTGGAGCAGGCTGCTCAGAGAGGCTTTAGAATCTCCTTCTCTGGAGACACTCAAAACCCACCTGGATGTGCTCCTGTGTGACCTGCCCTGGGTGATCCTGCTCTGGCAGGGAGGTTGGACTCAATAGACTTTTGAAGTCCCTTCCAGCCTCTAACATTCTCTGATTCTCTGTCCTCTGGTTTGCAGCCTCATTAGAGACTCATCAGTGCAGATTTCCTCTTCTGGAGGTGAAACATGCATGTGAGAGCAGAGAGAGCTGTGATGCTGTGGTGAAAGCCTGGTCCTGCTGCCTCAGGGCCAGCTGGCAGCCCTGGGGGGATGCTGGGAGGTCCAGGGGGCTTTTGTTCTAAGAAGTAGGAGCCAATCCTTGCCTGACCCTGCACCACAAAAGCAAAGGAGGCTCTGCTGGTGGCTTAAGAGGAGCAAGTCAGGTATCCAAAGCCAGCCTGCAAGGTGCCTGAGAGGTGAGCGAGGAGTTGGTTCCTCTGCTTCAGGCGAGGACCAGTCCCTGGCTTAAGAGGGGCAAATCATGTCCTCAAAGCCAGCCTGCAAGGTGCCTGAGAGGTGGTTGAGGAGCTGGTTCCTCTGCTTCAGGCATGGGCCAGCTCCTCTGCCTTGGGTGAGCAGTGTGCAGGTTGATGGCCAGTTGAAAAGCAGGGCCTGGGGCAGGCAGAGGTCAGCTAAAGGAGACCCTAATAAAGCACTGAAAGTTGTGCTCTTTGCTTGCAAGCTTTACAGTCTCAATTGTTTACACCCAGATCCAAGACTTCTGCCCTCCACAAGTCCCTCCCAGAGCAAATGCTTCCCCTCCTCAGGGGTTTTTCATGATGCTTGACCCTGCCCTTGTGAGAGCTCAGCCAGGAGAGGCGCAGCAGGAGCGGGCTGAGCCTGCCCCGTGCTTGTCACCCATCGTCTGCTGTGAGACAGGAATGATTATGGACTCTCATCATTCAGCCTGGCTGTGGGCTGGCTGGCCTCCAGCCACAGAGTTTTAGGTGGTTGGTGTTTTTTTGGCTGGTCTCGAGCTGGAGAGCTGGAGAGGATCGAATTGCTTCTCGCCAGGAGCGAGCCTGCTGCTTGCATAAAGATTCCTTAAGCAGCCATCATTAGGGCTCGGGATTTAATGGGCCAAAGCCTGGCCTTCTGCCAAGCAGGCCTTCCTTTCTTAAAGCTCCAGCTCCTGGGCTTGGGGGGGTCTTGAGCACAGGGTCACAGGGTCACAGGATGTCAGGGGTTGGAAGGGATCCAAAGAGATCATCGAGTCCAACCCCCCTGCCAGAGCAGGACCATGCAATCCAGCTCAGGTCACACAGCAATGCATCCAGACAGTGCCTTGAAAGGTTCCAGAGAAGAAGACTGCACAACCTCTCTGGGCAGCCTGTTCCAGTGCCCTGTGACCCTCACAGTGAAGAAGTTCCTCCTTGTGCTGAGGTGGAACCTCCTGTGCTGCAGCTTCCATCCATTGCTCCTTGCCCTATCCCAGGGAGCAAGTGAGCAGAGCCTGTGCCCTCCCTCCTGACCCCCAGCCCTCAGGTATTGATAAACATTGATTAAATCCCCTCTCAGTCTTCTCTTCTCCAGACTCATCAGCCCCAGGTCCCTCAGCCTCTCCTCACCAGGCAGTGCTCCAGACCCCTGATCATCCTCATAGCCCTCTGCTGGACCCCCTCCAGCAGATCCCTGTCCCCTTCAACTGGGCAGCCCAAAGAAGCACCAAAACTGTCACAGGTTTCATGTTTGCCCTCCCCAAAGAAGATTGGTGTTCTGGGTGGGTAGGAACTCATCACTGCTGGCTTGCTGCATGTCAACAAGGTGGGGATTGCTCAACCAGCCTTGCTAACCTCACACAGAGGTGATGAAACCCTTCTGAGCACTGACTGCAGGCTCTGAGCAGACACCAGCACCAGGTTAGCCAGGAGCTGAAGGGAGCTGCAACACAGCCTTGACCTGCAAGCAACCCAACCCCATGTCTCCAAACCTGGGAGCAGTGTCTGGGAGGATGGTAGGTTTCCAAACAAGAGTTTCATCACCCTGCCCCTTAAATAAGGACACTGCAGAGAGAGAATGGAATGGCCTGACATGGAATGGCATGGAATGGAATGGAATAGAATGGAATAGAGTGGAATGGAATGGAATAGAGTAGAACGGAATGGAATGGAATAGAATGGAACGGAATGGAATGGAATGGAATGGAATAGAATAGAATAGAATAGAATAGAATAGAATAGAATAGAATAGAATAGAATAGAATAGAATAGAATAGAATAGAATAGAATAGAATAGAATAGAATTCACCAGGCTGGATAAGACCTTTGAGATCAAGTCCAACCTCTCACCCAGCACCATCTGAGCAACTATACCATGGCACCAAGTGCCTCATCCAGGCTCTTCCTAAACACCTCCAGGGATGGGGACTCCACCACCTCCCTGGGCAGCACATCCCAATGGCCAATCTCTCTTGCTGGGAAGAATTTCCTCCTAACATCCAGCCTGAACCTCCCTTGGCACAGCTTGAGACTGTGTGCTCTTGTTCTGGGGCTGGTTGCCTGGGAGAAGAGACCAACCCCCACCTGGCTCCAACCTCCCTTCAGGGAGTTGTAGAGAGCAAGAAGGTCTCCCCTGAGCCTCCTCTTCTCCAGGCTAAGCAACCCCAGCTCCCTCAGCCTCTCCTCCCAGGGCTGTGCCCCAGACCCCTCCCCAGCTTTGTTGCCCTTCTCTGGACACCTTCCAGCATCTCAACATCTTGGAGGTCTCTTCCAACCTGGTTGACTCTATGGAATGGCCTCAAGCTGTGCCAGGGGAGGTTTAGCTTGGACATGAGGGACAATTTCCTCCCCAAAAGGCTTTGTCAAGACCTGGAAGAGGCTGCCCAGCTGGAGTGCCCTTCCCTGGAGGGCTTTAAAAGCCATGTGGGTGTAGTGCTGAGGGGTATGGTGACAGTGCTGGGTTAATGGTTGGACTGGATGGTCTTAATGAGAGAGATTGGCCATGGGAATGTGCTGCCCAGGGGGGTGGTGGAGTCACCATCCCTGGAGGTGTTTAGGAAGAGCCTGGATGAGGCACTTGGTGCCATGGTTGAGTTGCTTAGATGGTGTTGGGTGACAGGTTGGGCTTGATGGTCTCAGAGATCTTTTCCAACCTGCTCTGCTCTATTCTATTCTATTCTATTCTATTCTATTCTATTCTATTCTATTCTATTCTATTCTATTCTATTCTATTCTATTCTATTCTATTCTATTCTATTCTATTCTATTCTATTCTAGTCCAGTCCAGTCCATTCCATTCCATTCCATTCCAGTCCATTCTCCAGTCCAAGCTATGTTTCCTCTTGCACATGTTGCAGCCATGCTCATCTGAGCACACAGAAGTCTCAGCCTGTTCTCCAGACATGTTGTGGGTCATGTCCTGGTCCTTGGCAAGCTCTGAGGACGTGCAGACACCCAGAAGATTGTGATCAGGTCACTGCAGTAATGCTATCCCAGGGCAGGCTGGGTGGGAATGCCAGAGGGATCACCTCTCAGGCATGGCAGCTGCTGAAGACCTGGGCACAGACCTGCACTGGGCAGGGGTGGGGGATTTCCACAGGGCCTGCCAGCTCAGCCTGGGGCTGTGGCTAAAGAGCCATGCCATGGTAGGGGCCAACCATGCTCTGCCTGTACCAAGGCTGGTGCTAAACCAGCACCTCAGCACCACAGCTCTGCCTCTTTTCAGCACCTCCAGGCATGGGGACTCAGCCACCTCCCTGGGCAGCCTCTTCCAGCCTTTGAGAACCCTTTCAGGGAAGCAGTTTCTTCTCATCTCTAACCTAACCTTCCCCTGGTGCAACTTGAGGCCATTTCCTCCCATCCTATCACTTGCTGTTAGAGAGAAGAGACCAACTCCCTCCTGCCTCCACCCTCTTCTCAGGATGCTGTAGAGCCAGCTCTGCCTTCAGCCTCCTTTTCCCCAGGCTAAACTCCCTCAGCTCCCCCAGCAGCTCCTCCCCAGCCCTGCTCCCCAGCCCCTTCCCCAGCTCTGTGTTGCCTGGAGCTGCAGAGCACTGACTCTCAGTGGTGCCTGGAAAACATCCATGGAATAGAATCCCAGACTGGTTTGGGTGGGAAGGGTCCAGAAATGATCACCCAGTCCAACCCCTCTCTGGTCAGCAGGGACATCCCCAACCAGAGCAGGTTGCTCACAGCCCCAGCCAACCTGAGCTGCAGTAGTTCCAGGGATGGGGCATCCACCACCTCTCTGGGCAGCCTGGGCCAGGGTCTCACCACCCTCAGTGTCAAACATCTCTTCCTTCTCTCCAGTCTGAATCTCCTTCTTTTGCTTTAAACCACCACCTCTTGCCCTGTCTCAACAGGTCCTGCTCAAAACCCTGTCCCCAGCTTTCTTCCCAGTCCCTTTAAGCACTGAAAGGCCACCAGAAAGTCTCCCTGGATCCTTCTCTTCTACAGGCTGAACAAGCCTGACTCTCCCATCCTGTCCTCACCTTGTCAGGGCTGGCTCTGGAGCAGCCTAAAAATCCCCAGCTGCAAGGGGAGGCAGAGGCTGGGCTGGGGGAGGAGGGCAGGAGCTGTTTGCTCTCCTGTCTCCATGGGGATCCCCTACACACACACACACACATGCTCCATGGGCTGCAGAGTATTTCCAGCTACATTTCCCCCTGCTTCTCCTTCAGCCCCATGGAGATCTGCTTCTGGATGATCCCATGGTGGGGAGAGACCTTTCTTGCTGGTGATCTGCTGCCTCTGCCCAGCCTTGGGGCTGTCTGCAGTGGTTCTGCAGGGATGGTTTATGACCCCCCCGTGGTTGTGTGGAAAGGTTTCACGCAGGAAGGTGCTGCCAATGCTTCCTGTGGGGGTAAGTGAGGTTACAGAGTGATGGATGGCTCAGGTGGATTGTGGGGTGCTCTCTCTTTCTCCTCTTCGTTCCTGAGGGACAGAGCAGCTCCCAGGCCATTGGAGGCTTATGGAACTGTGCCCTTGTCAGTGGAGAAGCCACCCTGTGTCCTCAGGGGGGACACTCCATTAGGAGCCTTGCAGATGGATGTCTGTGTGCATGGAGCCTGGGCTCCCCATGACCTTGAAGCCACATCTGATGTGGCTTCTTGGTGGGAGGAAGAGGGAGAGGAAGGCTCTCCCAAGGAAAAGCACTCCTCCAGCTCCTCCAGGGTGGCTCCACTTGCCCACCCCATGGCTAGAAGCTATCCTCCCCCTCCCCACCCCTCCTCTCCTCTGGGGCTGCCTGCCTGGCCTGCCCCAGCCAAGGGAGGTGCACAGGGGACTCTTGCACATCATTGGTCTGAGAAGGTCTCCATGCCCTTAAAGAGAAGGTGGATTTTCTGCCCAGCCACCCGAGAAGCCCTTTTATACCTCCTTGCTGAGCCAGCTGCCTGCAGCTCGCCAGTCCCTCCTGTCCGTCCAGCAGGACTCTGCTGTTTCTCCTCCAGACTTGGGTGAGCCATTTTGCATGCCTCTTAACGACCCAGCTTGCTTTGAGGGGGGTGAGGAGGAAGCAGGGCCGCTCCCTCGAGTTTTAGGGAGACAAATACCCGGTGGGAGCGACCTGCTGGGAGAAACGAGGGCGCTGGCAAACCCTTCCCCATCCTTTGCCTGCTGGGGAGGCTCTGTGCATCACAAAGTCTCCCTCTGTGCTTTCCATCGACCTTCTTCCCCTCTGGGTTCGTGCCTTTCCCTCCCTTGGTGGCTCTGCTCTCCAGTTTGAGCGGTGAGGGCAAGCAGAGCTGCTGCCTCCCTAACGCTAACCCCCTCCAGGACCCTGGGCTGCGGGGTCCTTGCCTGCGGTCCCTCCGAAGTGATGCTCCCTCCTCACGCCCCTTCCTCAGCATCTCGCAGCGCTTTCCTCCCCCCCGAAACACCCTCAGGCGAGGGCCGGCAGCCAAATTCACTGCGTCCTCCGCTGGAGGAAGCGATTTGAAGCCCGCATTGGAGGCAGCGAGCCCCAGCCCGGCGCGGTCCCTTCGCTCCCCCGGCAGCGCCGCGGTGCCTGCGGGCGTGGGGCAGGGATGGGAATAAAAATAGAGGCAGCGTTCCGCGGCCGCCACGGCCCCCAGCCCCAGCCCCAGCCCAGCCACCTGCGGTGCCTTTTGCCTCCCTTCGCCCTGACCTCACTGAGTCACGGGGGCTGGCAGCAGGGAAAGGCTGAGGAGACAGCTGCAGCTCCTTCTGCAGCTCCCTGGCCATTTTTAGAAGCACTTCCCCCCCCCCCTTCCTCCCCTCCTCTTCCTCCCAAAAGTAATGCGATGGGCCCGCACATTTTCCAGGATAAAGTTTCCTTGGCCCTGCTGCTGAGCTGAGCTGTGCCTCCTGCCCCGGGCACGGGCCCCTCTTAACACTTCACTTCCCAGCAGAGCCCCTCGAGCTCTGCAGATGGCTGTGCCCTGCAGAGGATGAGCTGAGCTTGGCCTTGGCCACCACTCCTCCATCCTTCCTTTAGGAGCTGGGAGCAGGAGCTGTTGCTTGGCTGGAAAAGCCAAATCCTGTCTCCAGGGCAATCATTTACAGTGGAGCAAAGATACTTTTGCCTTCCATGGAACCACAGAATCAGCCAGGCTGGAAAAGACCTCAGAGATCATCAAGTCCAACCAATCACCCAACAGCATCTGATCAACTAAACCATGGCACCAAGTGCCTCAGCCAGGCTCCTCTTAAACCCCTCCAGGGATGGTGACTCCACCACCTCCCTGGGCAGCACATCCCAAGGGCCAATCTCTCTTGCTGGGAAGAATTTCTTCCTAACATCCAGCTCAAACCATTCCTGCAGGAACTGCTGCCACAAGCCTCTCTTTTCCTGGCTCATCACCCTCAGGGCCTGTCCAGAGGTCCCCCAGGGCTGAGGTTTGTGTGGCTGGGAGTCTACAACCTGCAGCCTAGTTCCCTAAACGATGTGAAGTTGGCCAAGGAGAGCAAACCTCTTCCTCTTTCATTTTATTGCAACTTTTGTTTTTCTAGAGGGATGTTTTACATGTTTTTCCCCCTTTTTAACCCCAAGAAAGCCCCCCACCAGCGTGAGTAACCCTGCTCCTTGGCTTTCCTTTGCAGGTCCCCAACCCACCTGAAGCAAGATGTCTGAGTAAGTTCCCATTTTCCTGCCCTGAAGACCTTTTTGCTCCACCACCACCACCACCAACTCGTGGTGCTTGTTCCCAACGAGGGTTGCTAACTGCCTTTTCCTCTCCCCTTTCTCTCCCTTCCTTTCCTTGCCCACCTTGCTCCTCCTGAGCAGTGACGAGGTAAGTGTGTCTCACTGGGGTTTGTTTATCCAGGGTGCTCCTGGCAGCCATCCTGGCTTGGTCGGTCCGCCTTAGCACAGGGCGCCTGGAGGAGGGGCAGGAGGGATGGCTCACGGCGAGGCTTTGCTGCTGACACCTCCTGGTAAAGATGGGAAGCAGAGGAATAAGTCCCTTCTGAAGGTCTTTTCTGCCTCCCGGCTTGGAAGGAGACGTTTGATTTCCCTGTCCTGCTTCCCCAGCCAGCCACGAGATGGTGCTGGGAAGGCAGTGGTCCAGAGCAGCTCCTCTTCCATCATAGGATCACAGAATTGATAGGGCTGGAAGGGACCTCAAGGCTCAGCCAGTTCCAACCCCCCTGCCATGGCCAGGGACACCTCACACTGCAGCAGGTTGCTCACAGCCACATCCAGCCTGGCTGCAAACACCTCCAGGGGTGAGGCTTCCATCACCTCCCTGGCACCTCTCAAGAGGCAGTGAAGAAGCCATTGCTTGGGAAGGAGGTGGCTGGCTCAGGTGGAGGCTTCTGCCCAGCTGGCATCTGGGTTTGCCTAGGATGGAGAGCATTTTCCTCTTAACTTACACACAAGCTGGAGCAGCTTAGGCATGGGAGCCTGAATTTTGGCATGGAGGCTGTCAGCTAAACCAGCTCAGGTATAGAATTGAATCAGAGAATTGTCAGGGTTGGAAGGGATCAGCCAGGTCCAACCCCCCTGCCATGGGCAGGGACACCTCACACTGCAGCAGGTTGCTCACAGCCACATCCAGCCTGGCTGCAAACACCTCCAGGCAGGAGGCTTCCACCACCTCCCTGGGCAACCTGTGCCAGGCTCTCACCACCCTCCTGGGGAACAACTTCTTCCTCACATCCAATCTCAGTCTACCCATTTCTAGTTTTGCTCCATCCCCCCAGTCCTATCCCTCCCTGACACCCTCAGAAGTCCCTCCCCAGCTTTTTTGGAGCCCTCTGCAGATCCTGGAAGGCCACAATCAGGTCACCCACCTACCACCCACCATCACCTCATCCTTTCCTACACCTGGCACCTCATTTTCTGCCCTCTGAGCACCCCCAAATCACTCCTCAAAGGCAATCCAGGGAGGATCTGGATCCAGGGGAGCATGAGCAGGGTGGAGGCTGCATCCCTTGCAGGTCACATCCCTAGCAGGTTGCATCCCTAGCAAGCTGTCCCTGCAGCAGGGCTGGGCTCAGTGCCTGGGGGGGATTGGCTGAGGAAATGCAAGGGGAAAGTGTGGGAGGGTTGTGTGTGGCTCTGTCACTCCATCTCCTCTTAGCAAGCTGCTCCATCCCTGCTTGCCATCTCCCCATATGTCCAAAACACTTTGAGCTCCAGCTTGTCCTCACTGAGAGCAAAGAGGATTCCAGGGACCTGTGGAAGCTCCACAATCAGGTGCTGGTGTGCCACAGGTGCCTTTGTTGCCCCATCAAACGGTGCCCCCAGAAGAGGCTGGCAGGGCACTCTGCCGAGGCAGTAGTGCTCAGCTGGAGGGAAAGCCCTGGGCTGGCGATGCTCGAGGGTGGCCCACGCCTGGCTGCACAGGAGCAAACCCTGCTGATAATGCTGCTCTGCACCCCTGGGCTGGTTGCCTTTGCTCTGCAGAGCCCTCCAGCCCTGTCAGAAGGTCCTCAGCACCATTTGCATAAGCAAAGCCCATCCCATTTTGCTGCATTCTGCTCTGCAGATCCTTACCCACTTCCTCCTCTGTGCAGCACAGGCTCACACCCAAAAGCTGCTTTCTGCTCCCCCAGCACGGCCTGTCAGAGGCCAGGGTGTGCTTCCCCAGCACCAGCCACACTCAGCCTGGCTTGGCCTTCTGGCTGTGGCACCAAGGAAGCAGCAGCAGTGCAGCAGCACCTCGGAGCTGTGGCTTCTTGAATCGGCAGGAGACTTGTCCCTGCTGCTCCAGCTCATCATGGGGACAGAGCAGCAGGTTTGGGCATCCCAGATTATTGCTCACCTGCCTTGCATCTTGCAAGGGGTGGCTTTCCACCTCTCCTGGCCAGAGCAGCCTGCAGACTCTGTTCATGTCTGCTCTCCAGCTGTGAGGAGCCTCCTTCAGACCCGTGCTGGACCTTTCCAGCTCCAAGAAACTGCACAGTCTTTCTGTTTCCACCTTCCTGGCTGCCTCATCTCACTGGGTGTGCTATAGCCCACCCCAAAATCCTCCTGACAGCTCCCCAGTGCCCAGGGACATTGGGACCATTAGCTTGAGTGCAAAGCAGAACAAACGTCTGAGGGAAGAGGCAAGCAGAGAAGAGGCTAAAAGTGCCAAGGAGCCACTTTGGTAGTTGTGTTTTATATGCATGTCTTCAAGCTGGCCTTGATGGATCTTGAAGACCTCTTCCAACCAAAACAATGCTATGATTCCAAGCCCATCACACTGATTATCTCCTGCTGAGGCACTTGCTAGGTTTGAGCTGCTGGGTTCAGCTAGGGAGCTTTGAGTGCCACTGCTTTGGGGACCCACAGCGTGTCAAGCCATCCATCCCGGCTGGAGGCAGCTCCCTGGCAGGGCTGCAGGGCCTTGGTGGGCTGGGGAAGGGGAAGGGCAAGGCAAGGGGAAGGGGCACCCAAGGAGCTGCTTTTCAACCTGCTTTTCTCTGCTTCCTCCCCCCTGCAGAAAAAGAGGAGGGCAGCCACTGCCCGCCGGCAGCACCTGAAGGTGAGTGGCACTGCTGGGGCTGGGGGAGCTACATCCAGAGCTGTGCTGCTCTTGGCACTCTCCCTCCTGGAAGAGGCCACACTGTGGAAGCCCTCCACCCCACACTCCTGACTGGCTGCCCACCAGCATCCTTGCTTGGAGGAGCTGGTATTGATGGGGAGCTCCCCGAGTTGCCTCTCTATCAGGTCTCTCCCTCCCTTGCTGATCCTCTCACCTTCCTCCCTTGCTGATCCTCTCACCTTCCTCCCTTGCTGATCCTCTCTCCCTTGCCTCCACCCCATGCTGACCGTTATCCTGCTGCCTTCCAGAGTGCTATGCTCCAGCTTGCTGCCACTGAAATAGAAAAAGAAGCAGCTGCCAAAGAAGTGGAAAAGCAAAACTACCTGGCAGAGCATTGTCCTCCTCTGTCTCTCCCAGGATCCATGCAGGAACTTCAGGTAAAGGCTTCTTGAAGCCTTTCACAGGAAGGATTTGGTTCCATCAGCCAGCCCAGAGGATCCAGATTGGCTTTCCCCATCTTCACCACCTCCTCACCTGGAGCTGGCTGGATGTGGGACAGGGTTGAGAGGCAGCTGGGGTCACTGCAATGAAATAAGGGAAGAAGAAAGGGCTCTGGCTGGTAGGGAGGCTTCATTTCAGGCAATGTGTTGAGGCAGCCCTTGCATGAGGCCAACAGCAAGGAGACCAAGAGCTGGCCTGCACCCCCACTTTGCCACCTGGTGCTCACCCTGTCCAATCATCTGGACTGAGGTCTTCCAGAGCCAGAGCAGTTAGGAGGGAGGAATCACACCTGTGGGTCCCAGCAGCCACCATCCCTCTTTGCTTCCCCTCCCAGGAGCTGTGCAAGAAGCTTCATGCCAAGATAGAGTCAGTGGATGAGGAGAGGTATGACACAGAGGTGAAGCTGCAGAAGACAACCAAGGAGGTGAGTTTCCTATAGAGGAGTCTCCAGCCTGCTGTGGTGGGCTGAAATTACCCCACTCCACCCCCACCCCCAACCAATTTGAGAGAATTAACCCACCCCCCCCAAATAAAAATTGCCAGCCCAGCTCAGTTGGGGAAGGAAGCAAAGGGAACTGCAAGCCAGAAACATGGACTGCAATGAATGGGTACAAAGCATGCAAGAGATGCACAGCAGAGAGATCTTTACAATTTATAAGCAACACAGAAACTCCTCAGAACCCCCTGGATGGATGCAGGGGACCTGTTCACCTCCTCCCCAACTCCCTCCCTCCTCTCTGTTACCTCACAGAAGGGTCAAAACAGAGATCCCCCTGGCAAGGCCATCTGGTATGGATGGGGAGCTCCCTGAACTGCCTCTCTATCAGGGCTCTCCCTCCCTTGCTGAACATCTCACCCTCCTCCCTTGCTGATCCTCTTACCTTCCTCCCTTGCTGAACATCTCACCTTCCTCCCTTGCTGATCCTCTTACCCTCCTCCCTTGCTGAACATCTCACCCTCCTCCCTTGCTGATCCTCTCACCCTCCTCCCTTGCTGAACATCTCACCTTCCTCCCTTGCTGATCCTCTTACCCTCCTCCCTTGCTGAACATCTCACCTTCCTCCCTTGCTGAACATCTCACCCTCCTCCCTTGCTGAACATCTCACCCTCCTCCCTTGCTGAACATCTCACCCTCCTCCCTTGTTGAGCATCTCACCCTCCTCCCTTGCTGAACATCTCACCTTCCTCCCTTGTTGAGCATCTCACCCTCCTCCCTTGCTGATCATCTCACCCTCCTCCCTTGCTGAACATCTCACCCTCCTCCCTTGCTGATCATCTCACCCTCCTCCCTTGCTGATCATCTCACCCTCCTCCCTTGCTGAACATCTCACCCTCCTCCCTTGCTGATCATCTCACCCTCCTCCCTTGCTTCCACCCCATGCTGACCATTGTCCTGCTGCCTTCCAGAGTGCTATGCTCCAGCTTAGAGTTGGGAGCTGTTGGGAGTTGAGTTGGGAGTTAAGAGTTGCAAGCAGAAGCAAAAGGAAAACAGAGCAAAGTGGCCTCTGCTCTCTGTTCCCCTTAGCAATCCAATGAGTTCTATAGACTGTGAGGTGTCCCTGGCCATGGCAGGGGGTTGGAACTGGATGATCCTTGAGGTCCCTTCCAACCCTCACAATTCTTTCCCTTTCACACCCCATGGTCATCTATTTCACTTCTTCGCGGTCAGGGACGAGGCTAAAGCTTCCCCTTCAAACTTCAACACCTACCCCACGCTGCTTGGGTGCACCTCACAGAACTCAGGCCCCTCTCTTTCTCCCCCCCCTCCCCTGGTTTTTATCCCCCCTGTAGCTGGAAGACTTGAGCCAGAAGCTGTTTGACCTGAGGGGCAAGTTCAAGAGGCCACCTCTGCGCAGGGTGCGCATGTCCGCCGATGCCATGCTGCGAGCCCTGCTGGGCTCCAAGCACAAGGTCTGCATGGACCTCCGAGCCAACCTGAAGCAAGTCAAGAAGGAGGACACTGAGAAGGTACTGCTCCCCTCCCCTCTGTGCCAGGCACAGGCTGGCCCCATTAGGAATGGAATGGAATGGAATGGAATGGAATGGAATGGAATGGAATGGAATGGAATGGAATGGAATGGAATGGAGTGGAGTGGAGTGGAATGGAATGGAATAGAATGGAATGGAATGGAATGGAATAGAATAGAATAGAATAGAATAGAATAGAATAGAATAGAATAGAATAGAATAGAATAGAATAGAATAGAATTAACCAGGTTGGAAGAGACCTTTGAGATCAAGTCTAACCTATCACCCAACACCATCTGAGCAACTAAACCATGGCACCAAGCACCCCATCCAGTCTCCTCCTAAACACCTCCAGGGATGGGGACTCCACCACCTCCCTGGGCAGCACATCCCAATGGCCAATCTCTCTTGTTGGGAAGAATTTCTTCCTCACATCCAGCCTGAACCTCCCCTGGCACAGCTTGAGACTGTGTCCTCTTGTTCTGCTGCTGGTTGCCTGGGAGAAGAGACCAACCCCCACCTGGCTGCAACCTCCCTTCAGGGAGTTGGAGAGAGCAAGAAGGTCTCCCCTGAGCCTCCTCTTCTGCAGGCTAAGCAACCCCAGCTCCCTCAGCCTCTCCTCACAGGGCTGTGCTCCAGACCCCTCCCCAGCTTTGTTGCCCTTCTCTGGACACCTTCCAGCAGCTCAACATCTTTCCTAAACTGAGGGGCCCAGAACTGGACACAGGACTCCAGGTGTGGCACTGACCACACCGAGTCTCCTGCCTCCCTGTGTCAAAGACCTTTCCCCACTCCCTTCTCACTGCTCAGTGTTTCCCCCTCTGCTACCCCTGCTCTCGAAAAAGGGAGGTGCAGCTCGAATGAGTGGATGGTGTGGGTGGGATTGGGGTCATCTGGATGACACAGGGTGGGTGGACAGGTGTAGAGGGGTGGGTTGTCACCTCCTGGGGCACCTCTCTCACGCACACCCCCCTTCCCCATCCCTCCTCCAGGAGAAGGACCTCCGCGATGTGGGTGACTGGAGGAAGAACATCGAGGAGAAGTCTGGCATGGAGGGCAGGAAGAAGATGTTTGAGGCTGGCGAGTCCTAAGCACCTGCCTCTCCACACCCATCCTCTGCCCCCCTCTGGGCTGGGGGGCACCTTCTGGGCGCTGTTTCTCCCTGGGTGTGTGCAGAGCTGCGAGGCAGCAGCGGTGTAAATAAAGCTTTGGCAGGAGAGGAGGAGGTTGGCTGCCTGCAGGGCTGGACCTCAGCCTGTGCTGTGGGGGCCCAGGGAGGGCTTCCCCCACTGCGGGGGTCCTGGGGGGGATGTGGAGGCTTTGGTGGGATCTGTGCTGCAGGGATGGGGGAAACCTCTCTGGTGCTGCTCCCCCTCCAAAGCTGGGGTTGCTCATCCCTCTGGGGATGCTCATCCCTCTGGTTGTGGGGAGGAAGTAGTGAGCCCATGGCTACCATATTCTTCTGGCATTCTGGTCTAGGCTGTGCCACTGGCTCCTGGGCATGTCCTTCTCCTTCTCATGAAGAGACCAAGCCCCAGAATGTGCTGCAGAACCTCCACCCGTGGTGGTAACAGCAGGAAGCTCTGGGGAAGGAGCAGAGCTGGGGAGGGAGACTGCAGGGCTGAAGCAGAGCCTGTGGCTCCACTGGGCTTGCAGAGGTCAGGACGACCTTGGCAGCTTCCACAGCAGCACCTTGGTACTGGTGCAGGCTGCTGGGATATAGAGGTGCTGGCTGTGCCCAGAGCAGTGTGGGCAGCTTGGGGACTGGTTGGTTTCCCTTCTCCCTGCCATGCCTGGGGGATCTCCATGCCCCTTCTTTCCCTCTTGGGTGACTTCAGCGCTTCCTAATTTCAAGCTGCCAACGGAGGCAAAGCCTTAAAATAGCCCCAAGGGTTTCAGGAACCCCCAAAGCCCCACATCTGCCTCCCTCTGCTCCTCTCCCATCCCCCCCAAAACCCTCAGCCCCTGAAGTTTCCGGCCCAGCTCACTTCTGCTGAGCACAGGAAAAGCAAAACCCAGCAGCACCCTCACTCTGCCGCTGCCTGCGGGGCCACCACGCCGCCTGGGGAGAAGATGTCAGACTCAGAGGGGTGCCAGGAGGGTGCAGAAGCTGTGACCCAAGTGGAAGACCCTGGGGAGAGTGAAAGGTGAGGCCTGGAGACTCCAGACCCCAATGCCACAGCTGCCTTCCAGCCCTGGGAAGGTGGGAGGCTGGGGAACAGGGAGGGCGATGGTGGGAGAGGAGGAGGATGTGTGCTCACAAAGACTGGCTGCCCTAGGTGTGATCCTGCTTCAGCACTGGGGATGGGCTCAAGCATCTCCAGAGGTCCCTTCCAACCCCTACCCTTCTGGGAGTCTATGATCCATGAGGCTGGCAGGGGTCAGATGCTCCTGCAGGCTTTTGACACGGTGCTGCAGCCAGGGAGAGACTGAGACACAGTAAAGGTCTGATCAGAAGTGGCTGGGGGGGATGGAACAAAACCAGGAATGGGGAGATTGGGATTGGATGTCAGGAAGAAGTCCTTCCCCAGGAGGGTGGTGAGAGCCTGGCACAGGCTGCCCAGGGAGGTGGTGGAAGCCTCCTGCCTGGAGGTGTTTGCAGCCAGGCTGGAGGTGGCTGTGAGCAACCTGCTGCAGTGTGAGGTGTCCCTGCCCGTGGCAGGGGGTTGGAGCTGGCTGAGCCTTGAGGTCCCTTCCAACCCTGACAATTCTCTGATCAAAGCCCTTGGGAGGGGGCTGATCAAGTGGAGAACCACAGCTCCAGCAAGGGTTCTGGCAAGCTGGACCAGCTGAAGTCAGCTCCATCCTTAAGATCAGTGAGGGGAGAGCAGCTGTGTCCCCTCCTTGCAGTGACCACTGGGCACATCTCATTTCCTGCTGTGCTCCCCCATGCCCCCAGCTGGATTGGCCTTGCAGTGTCTCAGCCTAACTGCTGTAAGGTTCAGAGCTGGCTTTGCTCTGCTTTGTGGCTTTGTCATCAGCAGACAAGGTACAATCTGGGGTCTGATCCCTCCCATGCAGTTCCCCGGGGTGGGTTAAAAGAAGAGAGACCAGCAAGCAGAGACCACATCTGCCTGCAATGGGAGCAGAGAGAGGGAGAAGCTTGGCTGAGGTTTACAACCCAGAAGTGGACTGAGCATCCAGGGAGCCTGGGAGGTTGCCTGATTTCAATCCTAGGGAGCTTGGAGGGTTGTCTGATGCTCCTCCTCCAGCTTCAAAGCTTGCATTAGCATTTCTCTCCCAGGCTTCTACCAGGCAGCACAGTTCATGTTGATAGGGACCCCCTGCCTTTGGTGACAACAAGAGGAGCAAGGTGTGACATCTCCTGTCACCAGTGCTTGCAGAGAGTGCTTTGGCTGACACTTGACAGCAATTAGCCCTGGCTGAAGGCTTCGCTGGGGAGCTTCAAAAGGTGCTGCGAGGCTCCCTGCACGACTCTGCCGAAACAAAGGGGAAGCCTTGGCTGCTGGGGGAGTTGCAGAGGTCCTCAGGGTGATGTTTCCAGCACTACCCAGCCTGGCTCAGCTCACCTTGCCCGTTCTGGAGGTGGCCCAAAGCAGTGGAACCTTCCTGTTCCCCTCTGGCTGTGGTGCAGGCATGTGCCAGGGCCAAGGGTGGGGACTGCTGGTGGGGCTGAGGTGTCTTGTTCCCTTTGTTGTCTCCTGCTGGGCTCCACCTGTCTGGAGGGGTCTGTTTTGTAGGACTCCAGCTCTTAGACCCACCAGACAGGTGCAGGTGTGAGCACTGAGGGCAGGCTGGCTGGCACACACAGTCAGAGAATCCCAGCATGGTGGGAGGGACCTCTGAGACCACCCAGTCCAACCCCTCTGCCACAGCAGGGCACCCACAGCAGCTTGCCCAGGGCCACAGTGCCCAGGTGGGTTTGGAAGCTCTCCACAGAAGGAGACTCCACAACCTCTCTGGGCAGCCTGCTCCAGGGCTCCAGCAGCCTCACACCAAAGAAGTTTCTCCTCCTGTTCAGATGGAGCCTCCTGGGTTCCAGTTTGTGGCCCTTGCCCCTTGTCCTGTGCCTGGGCACCACAGCCAAGAGTCTGGCTTTTGCTGGCACTGCTGGAGACCTGGGCTCTGGTGGTTTCCACCCCTGAAATGGAGGCAGGAAGTGTGTACTTCTTCTTGTGGGGTGACTTCTTCTCACCCCGTGGCTAGCTCAGCTCTCTGATATCCTCTCCTTGAGGCCAGAGATCTTTTCACGCTGCCCTGGGTATGAGCAGTGCCAGGACAGTGCTCCTGAGTGAGCTGGGGGTGTGAGCAGGGAGTCCTCTGATGGAGCTGCCAGGAAAAGGAACCCCCAAACCCTCTGTGTAAATGCACCCTGAGGAGATCTGGGAAGAAGAGAGGGCTGCAAGAAAGCTGGGGAGGGACTTGTGAGGGTGGCAGGGAGGGATAGGAGTGGGGGGATGGAGCAAAACTAGGAATGGGGAGATTGAGATTGGATGTGAGGAAGAAGTTGTTCCCCAGGAGGGTGGTGAGAGCCTGGCACAGGCTGCCCAGGGAGGTGGTGGAAGCCTCCTGCCTGCAGGTGTTTGCAGCCAGGCTGGATGTGGCTGTGAGCAACCTGCTGCAGTGTGAGGTGTCCCTGGCCATGGCAGGGGGTTGGAGCTGGCTGAGCCTTGAGGTCCCTTCCAGCCCTGACCATTCTGTGATCCTCTTCTCCCTGAGCTCTTAGACAAGGGATTGGCTTCTCCTAAGCTTCCCCCATCTCCTTCCTTCTGGGGCTTCCCACTCTGCAAGCTGCAGGGAGCCCTTGGCAAGCCCATGTATGGTCACCTCCTGGGGAAGAGGCTCTGGTGTCCTAGCAAGCCCCAAGCCTTTTCCTTGCCACGTCTGTCCCCAGCTGTCTTGAATTCCCCAGAGCCTCAGGGGAGTCTCCAGGGCCCTGGTCAGGATGAGTGCTGTTGCTAAGTATACCCCAGGGTGGAAGGAGGTTGCCTGGGAAAACTGATACCTGGAGAATCTTTGCACCCCTCAAGGCACCAGATTCCTTGGGCTGGGGGAGGGGTGGAAGGATGGCTGCTCCCTGCTCCCTGCTCAGGAGTAACTGGTCACAGTTTGCCCCAGCTGGGCTCAGTGAAGTGGAAAAAGAGCAGGGCAAGGAGCAGGGGAGGCCAGATGGAGGATTTAATGAAGCTGGGCAGCACTTGAGCCTGTCCAAGTTGGCCATAGGTGCTCTGGCAGGGACCCCAAGACCCAGCTCTAATTATAGGCAGGTGGCAGGTGCCTTCACTGCCCCTTTCTCCTTGGAGGAAGAAAACACAACCACCAAAACAGCCTGGCCTTGCCTCTGAGCTTATTTTGGGACCTAAAGCCGTGGGGCTGGTGGGTGGAGGAGTGCCCAGCAGCTTGCATTTGGACTTCACTGGGTTGGTAACCACAAAAGGCTCTCTGCTGCCTGCTCTGAAGCCTCTGGGGGTAAAAGCCTGGCTCTGAAGCTCGTGGGAATCTCTTGCACCCTGGAATTTGGAGAGACCTGGCTGTGGGGCAGGCTGGGCTGGCTGTCCCCTGTGGGGACCATCCTGGGGGCTGCTAGGAGAAGGATTTTGCCAGAGCAGCCTGGCTGGGGTGGGACCCTAAAGCATTTCTGCAGGCTGGGGAGGGCTGGAGCTCCTTCTCTGCAGGAAGCAGGGCAGAGGGTCAGGCTGCACCCCTTGGACACCCAACAGCCCCGCGGGGGGAGGCCTCCCTTAGCTGCACCCCACGAGGGGGCGAGCTCTGCCTGGCCTGGCCAACGGCAGCAGCAAGCCTGCGGCAGTGAGCAAAGGGGAGGTGCCCAGGCAGAGCCCTGTGCCCAGCCTGGGGCTCTGTGGCTTGCATGGAGCAAGGCAGCAAGCCCCTGGGGATGAAGGGTCCCCGAGGGAGAGCTGCTACCAGGGGATACCACAGCGGGGTCCTGCCCCTGGGACAGCTCAGGGGCTGCTTGCAGCCATGGGTTAAGCTGTGTGGGGCTTGCCCAGGGTCGCTGCAGCTGAAACAGGACAACTGCTGCTCCCACTCGGTGGCTGCCAGGCTCCTAGGACCACAATCTCTCTCTGCCTGGCAGTGCAGCCCTGCTGTGGTCCTCAAGGGCTGGGTGATTTCATGAGGAAGTGTATAAGGCCAGGCTGGATGAGGCTTTGAGCAGCCAGATCTAGCAGAAGGTGTCCCTGCCTGTGGCAGGGGCATTGGAACTCCATGAGCATTAAGGTCTCTTCCAACTCAAACCATTCTATGGCATTGGAGCCCTGTGGCACCTGCCAGGCTTTGCCAGGTGTCTTAAGTCACCCAAGGCAGCCTCAGTGCCACTTGTCTCCTGTGTTTGGGCAGCTGAATTGCTTCCCAAGTCGCCTGGGGAGCACAGAACCACTGCTGAGGTAGGAGCCAAAGCCTCCTGAGGCTTGGCCAGGTATCTGAGAGTGCTCAGCCTGGCTGGGTGCTGCCAGGAGGCTCAGCCAGGAATGGGTTAAGAAGCCCCTCTTGGAGCCTGGGTGTGTTTTCCCTGCCAGTCTCTCCATCCTAACACACACCAGATGTGAGAGGCAGCCACTGCAGTGTCCTAATCCCAGGTTTCAGCACTCAGAGTTGTCTTTGTCATGGGCAGCTCTGCAGCAGCAGCTTGCTGGGGGCTCCACCACTGCTTATGCAGTGCCTGAGCAGGGAGGCTGGCAGCTCCCTCCCATCCTCTGCAGGAGGACTTGCAGCCAGGCAGGATGAAATATCTCCTGTTATTTAATGCTGGTTTAAATGAGGCCCTCCTGGGACTGTCAGCAGAGCTGCTGCTGGTAGCTCCATCTTGAGTTATATGGGGTGAGAACACAGGAGCTGCTTGGGCTCCCCCCAGGGGAGTGGTGGTGCCTCATGCCAGCCTGATGTGCCTGGGAACTGTGCAGGGAATACATGGACCAAGAGCAAAAGGCATGAGCAAAGCCAGCTGGGCTCATTAATGACTGGGAATGGCAGTCAGAGGCTTCTGTTCTTAGCCTGATGGGTGACTTGCACCTGGTGGGCTCAAAAGTTGGAGTCCCTGCTCTGAGATATGCAAAGCTTGGCTTGCTTGGATCTCATTTTGCTTGGCTTGCTCCTGCTGCTGCACAGATGTGAATTGTCCAAGTGCTTTTGCTGGTGCACATCTGGGAGCTGCCAGCCCAGAGCCAGCCCTGTCCTGGGCTGATCCCCAGCACCCTGGGGCAGCAGGGGCAGGGAGGGGATTCTGCCCCTCTGCTGGGCTCTGCTGAGACCCCCCCTGCAGTGCTGGGGGCAGCTCTGGAGTCCTCAGGACCTGTTGGAGTGTGGCCAGTGGAGACCACTGATGAAATGCAATGATGGAATGATGGAAGGCTGGAAGCCCTCTGCTACGAGGCCAGGCTGAGAGAGTTGGAGTTGTTCAGACTGGGGACAAGAAGGCTCCAGAGAGACCTTCTGGTGGCCTCTCAGTGCTTAAAGGAGCTGATGAGAAAGCTGGGGACAGGCTTTTGAGCAGGGCTGTTGTGGCAGGACAAGTGGGGATGGTTTGAACCAAAAGAGGGAGAGTCAGACTGGAGAGATGGAAGAGATGTTTGCCACTGAGGGTGGTGAGAGCCTGGCTCAGGCTGCCCAGGGAGGTGGGAGAGGTCACATCCCTGGAACCACTGCAGCTCAGCTTGGCTGGGGCTGTGAGCAACCTGCTCTAGTTGGGGATGTCCCTGCTGGCTGCAGAGGGGTTGGGCTGGTCCCTTCCCTCACAAACCACTCTGGGGTTCCACCCTCTGTGCTGTCCCCCTGCCTGCCCCACAGCTGGGCCACTCTGCATCAGCAGAGCTCTTCAGCTCTTTTACTCATGCTCACGCGGAGGAGAGATGCTTTGCTAGGGCTGACCTCTGCAGCAGCCTCTCTCCCAGCTCCAGGTACCTGCTGGTGCCCTTTGATCAGGCCCTTGGCAGGCAGCTTGGCAAGTGGGCTCTGCGGTGCGCTGCTGCCTGCCTGCCCTTTGTGCTGCAGCAGCACTTCCCTTCCCGCTGAGAGCTTGCTCAGAGCCATTAGCATCGACCACCCCTCAGCTATTGACAGAGCCCAAGCAGCAGCAACTGCCAGCTCTTTGGGAGGGCCAAAGTTCCCTCCCAGTAAAAGTGATGGCAGTAATTATTGTCTCTTGAACTAAGTGCCTCCTCGCAGTTGTCACTGAGCTGACTGCAGCCTGCCTGAGCTGAGCTGAGCTGAGCTGAGCTGAGATGAGCTGAGCTGAGCTGAGCTGAGCTGAGCTGTCTTCAGGGACAGGCTCTTGTGACACACAGGCTGTGCAGCCCAGCTCTGGTGGGGCTTCTCCTTCCTTGGGCTGGCATTTGCCACTTCTGCTGCTGCTTCTCTGCTCCAGTTGCCACCTTCCTGCACACAGCTTGTGCAGAAAGGCTCAGCTGAACCTAATGGAGGGCTTATAGAGTCATAGACTTGTCAGGGCTGGAAGGGACCTCAAGGCTCAGCCAGTTCCAACCCCCTGCCATGGGCAGGGACACCTCACACTACAGCAGGTTGCTCACAGCCACATCCAGCCTGGCTGCAAACACCTCCAGGCAGGAGGCTTCCACCATCTCCCTGGGCAACCTGTGGCAGCCTCCTGGGGAACAACTTCTTCCTGACATCCAATCTCAATCTACCCATTTCTAGTTTTGCTCCATTCCCCTCAGTCCTATCCCTCCCTGACACCCTCACAAGTCCCTCCCCAGCTTTCTTGTAGCCCTCTTCAGCTCCTGGAAGGCCACAATAAGGTGGCCTTCCCTTTGGAGCATCAGTGACTGTCCTGCCCCTTGATGGAGGCACGTGGTGGCCTTCAGGCCTTTTGGATACATGATGATGTTTTGTCTGTCCTTTTCTAACAGCTCCCACCTCTGGTAAGGGAGACCTGGAGAAGAGGAGGCTCAGGGGAGACCTTCTTGCTCTCTCCAACTCCCTGAAGGGAGGTTGTAGCCAAGTGGGGGTTGGTCTCTTCTCCCAGGCAACCAGCACCAGAACAAGAGGACACAGTCTCAAGCTGTGCCAGGGGAGGTTCAGGCTGGATGTCAGGAAGAAATTCTTCCCAGCAAGAGAGATTGGCCATTGGGATGTGCTGCCCAGGGAGGTGGTGGGGTCCCCATCCCTGGAGGTGTTTAGGAAGAGCCTGGATGAGGCACTTGGTGCCATGGTTGAGTTGATCAGATGGTGCTGGGTGATAGGTTGGACTGGATGATCTCTGAGGTCTTTTCCAACCTGGTTAGTTCTGTGGTTCAGTGACATTGGCAAGCTGATCAGAGGCCTTTCCCCAGGCCAGGGTCCAGCTTGGAAGATGATGCTTGGAGGGGGATCCCTACCCATCAGTCTGCCCCGAGCCCAGCTGCAGCAAGCAGCCCAGCAGCGTGAGGCAGGGCTCAGTGGTTGCTAAACCTGCTTGCACAACATGCTGCTGCATCAGAGCCCTCCAGCCAGCCACAGATGAGCTAATAGGTTTATATTGGGCAGAAGCTTTATTTCACTTCTTGAAAGCTGTGCTGGTCAGCTGAGCATGGCTGGGACACAGGGCTGGCCTCACACAGCAGTTCCTTCCTGCAAGCCTAGCAACCAACTGTGTCACAGAGTCAACCAGGCTGGAAGAGACCTCACAGATCATCAAGTCCAACCTAGCAGCTAACACCTGACACCTCCTGACAACTAAACCATGGCTCCAAGGGCCACATGCAAGCCTTTTTTGAGCACCTCCAGGGATGGGGACTCCACCACCTCCCTGGGCAGCACATTCCAGTGAACAATCTCTCTTGCTGGGAAGAACTTTCTCCTCACATCCAGCTTAAACCTCTCCTGGCACAATTTGAGACTGTGTCCTCTTGTTCTGCTGCTGCTTGCCTGGGAGAAGAGACCAACCCCCACCTGGCTCCAACCTCCCTTCAGGTAGCTGTAGAGAGCAAGAAGGTCTCCCCTGAGCCTCCTCTTCCCCAGGCTAAGCAGCCCCAGCTCCCTCAGCCTCTCCTTGGCTGGCTTTGGGTGATGCTTAAGCACATCACACTGATGCCACTTGGTGAGAGAAGGTGGTGGGGGCTTCCCCCTCTGGGTGGTGGGGGCCTTCCCTTTAGGTTGTACTCCTCTTATGCCACACATGGGAGACATCTGAAGGTGCCTTCAGCTGCCCAGTGTCCTTCTGATCCACATAGCCACAGCCAAGGCCATTTATTTGATGTTCAAAGTTCAGACTCACTCAGCAGCTTTCCCATCCTTGATGACCAGAGATTCAGGAGGTTGCTGCAAGGCAATGGGATGCTCTCAGGGCCTTTTGAGGCACCTATAGTGTCTGCAGGTGGGGGACACTGGAGGTGTTTAAGCCCAGGCTGGATGAGGCTCTGGCCAGCCTGATCTAGTGTGGGGTGTCCCTGCCCATGGCAGGGGGGTTGGAGCTGGATGATCCTTGTGGTCCCTTCCAACCCTGACTGATTCTATGATACTATGACATACACACACACAACCTCTAGGGCTTCTTCACCCTGGAGGGAGCCTTTTGCCCTACTTCTTGGCCCAAGGCATCCCAAAGAGCTGGAGCTGGTCTCTTCAGGGCCAATAGCTGTCCTTTTGTCCTGTAGTGACCCTCTCTCACGGGCTGGGAGTGTCTTATCTGCAGCCATTGTTTTGTCTTCCTGCCTCTTTCCCAATGGCTCTGTTGATTTAACCTACTATATAGATAGGGTGCAGGAGCCCTGCTGGCTCGACCTGCTGGCCCAGCTGCACGCCTCCAGGGCTTGGCTGAGTCACTTGGCCTTGGCCCTGGTCTGCAACACCCCGGGTGGCAGCTCAGCACATCGCTCAGGTGGTCTCTCCCCCTCTTTGCACAGCACAGAGCACAGCTGATCTCCTGGCCGTCCCAGTTAATGGTTACCAGCATCTCTCTCTGCCTCCCTCCTCCCCCCTTTGGTAAACCCAGCTCCTGGACATTTCTTTTGGTCCCTTTTCCCTTGGTCCTCCCATCCTCTCTCCTCATTTGTGTCACCCCTGGAGCAGGAGCACCTGAGCTTGTGTCTTCCCCTCTCAGCAGGGGATGAAGCCAGCTCTTGGCACGTTAGGTTTGTGGCTGTACCCTTGAAGAGCACCACGGGGAGTGGTGTGAAGGTGAGGGGCAGCAATGGGGCAGAGGAAGAGGGATGTTCCTTCCAGACCCAGCTTCCTTTCCCTCTCCTCTCTGCCTCTTTGGATGCCATAGGAGCAAAGTCATCCCTGATCCCAAGCCAAGTGCTTCAGACTTGGTCTGAGGTGGTGTTTGTTGGCTGGTGATACATGTTCTCCATGGTGCTCCTCTGAGTGCGTGGGCCAGGCCAAAGCTCTGAGCCAAGACAGCTCCTGCCTACAACACCCCCCTCCCTGAACCCCCATGGGCTCACACATGGGCTTGGGAGCATCCCCTCCTGACTCATGGCCAGGGCAGAAGAAGCCTTGCTGGGGAGCATCACTTGGACTGGGCTCTTTCCCCTGCAGCCAGAGCTGATTGCATGGGAGCAGCGTCCTGCCCTAGTGACAGCTCACTGCTGGAGCTTGGAGCTGCTGTGGTGTGAAGGAGACAATGTGCCACTTCTGGCTGTGAGACACCCTGCTTCCTTGGGATTATCTCTGCTTTGGCCTCTGGATTTGGCTGCCAAAAAGGGAGTGCAGGCAGGGGAAGCTGGGCTGAGCTAGCTGGGAATGAGGGATGGAGGCAAGGCAGGCAAGCCCTGTCTGTGTAAAGCACACCATCCACACAGCTGATGGAGCAACTGGTGTGCCCCTGCCACTGAGCTGGGCCTTCCAGTGGGCTGGGATGTCTGCCAGGCTGCTTTCAAAGTGGGGGTTGTGTGGGCATGGTGGAGAGAGAGAGAGGCTGTGGAGGTGTTGGGCTGTGGAGGGAGGTTTGGGACGGTAGGGGGAAGGATCCATCACTTCAAAGGCAAACCAGAGACCCTCATCTACTCCATCGTCCTGCTGGGGGAAGTGCAGGGTCCCCAGCTGGGAAAGGGCTGCCTGAAAAAGTGAGGCTGTGCCTCTGAGACCACTTTCTCGAGGTGGAATCTGCCATGTAGGCATGGACCCCTGGGAGCCACGCTGGCAGCTGACAGCACCTCAGAGGACTGCCCCTCCAGGCAGCCGGAGGTTGGGGCTCGTGCTGACAGCACTTTGCATCCCAGGAACAGCAGAGAAATTCGGTTCTCTGGCAGCAGGATGAGAGCCTTTCTCTCTCTGTCTCTTTTTTCCCCCCCTCCTAGACCATGTGTCAGCCTCCAACTGATTTTGCAACCAGCCCTACATAGCAGAGTGATTGTGTAATTAACAGGAACTGGGGCAGCCCTGCGTCCCTGGGCCTCCCACCCTCCTCCTGCAGCGATGGAGACGCTCTCTCTGTCCCACCACCTCGCCTCCCCTGCTTGCCCCACGCCTGGGGAGCGCCCTGGGGTGTGTTTTCTGGGTGCTCCCCACGCCCCTGCTCCTCTAGGGGGTCTGTGGGGGCTGCTGCAGGGATGTGACGGTGGAGCTTCGCCCCTGCCAAAAGCCCAGCAGATGAATTGAGTCTTTGTCTCTCTTCCTGTGTCTGCTGCGCTCCTGCCTGCTTCCTGCTGGGACCAGGAGGTTTGTTGCCGTGGAAGGATTGGAGCAGCTGTGGGGCTGATGCTGGCCTTGCTGGTGGTGGGTCTGTGGTGTGGCTCAGATGGATGCACCTGGGCCTGGCAGCAAGCGAGGAGAGCAGAGGGGACCGGAGCTGCTTCTGCCCTGCAGAGTGACCAGGTGGAGTTTCCCCTGCAGCCCCGTGGCTCCTCAGGCCCAACCTTGGTGCTCTTGGTCTAAGTGTCCCCTGGTGACTGTCCTTGTGTCAGTGCACAGCTCCTTCCCTCCTTGCAAGCTGTGATTTTGAGTCAGAGGGTCCTGCTCGGCTCTCCTCTCTTGCCGTGGTCCTGCAGGAGCCTGCTGCTGCTGGAGGAGGAAGGATGTTTGCTTCTCATGTCTGATGTCTTTCTCCAAGATGAAAGCCAGGGAGAAGGGCAGGAAACCTTCCCCAGGGGTCAAGTAGCACAACCACCTTTGCAGGCAGGAGGATTTTCCAGGCAGAGTGCAGTACTTAGGGGATGCCTCTCTGCAGGAGCCTGCTGCCTGCTGGGCCTCCTTTCCTCACTGTTTCACTGCTGGTGTCTCTGAAAGATCTCGGCACCTTAGACCAGCAAGATCTAGTGTCATGACCTCTCTCTGGTCCTGGATTTCATCAGCCAAGGCATGGTTTTTGTCAGCCTTGATCAGTGGAGTTCCCCATCTCTGAGGAGCTTGGGGGGCAGCCATCTGCCAAGGGCTTGAAAGGCGAGGTGCTCCTGCTGGCATCTTGCAGGAGACCAACCCAAGCGTGGTGGCAAGGCTGGGGGAACCAACAGCTTTCCCTTCTGCCTGTTTGCATGGAGAATCTCACCTCTGCTCCTCACCAATGCCTTTCCCCCCTCCCCACACCCAGCAGGCTCCTGCCTCCTCCCGGTGGCAGCGGCTGCATTCCTCCCTGCCCCTCCTCAGCTCCCTGGGGATCGCTTGGCATCCCTGCCTGAAACCAGAGTGCTGCTGGGATCTCACCCAGCCCCCAGTGTGCTGCTGGCCCATGGCTGCCCCCTGTGTCTCTGCCTGCCCAGGGCTCCTCTGTCTCGCACCCTTGGCTGGCTGGAGCATGGGAAGCACTGGCAGGCTTGGGCTGATTCTCTCCAAGAAGAAAACCCTGTGGCTGCATGTGGGCAAGTGCAGTGAAGCCAACAGGAAGGTTCACATGCTTCAGCCTAATTACTCCTGTGAGTACTTGCAGGGCTGGGACAGGCTCTCTGTCAGCAGCAGAGGCTTTTTGTGGTGGCTCTCTTGCACCTTCTCACCCAATTTAGCAAGAAATGTGGAGTCTGAGCAGCCCACAGGGTGAGGCCAGCATCAGTGTCTGTGCTGAGTGAGGTTTGCTGTTCCTCACCACTTAGGGGAAAAAAGGAAGGAGTTGTTTGGGAGAGAAGAGATGGAGGGGAGGAGGGAAGGCACCTCCTTCTGCTCTGGCCTTAGTGCACTTCCCTTTGGTTGAGATTCCTGGGGGTATTTCATGGGTGACTTCCCCACTGCAGCTCACAAGGTGGCCAGAAACGCTTCTGCAGAGGTGTATGGGAGGAAAGATGTACATGGGATGGACTGAAAGCAGAAGGAAGGTGAGGGCCTAAGCAGAGTGGCCACATCTGCAATGCAAGGTCCAATTCTGGGTTCCCCAGCCCAGCAGAGACAGGGAACTACAGGAGCAAGTCCAACAGAGATGGCCACAAAGATGCTGAGGGGCCTGGAGCAGCTCTGTGAAGAGGAAAGGCTGAGAGCCCTGCCTGGGGCTGTTGAGCCTGGAAAAAAGCAGCCCCAGAGGGGAGCTGAGCAATGCTTGGCAACAGCTAAAGGGCTGGGGGCAAGAGGCTGGGACCAGACTCTTCAGTGGTGCCCAGGGACAGGACAAGAGGCAATGGGAACAAACTGGAAGCCAGGAGGTTTAGTTGATTAGATGGTGTTGGGTGATAGGTTGGACTGGATGATCTGGAAGGTGTTTGCCAGCCTGGTTAATTCTATTCTGTTCTATCTGAACAGGAGGAAAATCTTCTTTGGTGTGAGGGTGCTGGAGCCCTGGAGCAGGCTGCCCAGAGAGGTTGTGGAGTCTTCTTCTCTGGAGAGATTCCAAGCCCCCCTGGCCAAGCTGCTGTGGGTGCCCTGCTTTAGCATGGAGGGTTGGGCTGGATGGTCTCCAGAGGTCCCTTCCAACCCCTCCCAGTCTGTGTGACTCTGATCCCACCTCACAGACAACCAGAGGACTATTTCTTCCACATGCCATAGGGTAATGTGGCTGGGCCATGAGTACCATGATGCTCAAGGGTGAGGTAGGGCTGGAGCTTGCTGGGTGCAAGCTCAGGCACCTGTTGGTTTGGTATGGCAGCAGAGCTGCTCCCCACATGTGGACCAGGAGGTGCAGAGCAGGGAAGAAAACTCTTTCCATGAGGATGTAGCATGAAGAGCAACCACCTGAAGCACGGTGGATGGGCAGTGTGGGTGAGCAGGGAGCTGTGTTGTTGGTCCTCCATCCAACACTCACCCCCTTCACCTCCTGAGCCATCAATGCTTTATGGCAGCAAGCCAGAGGATTTGTTTATTGGCTGGGTTGGGGTTTGGGTTGTTTGTTTGTTGTTGGTTGGTTTGCTTGTGTGTGGGTTTTTTTTCCCCTCCTCTTGCCCAGTTTGGTGGCTGGGGGGGGGCACAGGAGGCAGGGGAGGCACTTGAGGAGGTGAGGGGAAGGTTTGGGAGCAGAAGCAGGTTGCACATTGCTTGCCTGCCCAGGGCTGCAGCCCAGTGACTCCCCCTCAGATCCAGCTGCTCTCTCTATCCCAGGAGGAGGACATTTCTCTCCAGAGCAGCATTTCCCAGCACAAAGCCCCTGCCACATTAATCTGGCCCTGGGTTCACCTCCAGCTGCTTGGGCACTGTCTGGAGGTGAACCCTTTGGAGAAGTCTTCTGCTGTGAATGGACCAAGAGTGATTTATAACCCTCAGAGCACAAGTTGCCAGCCTCGATTTGTGCTCCTGAGCTGCTTTGTGTGATCAGGAAATCAGTGGAAAAGGTGGAAAAAAAAGGGGGGGGGGGGTCGGGGGGGGACACACACGGCACGACGTGGAAAGGAGAGGGGAGGGAAATGAGATGGAGGGGAGGGGGGGGGGAGGGATTGACTAAGGGAAGGAGGAGGGGGCTGGAGATGATGAAGGAGGGAGAGAGGAGTTAAAGCAGAGGAGGGTGAGGGAAACCCCCCCTCGCTGGGAGGGGGGAGCGCCGGGCTTTGTGCTGCGGGACCCGCCGCCGGCTGAGCCTCCCGTGACACTTCCACGAGAAAGAGGGGGAGGAGAAGGTGGAGGTGAAGGAGACAAGCCGGGGGTGTGGAGCCGGGGGGGGGGAGTCGCAGAAACAAAAGGAACCCGGCTGCAGAACTTCCTGAAGGCGGAGAGGGGGGAGCGGGCAGCTGCCTGCGGCGCTGGGGAGGGGGCGGCAGCAGCCCCTCGGCCCTGGCCACCACCATGAGCAGCAGCGTGGTCCTCAGGAGGAACTCCAGCAAGCAGGGCCTGCAGAACCTCATCAGGTCAGGGAAGATCACCTGCCCCCCGGGGCTGGGGCACGCTCGGGTGGGTGCTGCCCGCGGCGGGGGACCCGGTTCCCGGCTGGATGCTGCCCACGGTGGGGGAGACCGGGTCCCGGGTGGGCACTCGGTGTTCCCGGCCGGGTGCTGCCCACCGGCTGGACCCAGCTCCCAGATGGGTGCTGTCCCCGGAGGGGAGCCCCAGCTCCCACATGGGTGCTGCCCGCGATAGGGGGAGGGGACCCGGCTCGGTGCTGTCCCCGGGAGTGGGGGCTCGGCTCTAGGCTGGATGCTGTCCGCAACGCGGGGAGGAGGGACACCCTATTCCCGGCTGGATGCTGCCCGTGGGGTAGACCCAGCTCCCAGATGGGTGCTGTCCCCGGAGGGGGGAGCCGGCTGCAGGCAGAGCGCTGCCCGCTTTGGGGTGACCTGGGTGGATGCTGTCTCCGGAGAGGGGACCCTGCTCCCGGCTGGCTGCTGGCAGCGGCGACCCGGAGGGGTCTCCGGGCTGAGTGCTGCTCGCGTTGGGGGGGGTTAAGGTTGGGGAGAGCCCCGGCTGGGTGCTGCCCGGCGTGCGTACCGGAGGGACCGGGGGTGCGGAAAGGCGCCGTGGTACGGCTCGACCGTTCCCGTGTCCCTTTAAATAGGCTGAATTGCTTTCTCAGCCCTGGCTCTCCGGCAGGCGCGATGCGTTGGGAGGAAGGGAAATAGATACCACCACCATCACCCCTCCCTTCTCCTCCTCCTCCATCCTCCCCCCCCGAAAAGCCACTATGAGAAAAGCAGATTTGAACTCGCTGATGGCTTTTCCAGGAGCACCCAGCTGATAGAACCGAGCACAACTGTGCTGTGACATGCACCTGAGCTGCCTGACTCCCCCTCAGCCCCATCTGCAAGGGAGAGAGAGCTCAGTGTTGTGCCTTTTTGTGTCCCTGAGCGCTGAAGCCTCCTGCCTAGCCAAAGGATGCTTGTTCTGGTCGGAGACACAGGTCGGGCAGCCTGGGATGTGCATTCCCAGCCCCAGAGCTCTCGAACGGGCCAGCTCCTCCCAGGATGCCGTGAGCTGGCATCGTGCTTTGGATTGAGTGCTGAACCTTTGAACCTTTCCCTCGGAGTGGGATTGCCAGGGCAGGTTCCAGTGGGTTGGTTCCTGTTTCTCAGCTGGGGAGCAGGGCTGCATTGCTTGCTGGCACTGGGATCCCCTTCCCTGTGGTCACTCTGCCCTTCACAGGAGGCTGGAGAGCCTTGAATCACAGAATGCCTTGGGTTGGAAGGGATTACCTGGCTCCAACCCCCCTGCCCCCTGGCAGGGACACTTTCCACTAGATCAGGTTGCTCAAAGCCTCATCCAGCCTGGTCTCAAACCCTTCCAGGGATTCAATGTGGCTCTCCAGGATCTTCCTCTGGCTGAAGGTTTTGTGCCATGCTGCTGGCTCTGACTGGGATGGAGAGAGGCACTGCTCATCTCTTTGTATTTAACTGAGGAGCTGGATGGGTGAGAGGTGCAACTAGGGAGCACTGGAATCATAGCCTGTGTCTTGGGCACCCCTTGTGCTCTCTTCACCGATGGTCTGCAGCTGGGAGGTAGCAGATGTCAGGCTGGGGGTTATTTGGATAGGTGTTTTCCAGCTAATTTGGGGCTTCCCTGGTGATGCAGCCTCTAAAGCTCACCTCTCAAGGGAGTTTTTTGCCGTGGAAGAGAAACTGACTCCCACAGGCAGGCAGCCAGCCCCTCCTGCCTGCCCCTGCGGCCCCATTCTGGACCTGGTGGAGTCAGCAGAAAAGCTCCCACAGGTTGCCTGGGGTGGAGAGTGTGCAGGAGGAGCTGCCTTCCCTCTCCACCTCCTGTTTGGCCCCTTGCACTCTTTCCCTGGACTCAGCAGACTGGGATGTTGGTTACACCTCCCTGTTGGGGAGCAGGGCTCGGGCAGGGGCTGATGGGGGTTGGAACCCTCTATGGAGCTGTGCATCAGGCTTGGAGCTGGGGCCAGCTGGTGCTGAGGAGGGCCAGGCAAGAGAAATTGGGGTGGAAATCACCTGCTTGTAGCTGGCTGGCAAGATGTGAGGGAAGAGGGGAAGCCCATGTGCCTTGTGCACAGAAAAGGGGAGTCCCAGGAGCTGTTCTGCACACAGCCCTAGCCAGGGGTGTTTTCCTGTCATGAATGGTACCTCCAAGCCCCTCCTGCTGTGGAAAAGGGATCGTTCTGGTGCCTCAGCAGCCTCACAGGGACTTTAGCCAGAGGAACTCTGGGATGGCATTTGTCCTGAGTGGGGTTGTGACACTTCATCTGGCTGAGGCTGGCCTTTGTGGCTCTGCTTCCCAGTCCTGCTTACAGATGAGGAGGGGGGTGGGGGGCCTGAAGATGTGTGAGGGGTTTGCTCCAGGTTTTACACCCAAATAACCCCACTGATGCTCCCAGGAACTGACAGCAGGACAGGCAGGACCTGCTCTAAACACAGCACAGCCTGGTTGGCAGTTGTGTTTTCTCCCAGAGCAGCTTTTCCTCCTCTGCAAGCCCTGCCACCTCATGTGCAGACACCAGCTCCTCCAGTCAATTCATGTCTTGAGGCTTCTGGCTGGGAGATTTATTGCTGCCAAGGTTGCTGTGCTCTGCTGTTATCTGTCCCAAGGTGACTGCAGGCAGAGCAGTTGCACTGTGCAGGTCCCAGGCTCTTCAGATGTCCCCAGGTGCATCAGTGACCTGGAGCACAGGAGGGAAAACATCTGCTCAGAGCCACAGTCCTGGGCACCAGGGATTTCAGTGTGATGCCCAGATTCACCTGGCTGCCCCTGCTGCACAGCAGCAGCAGCAGGATAAGCAGGGAATTCTCTCCTTAAGGGAGCTGCTTGGCCAGGCTGTCCTACAGCTGAGCTCAAATCAGTGTGAAAGCCTGGTGGATTTGGGGCTGAAGAGCCAAGTCCCAAATACTTAAGCAGCCAGCTTTATGCTTGAGACAAACCCTCAGCCTCCACAGAATCAGAGCATTGCTTCAGCTGGAAAGGGCCTCTAAGGTCATCGAGTCCAAACATCAGCCTGTGACCACCCTGGGCATGAAACACTGTCCTGAAGTGCCACATCCACACATCTCTTGGGTAGAGATAGGGATAGGGATAGAGATAGGGATAGAGATAGAATAGGGATAGAGATAGAATAGGGATAGAGATAGAATAGAGATAGAGATAGAATAGAGATAGAATAGAGATAGAGATGATAGAGATAGAGATAGAGATAGATAGAGATGGAATAGACCATACTATGTTGGAAGAGGCCTTTGAGATCATCCAGTCCAGCCTATCACCCAACACCACCTATGAAGCCCTGTGCCTGTGTGGAGAAGGAGTGCCTGGCTGCCATCGCCCCTGAGCACCCATCCCAGGAGCCAGGCTTGCATGCAAGGGCTTTTCCACCCGCCCTGCTGACAGGTTTAGTGCACAGGGAGCTCGGGAGGGGGGGTGTTGATGTGCTGGAGAGCAGAGGGCCACGTCAGAGGCGCTGCAGGCTGGAAGCGCTGAGTCAGCTCTCTGGGGAACATCCTTCACCTCTTCTCAGCCTGCAGCTGGGCTGGGGAGAAAAAAAACCACCACCAAAACCCCAACAAACCAGGCTGCCTTCTTCCTCCCTGGCTTTGCAGAAGCTGCAGGTGGGAATGAGCCCAGGGTTTATGCCTTGGGACTGCAGAGGGGGTGAGTAGCCAGCTGGGAGAGGCAGGGGGAATGGGAGCTGCAGGGGGAATGGGAGCTGCAGGGTTATCTACCTCCCTGCCTTTGCCCCACAGTGCCTTTGCACTCCCCTCCTGGGGCAGAGCCTCAGGGTATCCCCAGGGATAGATTGATCCCTTTGTGGTCCCCTCCCACACCCACCAGACTTTGTATGCTCTGAAGTCCTCTCCAAACATCAGCTGCCTTATCTCCTGGCCACTGCCTCTCTCTCTTTCTGTCCTTATCCTCCTAATGAATTCCCATAAACAAGATAGGGATCCAGTGCCTGTCACCTCCATTCTTTCAGTCCCTTATCTGCTCCTGCTGGAATTTGCCTCTCCCTCTGTTTCTTGAGTGCTTGGCAAGAGAAGATGGCTGCTGAATGAACCCTTCCAAGCAGCCCCTCTGGAAAGCAGCTCGGCTGTGCCTCCAGACTGGATTCCTGGCACCCATGGCTGGTGCAGGGAGCCACAGGAGTGCTCCTGGGACATGCTCTGGTGCCTTGTGCCTGTCACATCCCCACAGCTGGGTGGGCAGGGCCTGGGGGGGGTCTGCAGCCAAGGGGGGAATGGCTGGAGGCAGGAGTGTGGCATGCTGTAGATCATCCTGCAAGTCCTCAAGCTCCATGGCTTCCTCTTTCCTATGTCACTCTCCTGTGCTGGGTGAAAAGAAATGGGGGAGCTCTCAGTCCCCCTGGCACAGCTACAGCCTGCTCCTCCACAGAATCCCAGCATGGTGAGGCTTGGAAGGGACCTCTGGAGATCATCCAGTCCAAGCCCCCTGCCAAAGCAGGGCACCCACAGCACCTTGCCCAGGAGCACAGTGCCCAGGTGGGGTTGGAATCTCTCCAGAGGAGACTCCACAACCTCTCTGGGCAGCCTGCTCCAGCAGCCTCACACAAAAGAAGGTTTTCCTTCTGTTCAGATGGAACCTCCTGGCTTCCAGTTTGTGCCCATTCAGCAGGCACCACTGACAAGAATCTGTCCCCATCCTCTTGCCCCCAACCCTTTAGCTGTTGCTGGGCTTTGCTCACCTCTGTGGGATGCTGTTCTTTCCACACTGCCTCCTGGAGCTCGCCAGGATGTGGCTCAGCAGGGAAGAGTCTACTCCAACGTTCCTCTCTTGACCTCCTGAGTGCTGAGCTGGGAACAAGGAGCTTGAAGAGCTTTGGGAAGGCTGGAGGGTGCTTTGAAGGGGGACCTAGAAGTACTGGGTTAAAGGTTGGACTTGATCACCTTAAAGGTCTCTTCTAACCAAAATGATTCTGTGCTGCATGGGAGGCTGTGGTGGATGCCAGGACGTGGTCTGGCCATGGTTTGCTGCCTGGGAGGGAGCTACTGCCTCCAGGAGCTCTTGCAGCACCTCTTTACTCCTCCTTGCTGGGCTGTGCATAGAATACACAGAACATGGGCCTGGGAGTGAGGAGAGCTTGCCATGAGGAAGTGGGACAGGGAAAGTGAGTGCAGGGAATGAACCAGTATCAGAGGTGCTGCATGGTGAAAGGATGGAGGGATGCTGGCACAGGCCCAGCAGGGAACACAGAGCCTTCACTAGTGCCATTCATGGAATCAGAGACTTGTCAGGGATGGAAGGGACCTCAAGGCTCAGCCAGTTCCAACCCCCCTGCCATGGCCAGGGACACCTCACACTGCAGCAGGTTGCTCACAGCCACATCCAGCCTGGCTGCAAACACCTCCAGGCAGGAGGCTTCCACCACCTCCCTGGGCAGCCTGTGCCAGGCTCTCACCACCCTCCTGGGGAAAAACTTCTTCCTCACAGCCAATCTCAATCTCCCCATTTCTAGTTTTGCTCCATCCCCCCCAGTCCTATCCCTCCCTGACACCCTCAAAAGTCCCTCCCCAGCTTTCTTGGAGCCCCCTTCAGATCCTGGAAGGCCACAATGAGGTCTCCTGGGAGCCTTCTCCTCTCCAGACTGCACAGCCCCAACTCCCTCAGTCTGTCCTCACAGCAGAGCAGCTCCAGCCCTCTGCTCATCCTCATGGCCCTTCTCTGGCCTCACTTCAGCACACTTTGCAATGCTGCCTCACCCTTCCAGAGCAGCCTCTGGTCCCAGCAGGGCTTCCCCACCGTGGTGCTCCTCTTTCCAAGTCCTCTCTCTTGTGATGCTTTTATTAGTGAGCCCTTTTTCTATCCCTCTGTGCCCCATCACCAGGGCAGGGCTGGTGGCCAACTTGGTGACCCCCATGGCTGGAGGGAGAATGGGGAGAGAGAGCTGTCCTGAGGCTGCTGGTAATGGAGAGCATCCAGGAGAGCCCTTTGGGCCAGACTGAGCTCCTGGTGGGACATGCCTGGAGGTTTCTGCATCCCAGCACAGCTTGCAGGGGGCCAGCTGCTTGCAGAGTGATGTCAGCAGGTTGTGAAGGCCAGCACACAGCTGGCCATGGGGCAGGGGTGTGGGTAAGGGGCCAAGCCAGTCTGTGGCAGATGGGTGCCTAGTGAGATGTTCACCCTCTGCTTTCACTCTGAGGAGGGCAACTCAGCCTTCTCTCTTCAGTAGCTTCACCCAGCCCCCTCTGATCCCTCTGTGGATCCACTCCCAGACCTGCCCAGCTCTGGGGCTTGTTTCTTCAGCAGCATCCCACCCCCCATTGGCTTTTCCCAGGAGCCAGCTGATGGCTTTTGGTGGTTTCAGACTTGCTTGTCTCAGACTTCTACCTGCTGGATATTTAGGGCCTGAACTTGAGCCCATAGAAATTTTTGGGTAATTCTAGTGAGACTTTGGGGCCCTTGAGGTTATTCACATCTTCTGGTGGGGTGGAGAAGGGGCACCAGGTGTACCTGAGCGTGGCTCAGTTGGAAAGGGTCCTGGGTGGGGATGCTGAGGTCTGCAGCTGGGAGGGTAAGAATGAATGCTCAGCTTTCCAGCCTCTTCTTGTTCTTCTCCCACCATCTGTGTGCCTTAACTCCTCTGATGAAGGACACTCAAAGGGGCACCCAGCATCAGCAGTACCATCCCCCAGCTGTATGGTGGGCAGAGGGCAAGTGGGGCTGCCAGTTGTCTCTGTCCCATGGCAAGAGGCTGTGGTGGCCATGCCCAGGAGTTGCAATCACTGTTCTGGGGCAAGCCCTGGGCTTTCTCATGAGGAGAGGTTGCCTTAGCTCAGCAGGAGCTGAGGGCTGGCTGCTGAGCCTGGTTCCTGCTGCAGCACAACCTCTCAGTGACGTCCAGGGATGAGGAGCCTGGTCTCCCTCCCAGGGAGCAGAGCAGCACATTCCCACGGCTTCCCCACTGCCTCCTGCCAGCTCCTGGGTAGCAAAGTCCCTCCTGCTGCTGGGACTGGGGGGACCAGGTCACCCCAAGGGCTGCAAAATGAAGGACCCCAGGCCAAGGCAGCAGTGCTATAAAAAGCAGCACTTTGGGTCTGAATCACAGAAACATCAAAAGGTTTGGCTTGGAAGGGACCTTCAAAGGCCACCTACCCCGAACCCTCTGCAGCCAGCAGGGACAGCTGCAACCAGGGCAGGTTGCTTAGAGCCCCACACAACCTGACCTGCAGTGGTTCTGGGCATTGGACATCTCCCACCCCTCTGGGTGACCTGGGCCAGGGTCTCACCACCCTCAGTGTCCAACATTTCTTCCTTCTCTCCACTCTGAGCCTCCCTCTCTTAGTTCAAACCACCACCCCTTGTCCTGTCACTGCAGGCTCTGCTCAAAAGTCTGTCCCCAGCTTTCTGACTGCCCCCTTGAACTCTTGAAAGGCCACCAGAAGGTCTCCCCTGGAGCCTTCTCTTCTCCAGGCTGAACAGCCCCAACTCTCTCTTAACCCCAGTCTGAAGCAGGGGTAGGACTGTTGCTTGCCTCCCTTGGCTTATCTTCCAGCATGGGTGAATCAGGAAGGCTGCTGGCTGAGGGCAGCCAGGGCAGGGAGGCTGTGGAGGCTTCATTCCCTCCGAGAGAAGGGGGGGAGGAAACAAGATCAGCAGCTGGGTAAGGCAGTCCCAACCCCTCTGACATGCCTGTTTTCTCCTCTGGCATGCTTCTGCCTTGCACAAACAGAGCCCAGACTTCCTGCTCTTAGAAACCCCTCTGACTGCTGGAACCTTCAGGGCTGGGATGGAGAGGCCGTGAGAAAGGGCCTGGGGTCGAGGTTGTGCTCAGCACCCATTTCTCACACCTACTGAATACCAGGGCTCAAATCCAGCCCTTTCCTTCCCCCCCAAGCCCCTGCCAAATTCCTGCCTGGTGATGTCCACACATGGCTGCCCCAGCCTGTCTGTGTGCTCAGCACCCACGGCCCGGGGGCTGCAATCCATCAGCTCGGAAGGGACTGGGGGGGGTTCTGCCTGCTGTGATTAACACCAGTGCCAATTACATGGAGCAGCCAGTCCCATCAGCTGCCTCTGTGGGGTGGGGGCCAGCCTCTTCTCCCAGGCAATGAGTGACAGAACAAGAGGAAAAGGCCTCAAGTTGCACCAGGGGAGGGTTGGGTTGGGTGTTAGGTAAAGCCTCCTCGCTGGAAGGGTCATTGGGAGCTGGCCCAGGCTGCCCAGGGGAGTGGTGGAGTCAGCATCCCCAGAGGTGTTTAGAAGATGTTCAGATGAGGAGCTGAGGGACGTGGTCTGACAGTTGTGAGGTGTGAGGGTATGGTTGGACTCAGTGCTCTCAAGCTTTTGCTTCCCAGCCAGGTGATTCCATGCTTCTGTGAGTGGGCTCTGCCCTGCTCCTGATGTCTGGAGGTGTGGATCACCCCTTGTGCCTTTCTGCACCCTCAGGTCCACCCTGCACACATCTCTGCCCCTTTGCTCTGCTCTTTTTAGTTTGATTCTTCCTTTGGGGTTTCAGGCACCAGGATGAGCTTTCCAACCCTGCTCTCCTCTTGCACCTGCCTGGAGGCATCTGCCACCTGGTCAAAGGACCACACCGAGTGTGTTCTGAGCTTGGGGTTTGCCTCCACTGTAGATGCCAATCAACTTGGCTACAACACCTCCAGCAAGCTCACATTCCTCTCCCATCTATCCAAGGTGGTACTCACCTTGTGAGGTGAGAGGCAGGAGGAGCCAGGTGATAGAATGACCCAGTTGAAAAAGACCTTTAGGTCACTGAGTCCAACCATAACCTAACATCTCCCTGTCAGAGCAGTGTCCCTAAGGCTGCTGCTGAAGGACCAGCCCTGCCTGCATTCCCCTTCTGAGTTTTCCTCCTGCCACTCACCACCAGCTTTCTCAAATGCCTCATGTTTTGCTTGGGGAAGCAGAAAAGGACCAGCCTGGGGCTTCCTCTGCCCATCACACAGCAGGGACAGGTTGATCTTTGCAGGGAGTTTAATGTTTAGCCTGGAGAAGAGGAGGCTCAGGGGAGACCTTCTTGCTCTCTGCAACTACCTGAAGGGAGGTTGTAGCCAGGTGGGGGTTGGTCTCTTCTCCCAGGCAGCCAGCAGCAGAACAAGAGGACACAGTCTCAAGCTGTGCCAGGGGAGGTTTAGGCTGGATGTTAGGAAGAAGTTCTTCATAGAAAGAGAGATTGGCCATTGGGATGTGCTGCCCAGGGAGGTGGTGGAGTCCCCATCCCTGGAGGTGTTCAGAAAAGGCTTGGATGAGGCACTTGAAGCCATGGCTTGGTTAGCCATGAGGTGTTGGGTGATAGTTTGGGCTTGATGATCTCTGAGGTCTCTTTCAACCTTGTTGATTGCATGATTCTATGAAGGCTGAGCCAGGCAGAGTTGGATGCATGGCTGCACAGCCACACATCCTTCCTGGGGCAGAAATGGGATGTGCTGTGGAGGTGAAAACCCAAGCTTCACTTGAGAAACCAAGAGCTGCTTTTATTTTTCAGCAGGAGGCAGGTTTCTGCTGTGCATCCTGTGGCTCTCCCTCCCCTGCTCCATGGCAGTCTGGGCTGTGTCACGCTCAGCTCAGACGCCTTGGCCTGTGCTTATCACCCCATGTGTGATACCTTCTCCCCCTCCCCAGCTCCACTGGCTCGGTGTGGACAGGCTCTGGGTGGGAAGTGGCTCTGTCCTGCTGTCTGCATCTGGAAGGCTGAGCAATGATTTACAGCAGAAAAGAGGAGATATGGTCGAGGCTGCACAGCTATGGGTGGGGATGCTTGGTATGAGAAGAAGGCTGAGGGTGAAGCATAGAGAGGCATTTTTCTCCTTGCCTCCCCCTTCTTGTTCCAGCTCTGCAGGCTGGACTCTGAACAGGGCAGTGCAGCTGAGGAATGACACGAATGTATGGGAGGCAGAGGCTCATGCAGCATCTCTGGCTGCCTTTGGCTGCCAAGCTGATCCTTCAGAGCTAGGGTAACCATCTCAGCTGGGACTAGGCTGAAATAAACCCCAGGCTGGGACAGCAGGGCTGGGGACGTGATCCTCCTCCTGCATGCAGTGCTGGTGAGGCCACTCCTTGGGTGGTGGGGTCAGTTTTGTGGCCCTCACTCCAAGAAGGACATTGAGGTGTTGGAGTGGGTCCAGGGAAGTGCAGCAAAGCTGGGGAAGGGTCTGGAGAACAGGGCTGGGGAGAAGTGGTTGTTTAGCCTGGAGAAAAGGAGGCCAAGGAGGAGACCTTCTCTACATCTCCCTGAGAGGAGGTTGGAGCTAGGGGAGGGTCAGACTCTTTTCAGTGCTGTCTAGAGGGGAGAAAGGAAGCTGGGAAGGGCAGAGAAGGACTCCACCACTGCTCCCTCTTCTCCTGCTCAGAGAGGAGCAGATCAACTGCTGAAGAAGCTTCAGCTCCAGGGTGCAGATCTCATCCTCCCTGGCTCAAGGCTGGGGATGAGGCTGTGAGAGACTTCTTGCAGCACTGCAAAGACCCTTTACAAACCCTCCCTGGGTTGCAAAGCTGCTTTGCAGGGAGTGGTGCTTCCCAGGGGGACCCCAACCTGCAGCAAGGTGGCTGGTCTGGGAGAGAGGGGATGTGCAGCACCTTGGCTCCAGGGAAGTGCAACAAAGCTGGGGAAGGGTCTGGAGAAAGGTCTGGTGAGGAGTGATTCTTTATCCTGGAGAACAGGAGGCCAAGGGAAGACCTTCTGGCTCTCTACAACTCCCTGCAAGGAGGCTGGAGCTAGGGGAGGGTCAGTCTCTTGCCAGTGCTGTCCTCTGATAGGAGAAGGGGCAATGGATACAAACTGGAATCCAGGAGGTTCCACCTCAACATGAGGAAGAACTTCTTCCCTGTGAGGGTGCTGGAGGCCTGGAGCAGGCTGCCCAGAGAGGCTGTGGACTCTCCTTCCCTGGAGACTGTCGAGACTTGTCTGGATGTGTTCCTGTGTGGCCTGCCCTGGGTGATCCTGCTTTGGCAGGGGTTGGACTCAGTGCTCTGTCTTCTGTGATTCTGTGCTGGGTTTCTGGCATCTCCCTTTTCCCCAGCCTCAACAGAGACCCCAACAGGATGGCTGCTGGGGGCTGCAGGACCACCCCTCCCAGTTCTTCTGCAGCTCATGCAAGAGGAGATTGGATGTGGCACTTGGTGCCATGGTCTAGCCATGAGGTCTGTGGTGACAGGTTGGACTCGATGATCCTCGAGGTCTCTTCCAACCTTAGTGACACTGTGATAGCTCTTGGTGAGAGTTGCAGCGGGGGTAGACACTTCTCCTTTTGGTGATGGGGCAAAATATCCTCTGGGAAACAGCTCCCATCATGCCAGGGCTGGAAGATGGCTCCTCCTGCACCCAGCTCCCAAAGGCTCCTGCCTCATGAGCCCTGTCTCTGCGGGGCAGAGGCAGTGACCAAAGTCAACACCGCCGCGGCGAGCTCAGGAGACAGGAATGTCCAACGTGCTGCTGGAGGCTTCCTGGGGCTTTCTGGCACAGGTCTGCAAAGCCCAAAGCCTCTGGGAGGTTTTTTCATTCTCCTTGCTGGAATTAGCTTTAGTGCTGAAGGTTGGGCTTGGGCCAGCAAAGCTTCCTTTGAGCCCTCGGCCGTGCAAAAGGCTCCTCGAGCCTGCAGCCTTTCCCCTCGACACAGCTTGTCTGGTGCCAGACATCTCCCTGCCTCAAGATCAGCAGCAGCCCCTCAAGTGCTGGGGAAGGATTGCCCAAAGGAAATGTGACCTTTCCTGCAGTGCTGCCTTGTCTGGAGCAGGCTTTCATGGCCATGGGGGCTGGAGTGGCTGGAGCAGGGGTGCCTGTAGCCTTGTTCTGAGGGAGGAGGAGGAGGAGTTCCACTGGGCAAATGGAAAGCCTTGGCTGGGGGTCTGGAGGGAGGTGAAGCCAAGAGCTGGATCTAAAATGGGCAGCCAGCCCCAGTCAGAGCAGATGTCTGAGCATCCCAGCTGCTTGGCAAACTGTAACTGCATGGCCAAAGCTGCTTCCAAGCAGTCCTTAGACCTGCAAGATCTCCTCACTTCAGGAAGAGGCAAACCCCTTCCCACAAAGAGTGTTGTGCCCCAGCCCAGGACCTCCAAAAGCTGTCTGCAGAGATGCAGGGATCCCATAAGAGAAATGACCTGGCCCTGTGATGAGGTCTTCCCAGAGCAAACTTACCATAGCTCCTGGGACATCATGGGTTCCAGGCTGAGCCTGGAGGAGAAGGCAGCAGACATAGCCATGGGCACCAGGCTGAGCCTGGAGGAGAAGGCAGCAGACATAGCCATGAGTACCAGGCTGAGCCTGGAGGAGAAGGCAGCAGACATAGCCATGGGCACCAGGCTGAGCCTAGGGAAGGCAGCAGACATAGCCATGGGCACCAGGCTGAGCCTAGGGAAGGCAGCAGACATAGCCATGGGCACCAGGCTGAGTCTGGAGGAGAAGGCAGCAGACAAAGCCATGGGTACCAGGCTGAGCCTGGAGGAGAAGGCAGCAGACATAGCCATGGGCACCAGGCTGAGCCTGGAGGAGAAGGCAGCAGACATAGCCATGGGCACCAGGCTGAGCCTGGAGGAGAAGGCAGCAGACATAGCCATGGGCACCAGGCTGAGCCTGGAGGAGAGAAGGCAGCAGACATAGCCATGGGCACCAGGCTGAGTCTGGAGGAGAGAAGGCAGCAGACATAGCCATGGGCACCAGGCTGAGTCTGGAGGAGAAGGCAGCAGACAAAGCCATGGGTACCAGGCTGAGCCTGGAGGAGAAGGCAGCAGACACAGCCATGGGCACCAGGCTGAGCCTGGAGGAGAAGGCAGCAGACATAGCTATGGGCACCAGGCTGAGCCTGGAGGAGAAGGCAGCAGACATAGCCATGGGCACCAGGCTGAGCCTGGAGGAGAAGGCAGCAGACATAGCCATGGGCACCAGGCTGAGTCTGGAGGAGAAGGCAGCAGACACAGCCATGGGTACCAGGCTGAGCCTGGAGGAGAAGGCAGCAGACACAGCCATGGGCACCAGGCTGAGTCTGGAGGAGAGAAGGCAGCAGACATAGCCATGGGCACCAGGCTGAGTCTGGAGGAGAGAAGGCAGCAGACATAGCCATGGGCACCAGGCTGAGTCTGGAGGAGAGAAGGCAGCAGACACAGCCATGGGCACCAGGCTGAGTCTGGAGGAGAAGGCAGCAGACATAGCCATGGGTACCAGGCTGAGCCTGGAGGAGAAGGCAGCAGACACAGCCATGGGCACCAGGCTGAGCCTGGAGGAGAAGGCAGCAGACATAGCCATGGGCACCAGGCTGAGCCTGGAGGAGAAGGCAGCAGACACAGCCATGGGCACCAGGCTGAGCCTGGAGGAGAAGGCAGCAGACATAGCCATGGGCACCAGGCTGAGCCTGGAGGAGAAGGCAGCAGACATAGCCATGGGCACCAGGCTGAGCCTGGAGGAGAAGGCAGCAGACACAGCCATGGGCACCAGGCTGAGCCTGGAGGAGAAGGCAGCAGACATAGCTATGGGCACCAGGCTGAGCCTAGGGAAGGCAGCAGACATAGCCATGGGCACCAGGCTGAGCCTGGAGGAGAAGGCAGCAGACACAGCCATGGGCACCAGGCTGGCCCTGGAGTGTTGGGCAGTGATTCCTAGCCGTGGGGAAGGAGGTTGTGCAACGCCACCGTGGGCTGAGCAGAGCGAGCTCCCCGATGTGCTTTGGAGCAAGTGGAGCGAAGGGGGCAGGGCCCAGCCCCTGCCTCGGGAACGGGACCAGCTGGAAATTAAATCTTTCCACCTCTCTGCTTTGAAAGGCAATTTAACAGCTGACCCCCCCCTCACACCCAGGCTCATCCAAACTGAGCTGGCATCGTTCCCTCTCTGCCCCAGCAAACCCTTTATGGCTGCGGCGAGGTTTGGCTTCTCGTTTGTTTCAGGGCTGTGGCTTTTGTTTTGTTGTTGTTCTTCTCTTCACTGAAGGCAAATATTTGTGCTGCTCCATCAGGCAAAGAGGAATCCTCCTTCCCCCCTCTGCTTCTCGGTGTGACCACCCCAAAGCATCTCCTATTCAGCCTCGCTCCCCGGCCAGCTGGTTTGAGCAGGAGGGTGAGGTCCAAGCACCAGTAGTAATCTGGCTCTAGGTGTGCAGAGTGCTGATGGTTCTGAGCCCAGGGTGAGAGGAGGCTTTTATAGAGCCATGGAATTGTTTTGGCTGGAAAAGACCTCTAGGATCACCGAGTCCAACCATTGACTCAACACCACCATGGCCACTAAACCGTGTCCCCAAGTGTCATGCCCACAGGTGTCATGAACACCTCCGGTCATGGGGACTGCACCACCTCCCTGGGCAGCCTCTCCCAATCCCTGACCACTCCTGCAGTGAATGTGTTTTTCCTGATCTCCAGCCTAAGCCTTCCCTGCCACAACTTCAGGCCATTTCCTCTCCTCCTATCACCTGATGCTAGAGAGAAGAGACCAACCCCCACCTCACCCCAACCTCCTGTCAGGGAGCTGTAGAGAGCAGTGAGGTCTCCCCTCAGCCTCCTCCTCTCCAGCCTAAGCAACCCCAATTCCCTCAGCTGTTCCTTGTTCTCCAGACCCTTCACCAGCTTGGTTGCCCTTTGCCCACAACCTTCATTGCTGTGAGGAGCAGGCATAGAACTTCCCCCTCTACTCTGCTCTGGGGAGACCACACCTGGAGCTCTGTGTCCAGTGCTGGAGCCTCTATTACAGGAAGGATCTGGAATTGCTGGAAGGTGTCCAGAGAAGGGCCAGGAGGATGAGCAGAGGGCTGGAGCTGCTCTGCTATGAGGACAGACTGAGGGAGTTGGGGTTGTGCAGGCTGGAGAGGAGAAGGCTTCAAGGAGACCTAATTGTGGCCTTCCAGTATCTGAAGGGGGCTCCAAGAAAGCTGGGGAGGGACTTTTGAGGGTGTCAGGGAGTGATAGGACTTGGGGGGATGGAACAAAACTAGGACTGGGTAGATTGAGATTGGATGTGAGGAAGAAGTTGTTCCCCATGAGGATGGTGAGAGCCTGGCACAGGTTGCCCAGGGAGGTGGTGGAAGCCTCCTGCCTGGAGGTGTTTGCAGCCAGGCTGGATGTGGCTGTGAGCAACCTGCTGTAGTGTGAGGTGTCCCTGCCCATGGCAGGGGGGTTGGACCTGGCTGAGCCTTGAGGTCCCTTCCAAGCCTAACGTTTCTCTGATCCCAGCTCTGCAGCCCCTCCGCTGCAGCAGCTTGCAGCCTGGTTTGCTGGGAAAGAGATTTCCCTGCTTTGACAGGCAAATTCCTTCCCCCCGCGAGAGTCGCCCCCAGCTCTGTCCTCAGGCTGTTGTGAGGACGCAGGGACAGAATAGCGAGCCGGTGAGGTCATGGGGAGAGAGTTAGTCACATCCAAGCGAGGAAGCGAGAGGGCTGCCAACCCGCGCTGCTCTCGCACCGCGCAGAGTTCGCCTGCTCTTGGAGAGGACCCCCCCGACCCCAGCCCCCGATGTGGGCTCCCCTGGGCACCCCGGCCCGGCTGGGGGGCTGGGGAGGGGGATGATGCCGGCGCAGCGCCGCTCCTGCAGCGACTTCCCAAGGAGCCGGGGGAGGAGGTTGAAGGAATTCGATCCAAACGGGATCTGTTCTGGACCCCTGCGTCTCGTTGGCGCTGCGGGCGGGAGGGGGTTAAGAGCCTGTCCGGCTCGCAGCCTATCTGGAGCTGTCACACGAGGGAAGGAGATCGTGGCAGAGTTTAATGAATGACTTCATTTATATATTAAAAAGAAAAAAGAGGGGAAGAAGAAGAAATAAAATCAGACAACAGCACGGTGGCTTCCTGCCAGCCCCTCAGACAAGGGTTTCTATGGGAACCCCAGAGAAAACAATAAATAGGAGTGTGGGATGAGTAGGGAAAGGGAGGAGGGGAGCCTGGGCTCTGCTTTGTTCCCCATGGAGGGCAAGGTGGGAAGGGGCAGGCAGGAGGCAGAAGGGGAAGGGGCAGCTGAATTTACAACCCCAGCCCAAAGGGGACAGGCAGGAATCACATAGGGTTGGAGCCCAGTCCTGGGGTCTGCTCTGTTTCCTGCTCCCCTGGGGGCTCAGCAGGGTTGGGTGACCTGGCTCCATCTGGCTCTGGATCCCAGCTCTGCCTCCCTGGGGAGGGCAGGGATGTGGAGTCACCTCCAGCTTCCTGCCAGGGTCGGGGGTGGTGGTGGTGGGGCTGGGGCTGCTCTGCAAAGGGATGATGATAACTGGGGCCAAGCTCAGCAGTCCTGCCAGTAAAATACACTCCCAGAGAGTGTCCCCTGGAGAGGCTGACCAAGGTCATGGTGTGATTAGAAAAGCCAAACGTTTCTTGAACCAAAACCACATCTTTGGTTGGCTTTTTTTCCCCTCCTTTCCTCTGCTGGGAGAGAGCAGAGATCTGTCCTGAACCTCAGCTGAAAGCTGCCCCCCTGCAAGGCCCATGGTGAAGTGAAGCCCCCTTGTATGGTTTGTAGTCCAGGCTGGGCAGAGTGGCACTGCTGGGGACAGCTGGAGTGTGCTCCATGTCCATTCAGAGTGGGAGGAATGAAGACCTCAGCTCAGGCATTGTGGGTTCTTTTCCTGTAGGATCACAGGGTTGTTTTGGTTGGAAAAGACCTTGAAGATCACCAAGTGCCAGCAGTAAGCCAGCACTGCCAGGTCACCACCAAACCATGCTCCCAGCACCACATCCAGAGGGCTTTTCAATCCCTCCAGGGGAGGTGGCTCCACCACTGCCCTGGGCAGCCTGCTCCAGTGTCTGAGAACCCTTTCAGTGAAGAACTTCTAATGTCCAACCTAAACCTCCCCTTGTGCACATTGGGACCATGTGCTCTTGCCCTGTTACTCATTACTTGAGAGATGACTGAGCCCCAGCTGGCTCCAACCTCCTTTCATGGGGCTGTAGAGAGCCAAAAGATTTCCCCTCAGCCTCCTTTTCTCCAGTTCCCTCCACCACTCCTCACAAGAATTGTGCTCCAGACCCTACACCATCCTTGTTGCCCTTCTCTGGAGTCACCCCAGCACCTCAGTGTCCTTCTTGAAGTGAAGAGCCCAAAACTTTTTCCCTTCTCCTTTCCACAAGCCTTTTACCCCAGCCTGAACTGATGTCAAACTGTGTCTCCTACTCAGCAGACTCACCCTATGGGGACTGCAGCCCTCAGAGGGTGCCTGATACTGGGAGAGATGCAGTTAGGGCTTGGTCATGCTGCTGGTGGGAGCTGATTCTCCCCACCCCCTTGTGCATGCCTTGCACAAGAGCAGTTCTGCAAACAGGCCTGCAATCAGCACACAGCCTTCATGGCCTCTTCTGGGCCTGGCTGAGCTGGGGGTGAGGGGGCAAGGGGGCATCTGCCCCAGGCACAAGTCAGACCTGCCATGCTCCAGCTGCCACTGCAAACCCTCTGGGTGCTGTGTCCCTTTCTGCCTGTGTCCCAGCAGGAGCTGAGCCCCCGTGGGGACTGCTGTTATCGCTGGGGGAGGAATGTGGCAGCACCTTATCACTGCCTCAGGGATGCAAGAGGCCCTTCTGCTGACAGAGCTTCTATTACCCAGCAGCTGAGATGGCCAAGAATGTTCAGGGCAGGTTTTTCTGCTCCAGAGGGGAGAAAGGAAGCTGGGAAGGGCAGAGAAGGACTCCACCACTGCTCCCTCTTCTCCTGGCCAGAGAGGAGCAGATCAACTGCTGAAGAAGCTTCAGCTCCAGGGTGCAGATCTCATCCTCCCTGGCTCAAAGCTGGAGATGAGGCTGTGAGAGACTTCTTGCAGCACTGCAAAGACCCTTTACAAACCCTCCCTGGGTTGCAAAGCTGCTTTGCAGGGAGTGGTGCTTCCCAGGGGGACCCCAACCTGCAGCAAGGTGGCTGGTCTGGGAGAGAGGGGATGTGCAGCACCTTGGCTCCAGGGAAGTGCAACAAAGCTGGGGAAGGGTCTGGAGAAAGGTCTGGTGAGGAGTGATTCTTTATCGTGGAGGACAGGAGGCCAAGGGAAGACCTTCTGGCTCTCTACAACTCCCTGCAAGGAGGTTGGAGCTAGGGGAGGGTCAGTCTCTTCTCCCAGGTAGTGACAGGAGAAGAAGAAAAGGCCCCAAGGTTGCACCAGGGGAGGCTTAGGTTTGACATTAGGAGAAACTTCTTCACTGAAGTTTCAAACGTTGGAATAGGCTCTGCAGGGAGGTGGTTGAATCCCCAACCCTGGAGGTGTTGAAAGAAGGCAGAGATGTGGTGCTGAGGGATGTGGTTCAGCACCAGCCTTGGCAGAGCAATAGAATGGTTGGACTCAATGATCTTGAAAGGTCTTTCCCAAGCAAAGTGATTCTGTTACTTTGTCTCCCTTGGGGTTGGGAAAGGCTCTCCTGGACCTTAGGCTCTCCTGGAGGAGAGGCTGAGGGAGCTGGGGTTGCTTAGCCTGGAGAGGAGGAGGCTCAGGGGAGACCTTCTTGCTGTCTGCAACTACCTGAAGGGAGGTTGTAGCCAGGAGGGGGGTTGATCTCCTCTCTCAGGCAACCAGCAGCAGAACAAGAGGACACAGTCTCAAGCTGTTCCAGGGGAGGTTCAGGCTGGAGGTGAGGAGAAAGTTCTTCACAAAGAGAGTAATTGGTGACTGGAAAGTGCTGCCCAGGGAGGTGGTGGAGTCCCCATCCCTGGAGGTGTTCAAAAATGGATTGGATGTGGCACTTGGAGCCATGGTTTAGTTGTCAGGAGGGGTTGGGTGACAGGTTGGACTTGATCTGAGGTCTTTTCCAACTTTATTGATTCTATGACCCCTCTCCCAGCCTGTGAGTCCCACCTTGCCCTTGCTGCTGGAGGGGGGATGCCACCTGGAGTACCACCACTCGTGCAGGGGCACTCCTCAGCAGGAGCCCTCCTCCTGCTGGGGGGAGCTCTGGGGGGGGTCGTTGCTGGGCATCACAGGCGCTGCCTGGTGGCTGAGGATGAGTTTTCCCTCCGGCTTGGCAGGCTGACAGCACAGTGGAGCGTGGAAGATGAGGAGGAGGCGGCCAGGGAGCGGCGGCGGCGGCAGAGGGAGAAGCAGCTGCGGTCCCAGGCGGAAGAGGGCTTGAACGGCAGCGGCTCCTGCACGGAGAGCCTGGGTCCGGCAGAGCAAAACCAGTAAGGAACACTCGGGGGTGAACCCTTCAGCAACAGGATCGCACAGCAAAGCCCTCCTGCACCCTCAGGGTGGCTGTCTGGGGGGGTTGGGGTGGTCTGGGGAAGTTCCATCACAGGTTTGGAGTGGGGGATGTAGTCCAGACTAACAGGGAGCATGGTGCTGGCTGGGGAGGGAAAGCCAAGTTCCCTGCTTTGCTGGCTGGGTGGGGGGTGGTGGTGCGAGATTTACTGCCCAGAGAGCTGAAACTAGGACAGGCTGGGCTTGGGCAGGGAGACCCCCATTGCCTGCTTACCTTTCAACTTGCCAGTCATCCAGCTGAGGGAAGTTCTGGTGTGTGTGAAGACAGACACATGCCCGAGGATGTGACACACAGCCCTGGGCAGGTCATGGTGCTAGTGAGCAAGCAAGGGCTCACCTCTCCTGGCAGGGCAGTGGGGAGCGTGGAGCAGCTCCAAGGGCTGATGTTCACAGCTTGATTCTTTAATGGGGCTGCTCCAAGGTGGAAAGGGCTCAAGGGAGATGGTGAGTTATCAACTGCTAATGAGGAAACCCCTGGAGAAGGGATAGGATCACCAGTCCCATCCCCAGCACTCTACCCCCTTCATCTTCCCAAAGCAGCTCCTGCTCCCTCTACTCCATCCTCCACCCTGCCTAAACAGCTCCTGCTCCCCCACAACCATTGCTGCACCCATCCCAGAGCCAGGGGCAAGACACCACCCAGAGGAGCTCAGCCCCAGCCAGCACCCGTGGGGGAGATTGGAGCAGTCAGCAATGCTGGTCCTAACAACCGGGGGGCCACCAGGCCCCCCGGCCTTTGTTGTCACCACCACCATCACCCAGGGTGCTCCAGGGGCACTCACCTGAGATCAGAGGAGGATCCTCCAGCCCCGAGGGGCTCAGCTGGGGGCTACTGCCCTTCCTGGGGGGGATTAAATAGGGGAGTGGGTGGGGAGGGCCAAGTGGCCACAGCTGGGGTGGGAGGAGACTCCAGCAGAGCCCAGGTGCTGTGGGTTTGAGGGCAAAAGGGGGGAAATGGGGTGGGTGGGGAGGCAAAGGGGCAGCTCTGGGGGGAAGGAGAGGATTGGAGAATAACTCTCTTTGCCATAAATCTTCCCTAATGCACAACTGCAGCTCCTGGTTGGCTTTGCCTCCATGCAGAAAGAGCAACCCCCCCAGTGCTTCATCAAGCAAAGCACACTGGTGGCTACCACAATGAAACCTTTCCACCAGCACCATTTGGCTTGGCAGGAAAATCTGTGCTTGGCAGCTCAGAACAACAAGTTTGAACAAAACAAAAGTTCTCCAAGAGTGAATTTTTTCCCCTGGAGAGCAGCAGCCAACCCCAGGATGACTGAGGGCCTGCAGCATGTGCCCTGTGAGGAGAGGCTGAGAGCCCTGGGGCTGCTCAGTCTGGAGAGGAGAAGGCAGAGAGGGGATTGAATAAATGTTCATAGATCTCTGAGGGCTGGGGGGCAGGAGGCAGGGGACAGGGACAGGCTCTGCTCACTTGCTCCCTGGGATAGGACAAGGGACAGTGGATAGAAACTCCAGCACAGGAGGTTCCACCTCAGCAGGAGGAGGAAATTCTTCACTGTGAGGGTCACAGAGCACTGGAACGGGCTGCCCAGAGAGGTTGTGGAGTCTCCTTCTCTGGAGCCTTCCCAACCCCATCTGGATGTGTTCCTGTGCGACCTGTGCTGGATTCTATGCTCCTGCTCTGGCAGGGGGGTTGGACTTCATGATCTCCAGAGGCCCTTTCCAACCCTTAACATCCTCTGATCTGTGACCTGTGATCAACCACAGCATCCCAGCACAGCATCCCAGCACAGCATCCCATCACAGCATCCCAGCACAGCATCCCCTCACAGCATCCCATCACAGCATCCCAGCACAGCATCCCAGCACAGCATCCCCTCACAGCATCCCAGCACAGCATCCCATCACAGCATCCCACCACAGCATCCCACCACAGCATCCCACCACAGCATCCCACCACAGCATCCCATCACAGCATCCCCTCACAGCATCCCATCACAGCATCCCCTCACAGCATCCCAGCACAGCATCCCCTCACAGCATCCCATCACAGCATCCCATCACAGCATCCCAGCACAGCATCCCAGCACAGCATCCCATCACAGCATCCCAGCACAGCATCCCCTCACAGCATCCCATCACAGCATCCCAGCACAGCATCCCAGCACAGCATCCCCTCACAGCATCCCAGCACAGCATCCCATCACAGCATCCCACCACAGCATCCCATCACAGCATCCCATCACAGCATCCCCTCACAGCATCCCAGCACAGCATCCCCTCACAACATCCCATCACAGCATCCCCTCACAGCATCCCACCACAGCATCCCAGCACAGCATCCCACCACAGCATCCCAGCACAGCATCCCAGCACAGCATCCCCTCACAGCATCCCAGCACAGCATCCCACCACAGCATCCCATCACAGCATCCCCTCACAGCATCCCATCACAGCATCCCCTCACAGCATCCCAGCACAGCATCCCAGCACAGCATCCCATCACAGCATCCCACCACAGCATCCCACCACAGCATCCCACCACAGCATCCCATCAAAGCATCCCAGCACAGCATCCCACCACAGCATCCCATCAAAGCATCCCAGCACAGCATCCCAGCACAGCATCCCATCAAAGCATCCCAGCACAGCATCCCAGCACAGCATCCCATCAAAGCATCCCAGCACAGCATCCCAGCACAGCATCCCCTCACAGCATCCCAGCACAGCATCCCATCAAAGCATCCCAGCACAGCATCCCAGCACAGCATCCCAGCACAGCATCCCACCACAGCATCCCAGCACAGCATCCCCTCACAGCATCCCAGCACAGCATCCCCTCACAGCATCCCAGCACAGCATCCCAGCACAGCATCCCAGCACAGCATCCCATCAAAGCATCCCATCAAAGCATCCCAGCACAGCATCCCAGCACAGCATCCCATCAAAGCATCCCAGCACAGCATCCCACCACACCATCCCATCCCACCACAGCATCCCAGCACAGCATCCCCCACAGCCACAGCCCAGCAGCTCAGGTGCTGTGCAGCCCTGGGGCTCACACACACACACACACACACACACACACACACACACACACACACACACACACACAGAGCAGCCTGCACCCTGAGTTGCCAAACTCTGCCTTGAAGACCCCAATCTTGCCACTCTTTGTCTGTTCAGCATGTTCCTAAGCATATTAAACCCCAGGGGAAAGGGGGTGGCTGGGTTTGGGATCAGAGTCAGAGAGAAGCCTCAGCAGCTTCATTTCAGTGGGGAAAGAGCAAAAGTTATTTACAAAGAAAGTCTCATTTCTCTGGTTTGTTCTCAGCTCCATTCAGTGCTGTTCAAGGTTTATTCATTTTCTTGCTCTAAAAGCACGGCAAAGAAGCTGCAAAGGCTTCTGTGGCCGTGCAGGAGGTGATACTCTGCAGGCAAGCTCCCTGCAGCCTGCCCTGAAAGCAAACAGAGGTGCTGGAAAGCAATAACAATTGTTAGCTTTGCTACCCCCCTGCACATGGAGGGCTGGCTAAGAATGCCAAAAGGTCTTTGAAATGGCAGAGGAGACCTCAGGCCTCTGCTTGGCAGGGAGGGGCTGTGAGTGGGCACAAAGCTGCAGCCCCAGGAAGCCAGCTGGGAGGCTCTGGTCCCGTGGGACAGGAGCAGAAATGCTCCTGGCCATTGGGATGTGCTGCCCAGGGAGGTGGTGGAGTCACCATCCCTGGAGGTGTTTAGGAAGAGACTGCATGGGGTGCTTGGTGCCATGGGTTAGCTGATTAGATGGTGCTGGGTGGACTTGGTGATCTGAAAGGTCTATTCTATTCTATTCTATTCTATTCTATTCTATTCTATTCTATTCTATTCTATTCTATTCTATTCTATTCTATTCTATTCTATTCTATTCTATTCCTTTCCATTCCATTCCACTCTATTCCATTCCATTCCATTCCACTCGATTCCATTCCACTCCATTCCATTCCACTCTATTCCACTCCATTCCATTCCATTCCACCCCATTCCATTCCAATCTGAGGAGGCAGAGGGGTGGTGCTGAGGGCCATGGTGTAGCACCAGCCTTGGCAGAGCTGGAGCATGTTGGTCATGATGACCTTTGAAGGTCTTTTCCAGCCCAAACACTCCTGTGATTCTCTGGGGTTTCTTTCCCTGCAAAGCCACCATCCTGCAGGTTATTCCTCCTTCAGTGAGGGGAAGAGAGGAGAGAAGCTTCACTTCTGTCCCTCTGGGGGGAGGAAATGCTGGGGGGGTGTTTGCACAAGCAGGAGTGACGTGGATGGGTTGTGTCCCAGCACAGGAAGAGCTGAGGGAAGTGTTTATACAAGAGAAAGCAAAGCTTTTCTGAAGATTAATAGCCAGGCCTGCCCCTGGCTGCATGAGCAAGCCCAGGTGGCTGTCAGCAGCTGCAGCAGAAACCAGAGCATGACCACAGCAAAAGGAAACTCCTTCTGGTGAAGTCTGGCTCAGGAGGATCAAGCACTGGATCCTGGGGGGGTGTGAAAAGCTGGAGACCATAGAATCATAGAATCATCGAATCAGTAAGGTTGGAAAAGACCTCAGAGATCATCCAGTCCAACCTGCCACCCAGCACCATCTGATCAACTCAACCATGGCACCAAGTGCCTCAGCCAGGCTCTTCTTAAACACCTCCAGGGGTGGTGACTCCACCACCTCCCTGGGCAGCACATCCCAATGGCCAATCTCTCTTGCTGGGAAGAATTTCTTTCTCACCTCCAGCCTAAACTTCCCTTGGCACAGCTTGAGCCTGTGTCCTCTTGTTCTGCTGCTGGTTGCCTGGGAGTAGAGACCAACCCCCACCAAGCACTGACACTGAGCACTACCAGCCCAGGGCCAGCCCTGTCCTGGGCTGATCCCCAGCAGTGTAGGCAGCAGGGGCAGGGAGGGGATCCTGCCCTTCTGCTGGGCTCTGCTGAGACCCCCCTGCAGTGCTGGGGCATCTCTGGAGTCCTCAGCACAGGCAGGGACCTGTTTGAGCAGGGCCAGAGGAGGCCACAGCAGTGCTGGCAGGGCTGGAAGCCCTCTGCTGTGAGGCCAGGCTGAGAGAGTTGGGGTTGTGCAGCCTGGAGAAGGGAAGGCTCCAGGGAGACCTTCTGGTGGCCAGCACTGGGGCAGAAGAGGACTTTTGGGGTTTGATATGCTGCCTGTCCTTTGCTTGCCTGTGTGCAGCACCCAGAGCCCAGGCAGGCTCCTGCCAGAGATGTGGAGCTGCTCCTCCTCCCTCTCCACCTCACAGTGATGCCTCAAGAGACCCTCTGCACAAGGGTGCTCTAAGCACCTGACGGAGGGGGTGAGGCTTCACACGGGATTGGGGAGCAGCTAGAGGAAAGCATATGAGATAACTGGGGGTCTTTCAGGCCATCTTTGGGGGTTATTTGCATCTCCCTCACCCTAATTTTCCTTCCTGCTGTGTTTCAGCTATGACTTTAAGCCCTCTGGGCCGTCGGAGCTGGAGGAGGATGAGGGCTTCAGTGACTGGTCCCAGAAGCTGGAGCAGCGCAAACAGAGGTGGGTAGAGCAGAGCAGAGCAGAGCAGAGCAGAGCAGAGCAGAGCAGAATAGAATAGAATAGAATAGAATAGAATAGAATAGAATAGAATAGAATAGAATAGAATAGAACTGAACTGAATTAACCAGGCTAGAAGAGACCTTTGAGATCATCCAGTCCAGCCTATCGCCCAGCACCATCTAATCAACTCAACCATGGCTCCAAGTGCCTCAGCCAGGCTCTTCTTAAACACCTCCAGGGATGGGGACTCCACCACCTCCCTGGGCAGCACATCCCAATGGCCAATCTCTCTTGCTGGGAAGAATTTCTTCCTAACATCCAGCCTGAACCTCCCCTGGCACAGCTTGAGACTGTGTCCTCTTGTTCTGGTGCTGGGTGCCTGGGAGAAGAGACCAACCCCCACCTGGCTCCAACCTCCCTTCAGGGAGTTGTAGAGAGCAAGAAGGTCTCCCCTGAGCCTCCTCCCAACCCCAGCTCCCTCAGCCTCTCCTCCCAGGGCTGTGCTCCAGACCCCTCCCCAGCCTCATTGCCCTTCTATGGACACGCTCCAGCAGCTCAACATCTGGACACAGCTGGACCAAAGGGAGTGGGACCAACATCCCCATCAGAAAGGAGCATCTCCAGGGAGGGGTGACTGAGCCCAGGCCAAGCCCAGCACACAGAGGAACGCCAGAGGCTGCTGGGGTCGATGCTGTCCCCATGCTGTTTGGGCTAGCGGTGAGGAGCAGCCCCTGGGACCGCCCCAGGCTTCAAGGATGTTTGGATTGAGCTTTGCACTCCCAGCAGTGGCAGCCTGCCAGGACTTTGCCTGGGCTTGGAGGGGTGACAACAGCGGATTTAAGCCACCTGAGCTGCTGCAGGGGCTGAAATGGCCTCCAAAATGATCCAGGCCAACCTCAAAAGTTGTTCCAAGTTACTGCTGCTTCCTGGCTCATGACAGCAGAGTGAGGGTGAGGGCCCCAGCCCACCTTGTGCTTGGCTCTCCTTCCAAAGGGGGAAAAGCAGGCAGCAAGGAGCCCAGAGAGGTCCTCATGTGCCAGCTGCTCAGTCCCCACCTCCCATCTCCCTGCCCTTGCTGAACTCCTGCCTTAACCACCTCCCTTGGACACCCTCTACCTGCACATGAACTCTGTGACTCAGCTCTCTCAGCAGCTTGATTCTGGGGGGGGAAGGGAGGGAGTTTTGGCCCTGTGATGAGATGGCCTCTCCTTTACCCCTGAGACTGGGGGAAAAAATGCCTCAGATTAATATTTACTGCTGAGCAAATAAACAGAGCTTGCCTCTTCCCAAGCACTGCAGCTGAGCCTCCCCACAAGCTGCACCTCTGCAGCCCTGACCCCACCAGCGTTGCTCAAGCACCTCAGGATGTTGACTATCACATCTGTGGGGGCCAGGCAGGCTCAGCCCCTCCCCTGCTTTCTGGAGTGCTGCCTCTGTTTTTTCCAACCCCCTTTGGAAAGAGCTTGTCTGGGGAGAAGGGCCTCTGCTGTTCCCTCTTTGGTCCTCAAAAGAGAATGAGCTGGAAGAGTTGTCTTATCCTCTCCAGAAAGCGCTCCTTGGGGGTTTAAATGTGGTGCTGGTGCTGGTTAGAGAGGGGCAACACAGCTGGGGAAGGGTCAGGGCTGTCTTATCCTCTCCAGAAAGTGCTCCTTGGGGGTTTAAATGTGGTGCTGGTGCTGGTTAGAGAGGGGCAACACAGCTGGGGAAGGGTCAGGGCTGTCTTATCCTCTCCAGGAACAGCTCCTTGGGTATTTTACATGGTGCTGGTATTAGTTTGAGATGGGCAACAAAGCTGAGGAAGGATCAAGGTTGTCTTATCCCCTCCAGAAAGTGCTCCTTGGGGGTTTATGTGGTGCTGGTGTTGGTTTGAGAGGGGCAACACAGCTGGGGAAGGGTCAGGGTTGTCTTATCCTCTCCAGAAAGTGCTCCTTGGGGGTTTATGTGGTGCTGGTGTTGGTTTGAGAGGGGCAACACAGCTGGGGAAGGGTGAGGAGAACAGAGCCTGATGCCAAGGTGCTGAGGGAGCTGGGGTTATTCAGCCTGGAGAACAGGAGGCTGAGGGAAGACCTCCTTGCTCTCTCCACCTCCCTGGAAGGAGATGGGAGCCAGGTAGAGGTTGGTCTCTTCTCCTCAGCATCAGGTGATAGGATGAGAGGAAATGGCCTGAAGTTGTGCTCAGGGGAGGTGAAGGTTGGGTGCTAGGAAAAGCTTCTTTATGGAAAGGATGGTCAGGGGTTGGCACAGGCTGCCCAGGGAGGGGCTGGGGTCACCACCTCTGGAGGGGCTCCAAACCTGTGGCACCTCAGGACATGGTTTAGTGGTGACCTGGCTGTGTTGGGTTAGCAGTTGGACCTGATGATCCTAAAGGTCTTCTTTTCCACCCTGATTCTCTCTGGGGTAGGAGGGTGCTGAGCAGGGGCCGTGGCCTCCCTTGCAGGTGAAGCCCATCAGAGGTGGTTGGGGCTTTAAAAGAGCCAGAGGCTGGTGGGGAAGCACAGATGAAGGAGTTTGGGTGTGATGGGGCTTGCTGGGGGAGAGAGGCTGCTTGCAGATGCTGGGCTCATGTCCTAGTGAGGGGCTGTGCCCTATAAAGGCCCTTCAGAAGGGCAGGCTTGGAGTGTGGTGGGAGCAGAGGTAGGTTGTGGCTCTGGGGGGCACACACCACGCTGGCAGAGGCAGTGCTGTGCTCTCCTGGCTTCTCTCTTAGCTCAGGGTGGCCCAACTTGGTCTGGCTTTCTCCATGTGGAGGATGTTGAGGGGGTGGCTGTGAGCCAGGGGCTGGAGGCAGCTGCTCTCTGTTGGATGGAGCTGCACCAGCTTGTGCTTCCCCTGAGGCACGTTCTCTTGTGGGCTCTGGCTCCACACTTCGGGAGAGAAGCTCTTTGGGACCACCTGCATGCAGGAAAGGGGGAGCTGTACTGGAGCAGCTGCCTCCTGGGGTGCCAGAGAGATCCTCCAGCCTGCTGCCAGCATATCTGCTGGCCTCCACTTTCAGCCTGAGCTGCTACTTTAGCTGGAGGCATTGGTGGCCTCTTGGTTAAGAGCAATGAGCTGCCTGGACCTCTGGAGCCTGCTGGCTGCCTGGGACTGCTCTGCTGGGACTGGGGGAGGATGCTTAGTAACAAGCCAAGTGAGCCAAGGTCTTCAGCAGCTTTTATTCCATGGGGGCAGGGGGGAGGGCTGCCTGATGGATGTCCTGGGAGCTGCCTTCCCAGCAGGAGAGAGGTGGGTGGGAAAAGTCTTGCTTGACCTTTCTCCCATGCTGGTGGTGCTGGCTGGTGAGGCAGAAGTGGTGAGTCAGCCTTGTGCTTTGGCAGCTGCCTGCTAGCCAGCTCTCTAGCCTTGCTTGTGATCTTCTAGGGGCTGGCTGGGAGCAGAAAGCTCCTCTCTGGCTGAGGAATGTAAGATGGCATTAACCTCCTGGGGCATGGCTGTGAGCCAGTGAGAGCTCCAGGGTGACATCTTCCCCCTGCCTCTGTGCCCAAAGGCAGGGGCTGCTCTGCTTTTGCAAAGCCAGCTGCTTAAGCATAGCTCTGGGGGCTCCTCTCTGCAGCCTTGGAGACCTGGGGGGGAGGATCAGAGTAGTTTGGGTTGGAAGGGACCCATAAAGGTCATCTGATCCAATTCCCCTGCAGGCAGCAGGGACATCCTGAAGCATCCTCTCTTACAATCCCATTGTGTGGGGCCTTGGGTTGGTTGGTTTGGCTTTTAAACCGAAGCCAAGGGCTGCCCCAGGCTGCTTCAGGGCTCTTTGTGTTGCTGGGCTGTGCCAGGAGGTGTCAGAGTCCTGTGGGCAAGGCTGAGGCTGGGAATGCAGCACTGCTGGTCAAGCACTGTGTCTTGCCAACCCAAAACCCTCCATGTGGGGGGCTCTGCAGCCTTGTCCTGGAGCTCACCTCCAGCTAGGGAAGAGGGGGCTCTGGGGAAGCATGCTGACCTGTTGTTGGCTGGATCTTCCTCCAGCAAGAAGCTCTGTCAGCAGGGAAGGTGTGCTGGGGCAAGCAAGGCTGGTCTTGGTGCTCCCAGGTTGAACAGATGCTGGGAACCATGGGGGTCAGGAGCACAGAGCATGCTGGCTGACCTAGGACTCTGCCTGTGGAAGAGTCAGCACCACAGCACGGTGGTGGTGTCCTCTGCTTGAGGTCTGAGCTCTGTTCTCCAGAGTATCTCGCCTGTGGTGAGGCTGGGGAGGTGCAGAGACCTCCAGCTCTGCCACAGCTCTCAGCTGGCTCCTCTTGAGTGCTCCAAGTGTGACTGGAGAGGTGCAGAGACCTTCAGCTCCGCCACAGCTCTCAGCTGGCTCCTCTTGAGTGCTCCAAGTGTGACTGGAGAGGTGCAGAGACCTTCAGCTCTGCCACAGCTCTCAGCTGGCTCCTCTTGGGTGCTCCAAGTGTGGCTGGAGAGGTGCAGAGACCTCCAGCTCTGCCACAGCTCTCAGCTGGCTCCTCTTGAGTGCTCCAAGTGTGACTGGAGAGGTGCAGAGACCTTCAGCTCTGCCACAGCTCTCAGCTGGCTCCTCTTGGGTGTTCCAAGTGTGACTGGAGAGGTGCAGAGACCTCCAGCTCTGCCACAGCTCTCAGCTGGCTCCTCTTGAGTGCTCCAAGTGTGACTGGAGAGGTGCAGAGACCTTCAGCTCTGCCACAGCTCTCAGCTGGCTCCTCTTGAGTGCTCCAAGTGTGGCTGAGGAGGTGCAGAGACCTCCAGCTCTGCCACAGCTCTCAGCTGGCTCCTCTTGAGTGCTCCAAGTGTGGCTGGGGAGGTGCAGAGACCTTCAGCTCTGCCACAGCTCTCAGCTGGCTCCTCTTGGGTGCTCCAGGTGTGGGATTGTGATGTGACTGCTGTTAGATGTGGGAACCTAGAACTGGATGAGAGCAATGAAGTGGCTGTGAGCCTTGGTATACGACACCCAGCAAGTTGCAGGCTTTGGGGAGTGCTCCAGGGGGGAGGTCTGAGGCTCCTGGTGGTGCCTGTGGGCTCCTAACGATGTGCTTTGCTGCTTTAAGCTCTAGGTCCCCTCGACAGTCATATCAAGAGGAGGACAGTGGTGTGAGGGAAGCAGAAGCCAAGCTGAAGCAGATTCAGATGGACCAGGAGAGCCCAGAGGAGACCTGTGAGGAGAATGTGGCTGCTGGGGAGCAAGAGAGGCTGTGCCAGGAGGAACAACAAGCCCAAGAGCAGGATGAAGAAGAGGAAGCTAAACTGAAGGTGGGACCAGGAGGAGCTGACCCTCTCCTCTCCATGGGGCTGGTGGGAGGGTTGGGCTTGGGGGCTGCTTCCCAAGAGCTCAGCTCACTGTGGCTGCTTGTGCTGCTGGGTGTTGAGCCCACAGAGAGGTGCTTGGATGGCAGCACCTGGGGCTGGGGCCTCTCACCCTTGTGCCTTCTTGGAGCCATAGCATCAACCAGGTTGGGAAAGACCTCAGATCAAGTCCAACCTCTTCCCTAACACCTCTTGGCTACTAAACCATGGCTCCAAGCCTTGTCTGAACATCTCCAGGGATGGTGACTCCACCACCTCCCTGGGCAGCACATCCCAATAGCTAACAACTCTGAGTGAAGAACTTTCTCCTCACCTCCAGCCTAAACCTCCCCTGGCACAGCTTGAGACTGTGTCCTCTTGTGCTGGGTGCCTGGGAGAAGAGACCAACCCCCACCTGCCTACAACCTCCCTTCAGGTAGCTGTAGAGAGCAAGAAGGTCTCCCCTGAGCCTCCTCTTCCCCAGGCTAAGCAACCCCAGCTCCCTCAGCCTCTCCTTGGCTGGCTTTGGGTGATGCTTAAGCACATCACACTGATGCCACTTGGTGAGAGAAGGTGGGGGGGGCCTCTCCTCACAGGGCTGTGCTCCAGACCCCTCCCCACCCTCATTGCCCTTCTCTGGACATGTTCAAGAGTCTCAATGTCCTCCTTAAATTGAGGGGCCCAGACCTGGACACAGTATCACACAGTATCAACAAGGTTGGAAGAGACCTCAAAGATCATAGAGTCCAACAGGACTCAAGATGTGGCCTGCCCAGTGCTGAGCCCAGGGCAGGATGACCTCCCTGCTGCTGCTGCCCACACTGCTTCTGGCAGCCACTGCCCTCTCCTGAGGGTGATGTGCCTGGTCCCAGAGTTTGTGGTGCTTTAGTCATGTCCTTGCAACACTGAGAAGGAAAGTGCTGCTCTTCCTCCTGTGGCTTTGTGGGCAGTGAGCAGCCCAGCAGGAGAACCCCAACCTGACTTTGCCTGCTTGTTCTCTTTCTCCCTTCCCCAGCCTCTATTGCACCTCTGGGGCACTTGGGCTTGATGCCTCCCTAAGTCTTGCATTGCTCCCAGCTGAGGTTTTCTTCCCCTTGCTCTTTTGGTGAGGGGGGGTTCCTGGTGAGCAGGAGGCAAGGCTGGCTCTGGTGTGGTGTGCAGGTCCCAGAGCTGGGGTGGCTGAGCTCCCTCTGTCTTGTGCTCTAAAGTGGATTTTTGACTTGCTGAGGCTTGTGTGCTTTGTGCAGCTGACCTGTGAGTGACTCCTGGAGCACTGCTGCTATGAGGACAGACTGAGGGAGCTGGGGTTGTGCAGTCTGGAGAAGAGAAGGCTCCCAGGAGACCTAATTGTGGCCTTCCAGGATCTGAAGGGGGCTGCAGGAAAGCTGGGGAGGGACTTCTGAGGGTGTCAGGCAGTGATAGGACTGGGGGGGATGGAGCAAAACTAGAAATGAGGAAATTGAGATTGGCTGTGAGGAAGAAGTTGTTCCCCATGAGGGTGGTGAGAGCCTGGCACAGGCTGCCCAGGGAGGTGGTGGCAGCCTCCTGCCTGGAGGTGTTTGCAGCCAGGCTGGATGTGGCTGTGAGCAACCTGCTGTAGTGTGAGGTGTCCCTGGCCATGGCAGGGGGTTGGAACTGGCTGCTCCTTGAGGTCCCTTCCAGCCCTAACTACTCTGTGATTCTCCTAGCCCTTGCTCTCAGGGCAGCTCCTTGGGGCCTCCAAATGAGACATCCACATTTTCCCTCTCTCAGCAGTGGTAAGAATAGTTACTCACTGATGCAAGGAGCCACTTCCATATCCCTTTAAAGCACTGAGCCTCCAAAAGGTCTCTGATCCTCCCCACTCCCCCCCAGATGAGCTTCTCCCTGGGTGTTTCCACCTGAGATGCTGTGAGCTGGGTTTCTGTGCTTAGTGCAAAGCAGGGAGCCCAGGGGAGTGGAGCAGCCCCTGCTGCTGCACAGCCTGAGCAGCTCACTCCCTGGCCTCTTCATTTTCTACACTCAGGAAAAGAAGAGGAGGAGAGATGAGGATGATGATGATGGTGGTGGTGATGATGAAGAACAAGACAAACACCAGGAGGCTCCAAGCCTGGCCAGCCTGGAGGAGGAGGAGGAACTGTCCTCTGATTGCACTGCTGTGTGCTCCACCAAGGTTTGTGTTTGGGGCCCCTCTGGAAGCAGGGGCAGTGATTGCAGTAGAGCAACTGACTGATGATGATCCAGGGCTTAGGTTAGCAGAGTGTCAGCCTCTCAGCCCAGCCCTGCTGCAGGCTGGGACACAGCACTTCATCTGTTTCCCTCAGCTTCCTCCCCTCCTGCTCTGCTGAGGGCTGTTGGAGGCTGCAGTGGTCTCCACTTTGCCAACCACTGTGAAAGCCTGGAGTTCCCTCAGCACTCCAGGGGATGCTGTAATACTGGGCAAGAGGCTTCCAGCTCCGGAGTTTGGTCAAAGACTGCATGTGAACTTCATCAGAAAATGAAGTTTCTCTTCCCTTCCCCTAGGAGGAGGGAAAAAAACCCCAACAAACCCTGAACCCAGACAGCCTGAAGCAGTGGAATTTCCCTTATCTAGAATAAATCCAACCCTCTGACTCAAGCCCCTTAAACAACCTGAGACTCCTGCCCTCTGAAACATTGTCCTCCTCCTCCTCCAGCTGATTGTGACACTCTCCTCTTCTAACAGCACCTGAATTGCTGCTCCTGACTGAGATTGAACACATCTAGGTGCCAGGTGCTGCATTTGGTCACAACAACTCCAGGATGGGGACAAGGTGGCTGGAGAGCAGCCAGGCAGAAAGGGACCTGGGGGGTGGTAGGCTGAACAGGAGCCAGCAGTGTGCCCAGGTGGCCAAGAAGGCCAATGGCATCCTGGCCTGCATCAGGAACAGTGTGGCCAGCAGGAGCAGGGAGGTCATTCTGCCCTGTGCTCAGCACTGGTCAGGCCACACCTTGAGTCCTGTGTCCAGTTCTGGGCCCCTCAGCTGAAGAAGGACATTGAGAGACTTGAAGGTGTCCAGAGAAGGGCAATGAGGCTGCCTCTTGCTTGGCCCTGGGGTGGGAGGGAGGGGAGCCCCCACCCCCCCAGGCTGCCTCTTGCTCCTCCTTAGTGAGAAGCCTTTGTACAGCCCAAGAGCAAGAAGGGAGCAAGTGGTTTGGATGGAGGCCACAAGCTAATGGCAAGATTGCAGAGCAGAGGTGGCCAAGACATAGTCTGGGCCCGGTGGGGGAATGTAGGAAATCCTTCCAGCCCCTTTTCATGTGCTGGAACCTTTGTGATTCCAAGCCCCAAACGTGTGCAGCTTGCTGAGCTGAGCTGCTGCTGGGGCTCAGCCCAGGGAAAGGTTAGCAATGCAGGCTGAGTCCTGCAGCAGTGATCCCCAGGCTGCAAAGCTGCTCAGGACAGCCCTGAGCTGGGGACCTTTCCAAAGGGCAGGAGGATCTTTGCACCTCATCTAGCAGGGCTTTGTGTGAGCACCAAGGACTGAACTGCTGACCACGAGAGGCTGTCCTGGCAGGGCAGGAGCCTTGTGTGTGGTGGAAGGGCTGAGAGCCCCTGCAAGGGCAGGGGGTGAGCTCCCCTGACAGCTGTGGCTGCTGGAGGCTGGGTACACATCTGTGGGGTGCTGGGGTGTCTGGGGGCAGTGTGGCCTGGAGCCTGATGTAGATGTGAGGTGGCAGGGGGGAGGCCTCCCCTCAGTGCTGCTTTGCCTCGGGCTGCTTGGGAGCTCTGGGTTTTGAGGTCGGTTGAGTGAGCAGCTGAGGTTTCCTGGCATGGATCAGGAAGAGTGTGGCCAGCAGGATCAGGGAAGTCATCCTGCCCTGTGCTCAGCACTGGTCAGGCCACATCTTGAGTCCTGTGTCCAGTTCTGGGCTCCTCAGTTTAAGAAGGACATTGAGAGACTTGAAGGTGTCCATAGAAGGGCAACAAGGCTGGAGAGGGGTCTGGGGCACAGCCCTGTGAGGAGAGGCTGAGGGAGCTGGGGTTGCTTAGACTGGAGAAGAGGAGGCTCAGGGGAGACCTTCTTGCTCTCTCCAACTCCCTGAAGGGAGGTTGGAGCCAGGTGGGGGTTGGTCTCTTCTCCCAGGCAAGCAGCAGCAGAACAAGAGCACACAGTCTCCAGCTGTGCCAAGGGAGGTTCAGGCTGGATGTTAGGAAGAAATTCTTCCCAGCAAGAGAGATTGGCCATTGGGATGTGCTGCCCAGGGAGGTGGTCAGATCTGCATCCCAGTGAGGTCCATGCACCAGAGCCTTACCTCTCTGTTCTCTCTGCCACCTCAGCTCACGGACAGAACCGAGTCGCTGAACCGCTCCATAAAGAAAAGGTACTGCTGGGGGGGGAGGCAGGCCCCTGCCTGCTGGGGGAGGATGCTGGAGGGGCCTGATGTGGGGAAGGGCAGGAGTGGCAGGAGGGCCATGAGGATGATTAGAGAGGGAGGTGGTGGAAGTCTCATCCCTGGAGGTGTTTGCAGCCAGGCTGGATGTGGCTGTGAGCAACCTGCTGTGGTGTGAGGTGGCCGCGGCAGGGGGGTTGGGACTGGCTGAGCCTTGAGGTCTTTTCCAGCCCTAACGATTCTCTAATCAGGGGACTTGAGCATCTGCCCTGTGAAGAGAGACTGAGAGCCCTGGGGCTGTGCAGTCTGGAGAGGAGAAGGCTGAGAGGGATCTGATCTCTCAGTGTCTGAGGGGTGGGGGGCAAGAGGAGGGGGCCAAGCTCTTTTTTGGTGGTGCCCAATAGCACAGGGAGCAACAGGCTTGAACATAGAAGATTTCACATCAATATGAGGAGAAACCTCTTCACAGTGAGGGTGCCAGAGCCCTGGAGCAGGCTGCCCAGGGAGGTTGTGGAGTCTCCTCCTCTGGGGACTTTCCAACCCCACCTGGATGTATTCCTGTGCAGACTCCCCTGGGTGCTCCTGCTCTGGCAGGGGGCTTGGACTGGATGATCTCTGGAGGTTCCTTCCAACCTCTAATGTACTGTGGCACTGTAACAGGCTGCCTGTGGCCCTCACAGTCCTCCCTTCTGCTTTGAGGCAGTGGGAGATCTCTCTAACTCTCTTCTCTGCCCTGCAGTAACAGCATCAAGAAGTCTCAGCCTCCCCTCCCTGTGTCCAAGATCGATGACAAGCTGGAGCAGTACACACAGGCTATTGAGGTGGGCTGCTGGGTTGTCTGTCTGTCCCCATTCCCCAAGCAGCTCTCTTTGCTTGGTGGTGCTGTCCCTCTGTGCCTCTTAGCCTTAGCAGCTGGGAGATGACAACAGAGTGGATGGGAGCCACACTTTCTCCCTCCATGCCATGAGTCAGGCTCCTTTAGTGAGCTCTCCCACCCTTGTTTCCTCCTCTTCCCTGTTTAAAAGTGTGGGAGCCTCTGCCAGGAGCTAGCAAGGCCTTACAAGCCTCCCTTTGCCACCACCCCAGCCCTGCAGGCTTCCAATTACAGAGTGATCTCTCTCTCTTTATTCTTCTAGACATCCACAAAGACTCCAAAAGCTGCCAGACTGCCTTGTCTTGAGCTTCCTGGCATGAGCATGATGGTATCCAGCACCAAAAGCCTCTGGGAGACTGGAGAGGTGGCAGCTCAGTCTGCTGCCAAGAGCCAGCCCTGTAAGGTATGAGCTTTGCTGGGCTCCAGCTTCTGCAGGGGCAGAGTGGCTGCAAGCTGGGCACAGCATCCCTGCTGCTTGCCTGGGGCTGTGATTCTGTGCTGGGGCTTCTTGGGGAGCTCCAGCAGCCCTGGAGGCACCTAGGGCACTGAAACTCTGCTAATGCAGTGCTGCAGGCTTGGGGAGGAGTCTCTGTTCTCTGGTCACTGTGAGGGTGATCCTGGAGCATGTTGCCTGCAAACCTGTGTTTATGAGCTCAATTCCTTCCACTCACATAAAGCCTTAAGGTAAATCAGTTGCCAATAGTTCATGAACTTAAGGAAATGAAGATCTTGGGTCTCTGATCCAGGCTTTTGTTGGGAAGAGAGGGAGGAAGCACAGGATATGCTGGGAGTAGGAAGAGACTTTCCCAGCCCTGGGGTTTAGCTGCAGCTGTCAGAGGTCAGATGGTGTGATCTCATAGGTAAGAAAAGGGAGCAGATGTGTGGCTTGCAAAGGGAGCTGGACAAAGGCATGTACAGCAGTGTTAGCAGGGAAGGGTAATGAGAATAGCATCCTCTGCTTGGCCCCAGAAGCCAATTGTCTCCTGGGCTGCAGCAGGGGCAGGGAGGGAATCCTGCCCCTCTGCTCCACTCTGCTGAGACCTCCCCTGCAGTGCTGGAGCAGCTCTGGAGCCCTCAGCACAGCCAGGGATCTGTTGGAGCAGGGCCAGAGGAGGTCACAGCAGTGCTGGCAGGGCTGGAAGCCCTCTGCTGTGAGGCCAGGCTGAGAGAGTTGGGGTTGCTCTGCCTGGAGAAGAGAAGGCTCTGGGGAGACCTTCTGGTGGCCTTTCAGGACTTAAAGGGGGCAATCAGAAAGCTGGGGACAGACCTTAGAACAGAGTCTGTTGTGGCAGGCCAAGGGGGGGATGGTTTGAACTAAAAGAGGGAGATTCAGAGGAGAGAGAAGGGAGAAATGTTTGCTGCTGAGGGTGGTGAGAGCCTGGCCCAGGTAGCCCAGAGAGGAGGTGGGAGATGTCCCATCCCTGGAACCATTGCAGGCCAGGATGTTTGGAGCTCTGAGCAACCTGCCCTAGTTGCAGCTGTCCCTGCTGACTGCAGGGCTTGGACTGGGTGCCCTTGAAGTGCCCTTTCCAACCCAAAGTAATCTTTGGTCTTCTCAGGACATTGTGGCTGGAGACATCCTGAGTAAGAGAAGCCTTTGGGAGCAGAAGGGCAGTCCCAAGCCTGAGGCCAGTGTCAAGGTGAGTCAGCATGTGGGTGTGGAAGCCCTCTGCTGTGACAGAGAAGAGCTCTTGGCTGCTTTGGATGCATTGGGAAGGTGTTCTGTAGGGGCAAGGGCTCCCTGTTCTCCATCAGTGCAATGGGACACCTCTCAGCTCCCTGGCAGGAAGAGCTGAGCTAAAACAGGGGCAGAAGCTCTCTTCTGGCCTGGGATAGTGAAGGGTCTCTTGAGCAGCATGACCTCAGCCCCAGGAGTCTGGAGACCCAGCCTTGTAGGCTCAGCTGTCACTGCAGAGGGGAGTTACCTCACTCTTGTTATCCTTCTGAACATTGAGAGTGAAGAAAACCTGCAGGATGGAGTGGAACTGAACTGAGGAAGTGTCAGCAGCTGCAGATGGGTCTGGGGTTTGGTGCTTGTGCTGCCCAGGCTGGGAGAGGAACACCCAAGCATGTTCCTGGGTTGGTACTGCTGCCAGAGAGGTGGTCAATGAAATTGGCTCTTGCCACAGGTGGAACCAAGCTTGGGTTGGGGAGGGGTCTGGGGTCTTAGGTGAGCCCTCTCTCATGATGCCTGTGGCTGCATCTCCCCTTTCCTGTTGCCCACCTTGCACTTGCTGGGTTGCCTGGTGCTGTATCAAGAGGTGGATGGTCTGTGCAGAGAGCTCCAAGCCCTAGACCACATCTGGCTTCAGCTCTTGGATCTTAACTGCCTGTGTGAGGGGGGGAAATGTTAACCTTGGCTCCTCCTCTCTCTCCTCTTGCAGTCTACTCCTGGCAAAAGGTACAAATTCGTTGCCACAGGCCATGGGCAGTACAAGAAGGTGTTGATAGATGATGATGCAGAGCAGTAGTGTGCCTGGAGAACACATGAAGCAGGTAGGTGTGTGGGGGGCTGAGCTGGTGCTGTGCAGCACCTGGCACTGTCCTGGCAGGGCATGGGGGTTCCTTCTGCCAGCCACACTTTGGTGGGGGGAGGGGGGGATTGGAAGCTATGGGATGGGAACAGCTGGAGCTCTGCTTCTGGGCAAGCATCTGAGCCTGGGCTGGATGGGAGTGGGCACAGAGGAGGGGGTTTGGTTTGGTCTCTGAGGTTGCTGGGAGCTGGGTACCTGTGAGCTTACCCTGCAGGATGAGTCCCTTGAGTGCTGCTGTTTTCCCTTTGAGCTCACAAAAGCTGAGCTTTCTCACATCCTTTGGGTTGCAAGGAGAAGCTGGAGGGCATAGTGAGCACAGGGCTGGTGTGCTCCTGGTGGTGTGTTCCTGGAGTCTGATTTCCAGACTCACTGAATGAATTCCACTGATTGCAGTCACCTCTTGAAAGCAGCACAGAATAGCGTCATAGTGTCAGTCAGGGTTGGAAGGGACCACAAGGATCATCCAGTTCCAGCCCCCTGCCATGGGCAGGGACACCCCACACTAGATCAGCCTGGCCACAGCCTCATCCAGCCTGGGCTTAAACACCTCCAGGGACAGGGCCCCAACCACCTCCCTGGACAACCCATTCCAGGGCTTCACCACTCTCATGGGGAAGAACTTCCTCCTCACATCCAGCCTGAATCTCCCCACCTCCAGCTTCATTCCATTCCCCCTAGTCCTATCACTACCTGAGATCCTGAGCAGTCCCTCCCCAGCCCTCCTGTAGCCCCCTTCAGATACTGGAAGGCTACAATGAGGTCACCTTGGAGCCTTCTCTTCCCCAGACTGAAGTGGGGAGGAGAGGAATGTCTGCTCTGCTGGGTAGACCAGAAAGGTGTGCAGCAAGGGCTACAGCAGAGCTGGGCTGCTGCCTCTCTGTCCTCTCAGGATGGCTTTAGGGCCTCCTGCTCACACTGTGTGTGTGGCCATCCTGGTATCATCTCCAGGGGCTGCTGGTGGAGGGCTGTGGCAATAAGGAGGAACGGCAGAGAGGGAGGTGATGACTGCTTGGATCCAGCCAGGCAGCATCTGGCACAGGCAGGGGAGAGGAAGTTGTTGGGAGTGCAAACAAGCTCATTTTCATCCTTTTTTTTTCTTCCTACTATAAAAAAAAGCTTTATTTCCCAGCCAAGCTTATAAATAGCTCAGTGTGCTACAAACCACCTTTTGTGTCTGAGTGCTTCCAGGGGCTCTGCTCCTTCCTTCTTCCTCCTCCCCTCCAAGGAGTTGGTTTCTGAGTGCAAGCAGATTGCTTTGTTTGGGTTGTTCCTCCCCTTTGTGGTGCCCATTTGTAAGAGGAGCTCTCTTGAATCATAGAATCAACCAGGCTGGAGAAGACCTCAGAGGTCATTGCGTCCAACCTGTTACCTACTACCCAACACCTCCTGACAGCTAAACCATGGCACCGAGTGCCTCAGCCAGGCTCTTCCTAAACACCTCCAGGGATGGGGACTCCACCACCCCCCTGGGCAGCACATCCCAGTGGCCAATCTCTCTTACTTGGAAGAACTTTCTCCTCACCTCCAGCCTAAACCTCCCCTGGCACAGCTTGAGACTGTGTCCTCTTGTTCTGGTACTGTTTGCTTGAGAGAAGAGACCAACCCCCACCTGGCTACAACCTCCCTTCAGGGAGTTGTAATGAGGTCTGCCCTGAGCCTCCTCTTCTCCAGGCTAAGCAACCCCACCTCCCTCAGCCTCTCCTCACAGGGCTGTGCTCCAGACCCCTCCCCAGCCTCCTTGCCCTTCTCTGGACATGTTCAAATGTCTCAATGTCCCTCTTAATTTGAGGGCCCCAGAACTGGGCACAGGACTCAAGGTTTGGCCTGAGCAGTGCTGAGCACAGGGCAGGATGACTTCCCTGCTCCTGCTGGCCACACTGTTCCTGATGAGATCTCAATCTCCCCCTTTCTAGTTTTGCTCCATCCCCCCCAGTCCTATCACTCCCTGACACCCTCAGAAGCCCCTCCCCAGCTTTCTTGCAGGCTTGGCCTCAAAGGTCTCTTTCAACCTCAGTAGTTCATTGATTCCACACTGCACTTCTTGGGCTTGGATTTTGTGCTGCTGAGTGCAACTTCTCCACAGCCTCCTCTTGAAGCACATTGAATCACCCCTCAAAGGCTGACCTGGCATCCATTCATGAAGCATTTCCAGCCCCACCTCATTGCAGCTTGGTCTTGGTAATCAGGGGGCTCAAACAAACCCAAACTTGACATACTTGGATGATTATTCCTCCTTCCCCCCCCCCCCCATTAGAATGTGGAAGGGGTTGCAAAAGAGAGGCTAAGACCAGCAAAGAGAGAACCTCAGTGAGGCTTTGGGAACTGAGCTGTTCTTGTAGCATCATCACAAATCTGGAGGAGGTCAAAAAGGGGCAGCAGGGCCTCTTGGGTTTGTCTCTGAGGCTGTTTGCAGCTTGGCTTGGGCAAACTTTGTGCAGCTCCATAGCCTCCACTCACGAAGAGAATGTAAAGAGCTGGGTATCCAGTTTCTTGTTGGGACTAAACATAGCAATCCTTATGTTAGCTGTGCAGGAACATCCCAGCACATGCCAAAGTCCCTCAGGAAACCGAAATAGCTGATCTCCACCTCTTCAGCCTGGTGGCCCTGGAGATGCAGAGGGTGCCTGTGGAGCTGGGAAGGCACAGCTGGCCCTGGGGATGGACACAGTTGGGGGAGTTGCTTTAAATGGCCTCTTTCAGGACATCAGACACCAGTAGGGAAGTGATGGTGATGTTCCCCCTGAAAATGAGACTGACTGTGGTTAGAAGAGCCCCTCAGAAAGCAGCAGCTTGTTAAGTAAACAGAGTTGGATAGCCTTGTGCTGAAACAATCACAGAATGGTAGGGGTTGGAAGGGACCTCTGGAGGTCATCCAGGCCAACCCCCCAGCCAGAGCAGGTGCACCTACAGCAGGTTGCACAGGATGGCATCCAGGAGGCTTCTGAATGGCTCCAGAGGTGGAGACTACACTGTCTCTGGGCAGCCTGTTCCTGTGCTCTACCACCCTCAAAGTAAAGAAGTTCCTCTTAATTTTTAGGGGGAACTTCCTGAGTTCCAGATTGTTGCTGTTCCCCCTTGCCCTGTCACTGGGAAAAGCCTGGCCCCAACCTCCTGACACCCACCCTTCAATCACAGAATTGCCAGGGTTGGAAGGCACCTCAAGGATCATTCAGTTCCAACCCCCCTGCCACGGCCAGGGACACCTCACACTACAGCAGGTTGCTCACAGCCACATCCAGCCTGGCTGCAAACACCTCCAGGGATGAGGCTTCCACCACCTCCCTGGGCAACCTGTGCCAGGCTCTCACCACCCTCCTGGGGAACAACTTCTTCCTCACATCCAATCTCAATCTCCCCATTTCTAGCTTTGCTCACTTCCCCCCAGTCCTATCACTCCCTGACACCTTCAAAAGTCCCTCCCCAGCTTTCTTGGAGCCCCCTTCAGATCCTGGAAGGCCACAATTAGGTCTCCTGGGAGCCTTCTCCAGACTAAACCACCCCAACTCCCCCTCAGTCTTGTCTAGGCTTCAAACCCCTAAGTCCTTCAGCTTTTCTTCACAGTCCTCTTATCTACAGCCCTTTGCTGTACCCTCTCAAAGAGCTGAAACAGGCTCTTGGTTATCAGGAAAACACCAGCCCCAGGCCATGCTGTCAAACCAAAACAAACCCAACCAAGCCAAGGTCCACTAGGGACCAGAACCTGACTGCTGCAACCAACTCAGTCTCCTGTGCACCACAGTTGGGTGGGCTGGCTCAGGATAGCAAATCCTGATGCCCACTGTTGTGGGCAAGGAAGCTGCTCTGTGACAGCAGGATGGAGAGCTTCTGCTGTCCCTTCTCCCTGCCTGGGGTGAGTTGCAGGATGAGTTTCCAGCTTGTCCTCAGCAGGTGGATGTAGAGTGCACTTCCAGTAGAGAGGCTAAATTGATGCTGTGTCACCTCTGGCTTCAGCTTCTGAGACCCTAGGGCAGATGTGGAGCTCCCATTCTCCTTCCTGCTGTCTCATCCACAGCTGCTCCTGTTTCTAGGCTTCATCCTGGTCTTGAACACAGCAGAATAGATTCAGATTCCATTCCCCTCCTCTCAAAGGGGCTTTCTCTGCAGGCAGTTTGTCCTTTTTCACTGTGTCCTTCCCTTCCCCAGGTTGCTGCATACAGAGCTTGTTGCTGGGTCTTGAAAGCCAGTCCATGTTTGGTTTTTCCTGGCTCATGACCTGGGGATGTGGTGCATGCTATGGGCTTTAAGCTTCTGTGCCTATGGAGAGTAATCCTTCAATCCACAGCAGGAGGCTGCTGGCTTGGGGGACTTCTATTTAGTTGTTTTGGTTTGGGTTTTCTTTGCCTTGCACTTGGCTCTGTTGAGCAGTAAACACAGTCCTTGGTGAAAGAAAGCTCCAGAGAGCTGGGCCCCCCAGTTCGAGAAGGACCTCAGGGAGCTGCTTGAAAGAGTGCAGGGCAGAGCCATGCACATGAAGAAGGGAGTGGAACATCTTCCTTATGAGAAGAGACTGAGGGAGCTGGAGCTCCTTGGCTTGGAGAGCAGGAGACTGAGAGGTGACCTCGTTCATGTTCATAAGGATGTGCAGGGGGAGTGCCCAGGGGCTGGAGCCAGGCTCTGCTGGGTGCTGCCCAATGCCAGCACAAGGGGCACTGGTGGAAGCTGAGGCAGAGGAGGTGCCATGGAAACAGGAGGAATTATTTCACTGTGAGGGTGACAGAACATGGGAAGAGGAGGCTCAGGGGAGACCTACTTGCTCTCTCCAACTCCCTGAAGGGAGGTTGTAGCCAGGTGGGGGTTGGTCTCTTCTCCCAGGCAAGCAGCACCAGAACAAGAGGACACAGTCTCCAGCTGTGCCAGGGGAGGTTCAGGCTGGGTATTAGGAAGTAGCTCTTCAGAGAGAGTGATTGGCCATTGAAATGGGCTGCCCAGGGGGGTGGTGGAGTCACTGTCCCTGGAGATCTTCAAGAAAAGCCTGGATGAAGCACTCAGTGCCATGGCCTGGTTGAGGGGATTGGGCTGGGTGATAGGTTGGACTGGATGATCTTGGAGGTCTCTTCCAACCTGGTTGATTCTATGAACAGGCTGCCCAGGGGGGTTGTGGGGTCTCCCTCTCTGGAGGGATGGGTTCCTGTGTGACCTGCTCTGGCCGGCGGGGTTGGCCTGGGTGATCTCTTGAGGTCCCTTCCAGCCCTTACCATGCTGTGAGGTGGGGCCCGGGGGGGGGCAGCCTGGCTTCAGCTGCCTGACCATCCTGATGCTGTTCTGTTGAAGCTCTTGGGGTGCTTCTCAGCCCCTTCGGCCCTGAAGCGGCTGACCTCGAAGACAGTGCTGATCTTTGTCATGGGCTTGGCTGCCAGCTCCTTCAGCTTCCTGGCGTCGAAGCGCGGCTTGTGCAGCAGGATGGGCAGGCGGCGGGGCAGGAAGAGGTTAGCTTCCTTCCTCTGCTGCTTCTCCTCTGCTTGCTGCTGCTGCTGCTTCTCCTTGCCAGCTGTTATCTGGTACAGAATAGCGTCCCACATCCTGCTGGCCTTAGACTTATAGGGTTTGCAGTCTTGACTGACCACTGCTTGAGAGGTGTCCTCCTTCTTGCTCCCTTCTTCCCGGCTCAGCTGTTCTGGCTCGGGCTCAGGGAAGCTGGGGGCTTCTGGCTGCACCAGCAAGTGCTTCTTGAGGCGATGCCAGCCGCCAGCACTAGCTCCAGGAGGCCTTGCTGCTTCTGTTGGCAGCGCTGGCTCAGCTTTGAGGGGAGGGCTAGTGTTTGGTAAGCTGGGGGTGGGCTGAGGTTGAGTGTCTTGTTCTGCCTCTGTGTCTGTGGAGGTGGCCCTGGTGTTGTCAGCTGGTGCTGGAGCTGCTGCCCCTGGCTGTGCTTGCCTCCAGGGAGCACTGGGTGCCGGTGGTTTTTGGGCATCCCCATCTTGCTGGGGTAGTTCAGGAGCTGACTCTGATCCAGATACTTCAGCATCATTTTGGTGGGTCACAGGCTTATCTGTGTGGCCATTGGAAGGTTGGGGCTTGGGTGAAGGGGCTCTGGTGGACTCTTCAGTAGGAGCAGGCCTGGAGGCTTGTCTGGGAGGTGCTACCTCTGGAGCAGAAAGGAGGGGAGGCTCCGGGGCAGGAGCTGTGGCCATGCTGTCATCGAGCAGGGTGGGCACCTGCCCCAGAGATGGTTCAGGGCAGCTCGCTTCAGGTGCTGGAGACAAAGACCTTCTCTCTTCTTGGCTGGCAGTTCTTTGGGTCTGATGCGGTGTGGGTGTCTTAGCCCTGGGCGCCTTGATGCTGTGGAAATGACCGTGCCCCATGGCGCCCTGGGTGACCTCTGGCGCCTGCTCTTTGCTGGGTGGGCTGGAAGGAGGCAGCTGGGGGAGAGGAGACGGGGCAGGGCTGTGTGGGGAGGGGAGGAGGGCGTCCGTGGCTTCGGGCTGCCTGTGCAGGAGCGGCATGGCGGAGGCGGCGGTGAGCTTGAGGTGCTCGGCGATGCGCCGCTGCTCCGTGACCTTCAGCGCGAAGGGTTTGCTCCTGCGGAACGGGGAGCAGATGCGCGGCGGCAGCGCCCTGCCTGGCAGCCCCGTCGGGGGCCGGCCGCAGGGCTGGGGGGCGGCGGGCTCGGGGCGCTCCTCTTGGGCGGCCTCCTCGTCCTGCTCCAGGTCAGGGCTGGCCTCGTTGACGGGCGAGAGGCTGGAGCGGAAGGCCTTGGCTTGCTCCGAGGCTAGGGCCGCGTTCTTCTTGGCCGCCTTCTTCAGCAGCCGCTGCAGCCTCAGGTTGTCCTTGCCGGGCTTGGGGAGGGTGGGAGGGGGAGGCAGGTGGTGGCGGAGGGGAGCCGCTTGGATGGAGGAGGAGACTGTGATCAGCATTGTCATCTGCTGGGAGAAAACACAAAGCTCAGGGTTGGTGTGGGCTCAGCCCTGGGCTGGTCTCTGATGTAGAGCAGAGTAGAGCAGACCAGGTTGGAAGAGACCTTCAAGATCATCGTGTCCAACCCATCAACCAATCCAACCCACCCAAACAGCTAACCCATGGCACCAAGCACCCCATCAAGTCTCCAAGTACTCGTGCACCCCTCTGGATGTGACCTGTGCTGGGTTCTATGGCTCTGCTCTGGCAGGGCAGGTCGGACTTGGTGATCCTCAGAGGTCCCTTCCAACATCCTGTGAGCCTGTGGTGAGGTTTCCTCTTCCTCTCTCCAAAAGCTACAGAACAAGAGGACACAGTCTCCAGCTGCGCCAGGGAAAGGTTAGGCTGGAGGTGAGGAGAAAGTTCTTCCCAGAAAGAGAGATTGGCCATTGGGATGTGCTGCCCAGGGAGGTGGTGGAGTCACCATCCCTGGAGGGGTTCAAAAAGGGATTGGATGTGGCACTTGGAGCCATGGCTTGGATAGTCAGGAGGTGTTGGGTGACAGCTTGGACTTGATGACCTCTGAGGTCTTTTCCAACCATATTGATTCTATGACTATGGAGTCAGTGTTGTGGGAGAAGAGCTTCACTCTTTGCTTCCTTAGCCTCCTTCAGCTGCTCTTATCAGCCTTTGAGGGTGGTGTGGCAGGGCAAGAGATGTGCTGGGGGGGGAGCTGCACAGCCAAACCTGGAGCCTTTCTCCTGGCCTTGGCTCAGAATCCAGGGAGAGCTCCCTGGGGCTCCAGATGTTTGTGCCTTGGCAAGTCCTTACGGGATTTGGAAGGAGACCTTCAGAGGAACAGAGCAGGTCTGAAACTCTGAAGCTGTGAAACACTCTCCAGAGGCCCAGAGCAGGAAATGTTTCATGGCTTTCCAAACCCCAGTTGTTAGCACTGGGACACAACAGCACAGCCACGAGCTCCACGTGGCACTGGAGTCAAAGCCAGCACTGGCCCTGAATGATTGCAGCCTTCAGGAAGATGTCCCTGGGAAATGCAGGCAGTTAAAGCTGACTTCATCTGGTGGGGAAGAGCATGCTCACTGCTCTGGCTCTGCCTGGCCTTTCCTTGCTGTCTCAAGCATGGCAGCAACCTTCTCATGCTCTCAGCTTAAAGACAAAGCCACGTTTCCCCTGTGCCTTGGAGAGCCTTCTCTGTCCTGCCTGCATCATTCATTCTCCAGGGCAACAGCAACGGGTTCTGGTCTGGCTCAGCTCTTAGCCCCAGTGGCAGCTGTGGCTGGACCACCTCTGACCAGCACTGTGCTGCTCCTGGGGGATGCAGAGCTGCTTTTCCTCTCTGTCACTAACTCACCACCAGCTCTTCTTTCTGCTCAGATTCCCTGCAGAGTGTCTGTTGGACACAGAAAGATGAAACCAGTTGGGTTTTGTGGTGATCAGGGCCACAGCAATGCTGGCAGGGCTGGAAGCCCTCTGCTGTGAGGCCAGGCTGAGAGAGTTGAGGTGGTTCAGCCTGGAGATGAGAAGGCTCTGGGGAGACCTGGTGGCCTTTCAGGGCTTCAAGGAGCCAGAAAGCTGGGGACAGGCTTTTGATCAGGGCTGTTGTGACAGGCCAAGGGGTGATGGTTTGAACTGAAAGAGGGAGATTCAGACTGGAGAGAAGGAAGAAGTGTTTGACACTGGCCCAGGTTGGCCAGAAAAGTGGCAGGCTGGGGAGGTTGGCTGGGGCTCTGAGCAAGATGTCCCTGACTGCAGAGGGGTTGGACTGGATGACCTTGGGTTGGGTTGGAAGGGACCATGAAACCTGTGATTCTCTGATTTATTTCAGCTGCAGGCATGAAAAACCTTCTGCTGTTCCTGTGAGGGAGCCTGGAGGGGATTTCTGCCAGCTGAGGGTGACAACTGTTGGGCATTCCCAGCAGCTTATCAGCTTTATGCCTTAGGCACAAGGCTGGGATTGGGACTTGCTCTGTTCTAAGACCTACTCTTAAAAGTATGTCTGCACTAGCCCCCAGAAAAGGCTGAGTCCATCCCCTCACTGTACAGCTGCTCTTCTGTCCATCCCCTCACTGTACAGCTGCTCTTCTGTCCATCCCCTCACTGTACAGCTGCTCTTCTGTCCATCCCCTCACTGTACAGCTGCTCTTCTCCCCAGCCTGTGCTTATTCTAGATTGTTGTGGGTCAGAATTATGGAGTTGGAAGGGACCTCAAGGCTCAGCCAGTTCCAACCCCCCTGCCATGGCCAGGGACACCTCACACCACAGCAGGTTGCTCACAGCCACATCCAGCCTGGCTGCAAACACCTCCAGGCAGGAGGCTTCCACCACCTCCCTGGGCAACCTGTGCCAGGCTCTCACCACCCTCCTGGGGAACAACTTCCTAACAGCCAATCTCAATCTACTCACTTCTAGGTGTGTTCCATTCCCCCCAGTCCTATCCCTCTCTGACACCCTCAAAAGTCCCTCCCCAGCCTTCTTGTAGCCCCGTTCAGATACTGGAAGGCCACAATTAGGTCTCCTGGGAGCCTTCTCTTCTCCAGACTGAACAACCCCAACTCCCTCAGTCTGTCCTCACAGCAGAGCAGCTCCAGCCCTCTGCTCATCCTCATGGCCCTTCTCTGGACACCTTCCAGCCCCTCCAGATCCTTCCTGGACCAGAGGCTCTAAAACTGGACACAGAGCTCCAGGTGGAGTCTCAGCAGAGAGCCAAAATGCTTGGGTTGCATGCTTGTGCTGTGCACCACTCCTGGCTCTGTTTGTAGAGGAACTGGTAACTGCTTGTGTGATTTGGATCTGCTGCAAGGTGAGCTAGAACGTGTCCCTGATGGCAGGATTGATTGTGGATTGATTTAATCTGCCCCTGTTTAATGTGGCCCTGTGGACAGCCTGTCCTACAAGCTGAGCTGCGATCCAGCAGCACTTGTAAACCAGAATTACAAAGGCTGACCTCCTTCAGGCTTGTGCTGGGAATACTGAAGAGGCAGGGCAATGACATTCCCAACGACTGATCAGCACCTTGAGGGCTTTCCTTGCCCTTAGAAAAAGGCAGCTGCCCACCTGGGTCAGAGCAGGGCCTTGATGAGGTCTGCTGCAAGGTGCCAGATGCTACTGAGGGCTCTCCTGCAGCGGGAAGTTCAGATACAACCTGCATGTACCAGCCAATCTTTCCCTCTCTTCCTGAAGTCAGAGGCTAATAATGCCCTTTAGCTTTGAGATCTGTGGCCTCTGTGCTCTTAAAGGCATTCTTGCTGCTTCCTCAGTATCCCATCTGACCTGGAAGCTGTTGTGCTGTGGAGCCTGGAGACCACCTGAGTGGCAGCTTCCATGGCGTGTGGCTGTGCTGGAGTCTGACTTGGTGAGGCAGAGAGATGCTGAGAGGCAGCAAAAGGAAATTAGCTCTTAATTCATTTGTCTCCCCTGCCATGCTTGGCTTTGTTTGATGGGTCTCCCTCAGAGCTCTGTGTGCTCAGGAGAAGTTCTGCAGCAAGCAAGATGTGTGAGAGCCTTCCTCCTTGCTGAGTGATGAAGGGAAAGCAGAGGGACAGATGGGTTTGCTTTGCTGGCAGCAGGACAGCCAGAGCTGAAAACCCAGGGAAAGCACTGCCTGAGAAACTTGGATGGGTTGTGATAAGCTGGAAGGCAGTGGGGCTGGATGCTGAGACAAGAGGCTTCTGAAGGGTTAAGCTTCCCTGCTGCTGGTTGAGTGTAGGTGGGTGGGGGGTTGGTCACCCACTCTTGCACCCCAACTGCTCCTCTGAACTCCCCTCCATCTGCAGTCCCCCCCAGAGCAGGCATGGTGGGGAGCACTTCAGCATGGAGGAGTCATTTGTCACAGGAGGGAAAAGCCATTTGTGTGCTGGTTCCCTGGGCTGCCCCAGCTGTCACACACAGCAGAGCAGACCTGCAGGAACCTGATCCCGCTGCAGATGGTCCTGAGCAGAGGGCTGGGGCTGCTGGCAGCTCTAGGAGCACACTGTCTCCCTCAGGGGCTTTCTCTGGCTTGGCAGGAAAGCTGCTCCTCTCCCCCTCAGGATGGGATGGCTGAGCAGGAGCAGGTCCAGCCTTTGGCCTGGGCAGCTGTGACCTCTGCTGGGTGTGCAGCTGTGGCAGTTCAGGCTGGCTGCCTCCTCTTACTGCCACACAAGCTACACCTCTGGTGTCCCAAGGGTCCCACCCAGCAAGGTGGACACAGGAAACAGCCCATCTCTGCCCATAAACCCTGCACCCTACCAATCCATCTGCAAAGTCCTTCTCTGCCTCTTCCTTCCCTCTCTGCTCCCATGGGAGATGCTCCCCATCAGGTAATGGTGGGGGAGCATCTCAAGGTCTCTTAAGCCAGGAGGAGAAGGGGGAAGGGAGGTCAGTCTCAGACCTGGCCAGCCTGAGACTAGCCTAGCAGTGTGGGGGAGAAGAAAGAGCCCTGGGGGATGTGGTACACCCTCAGGTGGGGAGAAGGGAAGTGTTGGGAGGCTTCAGGCTGTGCTGTGAGGGACTCTGTAGGCTTTGGGATTCTCTGTCACTATGCTTTGGAGCTTCTGTACCACACTAATTGCTTTTCCATTCAAACTCTCCATCACTTTCCAGTCCCTCTGTGGAAGTGCCTTTGTTTTGTCCCTCTTTTGTCTGGCCTCAAACCAGGACAGCAGCCCTTGGCATCTGCTCTGCTGTGGGCACTCAGCACTGCCTTGCAGGGCTGAAGCTTTGTGGGCTGGCTTGTAGGGCTTTGTGGGGAGGGGTGGACAAGATGCAGCCTTGGGCCACTACCAGGAGCAGTGTGGCCAGCAGGAGCAGGGAGGTCATTCTGCCCTGTACCCAGCACTGCTGAGCACACACCTTGGGTCCTGTGTCCAGTTCTGGGCCCTTCAGCTCAAGGAAGATGTTGAGTTGCTGGAAGGTGTCCAGAGAAGGGCAACAAAGCTGGGGAGGGGTCTGGAGCACAGCCCTGGGAGGAGAGGCTGAGGGAGCTGGGGTTGCTTAGCCTGGAGTAGAGGAGGCTCAGGGGTGACCTTCTTGCTCTCTCCAACTCCCTGAAGGGAGGTTGTAGCCAGGTGGGGGTTGGTCTCTTCTCCCAGGCAGCCAGCACCAGAACAAGAGGACACAGTCTCAAGCTGTGCCAGGGGAGGTTTAGGCTGGAGGTGAGGAAGAAATTCTTCCCAGCAAGAGAGATTTGCCATGGGAATGTGCTGCCCAGGGAGGTGGTGGAGTCCCCATCCCTGGAGGTGTTCAAGAGGGGACTGGCTGAGGCACTTGGTGCCATGGTTGAGTTGCTTAGATGGTGCTGGGTGCTAGGTTGGACTGGATGATCTCTCAGGTCTTTTCCAGCCTGGTTGATTCTGTGTTGCTCCTGGGCAGCCAGCCAGGGTTCATAACCTTGTTGCTTTCTTGTCTTGCAGCTGAGCTTGGCCCTGTCTCCATGTGACCCTCAATGCCACTATCTCCTCTGCTCCACAGAAGACAACTGAAGGATGTTTCTCCTCTGCTGCTTGATGCCAGCCTGCTTTGATACAGCCTGACTGCTCCCAGGAGGAGATGTGAGCACTGCCCTGCGCTGCCTCCCCTTGGATGAAAGGAACAGCACCGGCTGGCAACACTCCATCCCTCTTCTAGCCTCCTCGGGGACTCTTTGGCTTCTTCTGTTTGTTCTGTTTGGGCTCACTTTGGGGGGTGGGAGGGTTGTTTGGTTGGTTTTCATCTGGCTCTGCTGTGGAGCTGGAGGCTGTGGCTCTGCCTCCTCTCTCTCCCCCTCCTTTGTGTTTTTCCTTCAAGGTAGAGAGTGATCTGCTGCCCTCCTGAGCTGGCAGAGCTTTTGCTGCCTAAGGAAGGGTTCCCCACTGCTGTGGCCCTCGCTGCCTGGGTGGTGAGAGAGGGCTCTCAGCAGAAAGGCAGTGGGCAGTGGGACTCTGCTCAGCAGCAGGAGACTGCAAGGGCCACTCCTCACCCTGTCGGTGCTAGCTGTGGGTAAAGGCTTCCCCTGTTTACCATGCAGCCTCTGCCCCATCTGCCCTGAGGGGCCTCCAGCTCAACACCTGGGCTCTGTAGAGCAACTCATTCCATCCAGTCCTGGGTTTCTTTAGTTGCCAGAGCAGCCTCTCATCACCCAAATGCCCACACCAACACCTCCCTGCTGCTTTCCCAGCTCAGCAGTGGCAGCAGCAGCTTTGTTTCACTAGAGCTGCTCCTACCTGCCCCCTGCCCAGCAGGGACTGGGAGGTCTCCTGTCCCAGGCTGAGGAGTGCTCATCCCCTCTTCAAAGTCTTATTCCTCCCTTCTTCCCATGGCCACAGGGGTTTGCAACTTGTTTCTGCTCCCTTCCTGGAGGGGAGGGCAGCTTCTCTCCTCTCCTCTCCTGCCTCAATGTGCTTTCTGCTTGGATTTATTGCAGCCTGGATTTTTTGGGGTGGTTTTGTTTAGTTTTGGGGGGGTTTGGGGGTAAGCATTTAATAAAACTTAAGGAAGATGTTGTAACCATGGCAGCTCTGAGGATTTTGTTGAGGTGGAGTTCCTGCAGCCAAGTGCTTTTCTGAGACCACCTAACCCTCAGTGTGGGCAGAGGAGGAGAAGGGACAGCAGGCTGCAGGACAAGAAGGAAAGCAACTTGCTGGGTGTAGGAAAGGGGCTGCATGGGGCAGGGTGAGGAGAGCCTTATTGCCTTACTGCATTCCTGGCTGCTGGGGTAAGTGGCTGTGAAGCAGGAGTGGTGTTTGGGTGAGAGATGGAGCAGCATGCAAAAGACTCTCACAGGATCCTAACATGGTGGTGGTTGGAAGGGACCTCAGGAGATCATCCAGCCCAACCCCCCTGCTAAAGCAGGGCACCCACAGCAGCTTGCCCAGGAGCACAGTGCCCAGGTGGGGCTGGAATCTCTCCAGAGAAGGAGATTCCACAACCTCTCTGGGCAGCCTGCTCCAGGCCTCCAGCACCCTCACACCAAAGAAGTTTTCCTCCTGCTCAGGTGGAAACTCCTGGGTTCCAGTTTGCTCCCATTGCCCCTGGTCCTGTCCCTGGGCACCACTGCCAAGAGTCTGGCCCCAGCCTCTTGCCCTTCACCCTTTACCTCTGGCTAAGCTGGTCCAGTTCTGGGCCCTTCAGGTTAAGGAAGATGTTGAGTTGCTCTGTGCTCAGAGAAGGGCAACAAAGCTGGGGAGGGGTCTGGAGCACAGCCCTGTGAGGAGAGGCTGAGGGAGCTGGGGTTGCTTAGCCTGGAGAAGAGGAGGCTCAGGGGAGACCTTCTTGCTCTCTCCAACTCCCTGAAGGGAGGTTGTAGCCAGGTGGGGGTTGGTCTCTTCTCCCAGGCAACCAGCACCAGAACAAGAGGACACAGTCTCAAGCTGTGCCAGGGGAGGTTTAGGCTGGAGGTGAGAAAGAAGTTCTTCACAGAAGGAGAGATTGGCCATTGGGATGTGCTGCCCAGGGAGGTGGTGGAGTCCCCATCCCTGGAGGGGTTTAGGAAGAGCCTGGCTGAGGCACTTGGTGCCATGGTTGAGTTGCTCAGATGGTGCTGGGTGCTAGGTTGGACTGGATGATCTGAGGTCTTTTCCAACCTGGCTGATTCTGTCTCTCTCTGTGGTGGCTAATTGACAGCTCTCTGCTCCCCCCTTGCTTGCAGCTCTGCACTGAGCCTGCAGGGAGCTGCTGGACACAGGTCTGGAATTTCCAGCTGGCTCTTCCTTGAAATGTGTCTGCAGCTTCTGCTCTTTGAAGGAAAGGTCAGCCTCAGAGCCACCTGGGCCTGAATGTCAGAGCTTCCCCTCCTGCCACCACCACCTTAGGGAAGGAAAATAAACACCCTCAAAGAGCAGGGTGGCTATAAATAACGAGGGGGCAGCTGATCTGCTGCTGGACAAGGCTCTGGGGTTGGTCTGTTGGTAACTCTGGCCAGCTCCACACACTTTCCCTCGTGCTGCAGGATCCATGGCTGTGTGTGAGCACACAAATGTGTTTCAAAGCAGACAAATTGAGCTGGCAGTGCTAAGAAGCTCGATTTGAGCTCACAGCTGCTTCAGGAGTGGTGGACTCACCACAAGGACCCTGATAGTGAGACAGACCACAGGCCACCTCCCTGGCATTGGGGATGGGGTCCCCCCAGGGCTTTGCTTGCAGGGGAACAACTTGATTTGGATGGCAATGTCAAAAAGGTGCCAAAGTCTCTTCATGAGGACTCTAAGTAGAATAGAACAAACCAGGCTGGGAAAGACCTCTGAGATCTGAGTCCAACCTCTCACCCAGCACCATCTGAGCAACTCAACCATGGCTCCAAGTGCCTCAGCCAGGCTCTTCTTAAACACCTCCAGGGATGGTGACTCCACCACCTTCCTGGGAAGCAAAAGTGGTTTGGTGATGCTAAAGCCATGTGGAGGACCCTGTGGGCTTGGGGCTGTTGAGGGTGATGTGAAGAATTGAGAGGAGGCTGAAGAAAGTCAAGGGCAAACATTGTTGGGATTCACAGGAGCCAATTTCCAGTGTAATGAAGGAGCCAGAGGGGTTGGCTTGGGGAGGTGACCCTTCCCCAAGGCCCTGGAGAGGCTGTGGGTCTTCACTGTGTTCATTTTGGCTGCTCTTCTGCCTCCCCTCCATCAGGAAAAGGCCAAACCAGCAGCACAGGTAACTGGTCCTGGCTCCCATCCTGCTGCTCAGCTCCTCACTGTCTCTCTCCTTCCTTTAGGTGTTAATAGCCTGAGGATGACACTCAGGCTATGTCTCAAGTGGTCCACCCTTGTCCTCAGAGGAACATCCAGCCTAGGTTGCCCAGAGAAGCTCCTCCCTCCCTGGAAGTGTTCCCAGTCAGGCTGTTTGGGGGCTCTGCTCCACCTGGGGATGCCCCTGCTCTCTGCAGGGCCTTTGGGACTAGGTGACCTTTAAGATGCCTTCCACCCCAAGCCCTGTTATGATCTAGGGTCTCCAGGGATGATCTCCTGAATCCCAAAGAGAACAATGCCTTAGATAGCTAAAGCAGATGGAGCAAAGAACTGAGGTCTCCAACAAGACCAAGTCCAAGGTCCTGCAGCTGGGTCAGGGCAATCCCAGGCACTGATAGAGGCTGGGCAGCAACTGGCTTGAGAGCAGCCCTGAAGAAAAGGACCTGGGGGTGCTGGGGGATGAGAAGCTCAGCAGGAGCCAGCAGTCAGCACTTGCAGCCCAGAGAGCCAATCCCAGCCTGGGCTGCAGCAAGAGAAGCAGAGCCAGCAGGGGCAGGGAGGGGATTCTCCCCCTCTGCTCTGGTGAGACCACAGCTGGAGCTCTGCATCCAGTTCTGGAGCCTCTATTGCAAGAAGGATCTGGAGGTGCTGGAAGGTGTCCAGAGAAGGGCCATGAGGATGAGCAGAGGGCTGGAGCTGCTCTGCTGTGAGGACAGACTGAGGGAGCTGGGGTTGTTGAGTCTGCAGAAGAGAAGGCTCTGAGGAGACCTAATTGTGGCCTTCCAGTATCTGAAGAGGGCTCCAAGAAAGCTGGGGAGGGACTTTTGAGGGTGTCAGGGAGTGATAGGACTGGGGGAATGGAGGGAAAAAGTAGAAATTGAGATTGGATGTGAGGAAGTTGTTCCCCATGAGGGTGGTGAGAGCCTGGCACAGGTTGCCCAGGGAGGTGGTGGAAGCCTCCTGCCTGGAGGTGTTTGCAGCCAGGCTGGATGTGGCTGTGAGCAACCTGCTGCAGTGTGAGGTGTCCCTGCCCATGGCTAAGCCTTGAGGTCCCTTCCAGCCCTGACAATTCCATGGAGCAATGTTCTGCCCTCAAACCCAGGCCTCAGGACCATCCCCAGGGGGATGAACTGCAGCACTTACTGGTGTGTGATTTGCTTCCATCTGCAGTCACTTGCATGCTGGGGGCATTGTGTCTGCTGGTTCTGTTGGCAGAATCAACAGCTCATTGCTCCTCCAAGGTCCCTTCAGGTGCTGTTTTCTGCTGGCTGGTTGGTTTGGGAGCCCTGTAGGAAAGTTCAGAGGCATAAAGAGGTATTTACTGCAGCCAGAAAGTCCAAGAGGCTTCCCAACACTGAATGAAGTGACTTTTTGAAAGCATCAAAAGTTCCCTCACCTAAAATTAGCACCAAAGGGCTATCAGGTAACACCACTGCATGCCCTGAACTCTGCCTTTGCAAAGTTTGGGGCATCTAAAAGTACCAGGGAGGTGAAGGGCAGATGCTGGTGGTGTTGCCAGCACAAGATATTCTAGCAGAGCAGCTCCAGGCAATGAAACCAGTTGGAGGCTTGTCAAGCTTGCTGGTCAGCTTTGCTGCTCTGCAAAAGGCAGGGCTGCAAAATGCAAATGTGGAGCTGAGCTTTGCTTGCTGCCCTCCCTGGAGAGCAAGAGCACAAGTTCTGGCTCCATCTCTGCTTGCTGCTGGCCAGGAACTTCTGCTGTATGCAGAGGGTGTGCAGAAAATGTGCTGGGAGCAGCAGAGGGGGTGGGAGGTTGGGGCTGGGGAGAGCTGGAGTTGTTTGGTGGATTTTTGCTTGGGGCTTTGTGTGGTTTGACTCAGATCAGAGAATTGTTAGGCATGGAAGGGACCTCAAGGCTCAGCCAGCTCCAACCCCCTGCCATGGGCAGGGACACTTCACACTACAGCAGGTTGCTCACAGCCACCTCCAGCCTGGCTGCAAACACCTCCAGGGATGAGGCTTCCACCACCTCCCTGGGCAACCTGTGCCAGGCTCTCACCATTCTCCTGGGGAACAACTTCTTCCTCACATCCAATCTCAATCTACCCATTTCTAGTTTTGCTCCATTCCCCCCAGTCCTATCACTGCCTGACACCCTCAGAAGTCCCTCCCCAGCTTCCTTGGAGCCCCCTGCAGATCCTGGGAGGCCACCATGAGGCCTGCTGCAGGCTGACTTTGGCCAGAGGCAGCCGGACCTCCCCGATGATGTCATGCTTGGCAAAGCGATTGAAGTCGTAGATCTGCATCACCAGCGTGGATTCAGGAAGCTCTGCCTGGGCTACCTGCAGGAGAGGACCCCCCCAGAACCCTAGACTCGCTGCCCAGAGGCAGACCTGTCCCATGGGATAGGGCAGCAGGAGCAATCACAGGCTCACAGACTGTTAGGGGTTGGAAGGGACCTCCAGAGCTCCTCCAGCCCAACCCCTGCCAGAGCAGGGTCACCCAGGGCAGGTCACTCAGGAACACATCCAAGGGGGTTTTGAATATCTCCAGAGAGGTGGACTCCACAACCCCCCTGGGCAGCCTGCCCCAGGCCTCTGTCACCCTCACAGGGAAATAATTCTTCCTCCTGTTTCCATGGCACTTCCTCTGCCTCAGCTTCCACCCAGTGCCCCTTGTGCTGGCACTGGGCATCCCCCAGCAGAGCCTGGCCCCAGCCTCTGGGCACTCACCCTCTGTGTATTTATTGCCATTCAGGTCCCTCCCTGCTTTCTTGTGCAAAGATGCAGAGCTGCTGCTCTTCCAGGCTGAGAGGATGAGGTGGGGATGGGGTCTCCTACCAACCAAGTGGCACAGAAGGGAGGGCATGCTATGGGAGTGTTGATGGACTCCCTCCCTCCAGAAGCAAGGGGAGCATCACAAAGGTGGATGGAGGCACACACAGGCAATGTGGTCATGGGTAGGGAAGGGCTGGTTTGTTGCCCTTATTCTCCTGAGCCTTGGAGGTGTGATGAAGCCACCATCAGGAGAAGCTGTTGGCACCCTGAGGTTGCTCAGGTAGCTGAAGCCCATAGTCAGTGTTTGTTCTCCTGTGTATCTGAAGGGTTGCTGCAGGAAGAGCATCACTGTGTGTGGTGAGGGCTGCACAATCTGTCTTCTACCTGGGGACAGAGATCCCAAACCCAGAAGGCCAAGCAGAGGTACTGGAGGAGCCAGGAAGGAAGCAAGGTCTTTGTTTGGTCCACTTGAGGGCTTTCAATTCCCCCAGGATCCCTTCCCTGCCAGTAAAATGGCAGCACTCTGCTGGTGTTCAGAGCAGCCTGAGAGGGACCTGAGCAATGCTCAGCAAGAGCTAAAGGGTGGGGGGCAAGAGGATGGGGGCAGACTCTTTAGTGGTGCCCTTTGACGGGACAAGAGGCAACAGGCACCTTGAATGCCTCCAGGGATGAGGCCCCAAGCACCTCCCTGAGCAACCTGTTCCAGTGTTCCATTTACCCTCATGGGAACTGCTCCTAGCATCCAATCTGAATCTGCTCTGCTCTAGTTTGAAACCATTGTCCCTTGTTATGCTCTCTGGTGTCCAGCTCTGGGTTCCCTAGCTCCAGAGAGACAGGAGACTACTGCAGAGAGTCCAGGGGAGGCTACAAAGCTGCTGAGGGGCCTGGAGCAGCTCTGTGAGGAGCAAAGGCTGAGAGCCCTGGGGGTGCTGAGCCTGGAGAAGAGCAGCCCCAGAGGGGAGCTGAGCAATGCTCAGCAAGAGCTGAAGGGCTGGGGGCAAGAGGCTGGGGCCAGACTCTTGTCAGTGGTGCCCAGGGACAAGACAAAGGGAACAAACTGGAGCCCAGGAGGTTCAATCTGAAGAGGAGGAAAAACTTCTTTGTTGTGAGGGTGCTGGAGCCCTGGAGCAGGCTGCCCAGAGAGGTTGTGGAGTCTCCTTCTCTGGAGAGATTCCAACCCCACCTGGACAGCAAGCTGCTGTAGGTGCCCCTGCTTCAGCAGAGGGGTTGGAGTTGGGCTGGATGGCCTCCAGAGGTCCCTTCCAACCCCCACCACGCTGGGCTTGTGTGGAATGGAGGAGCTGGGTTGAAATGTGAAGGCTGCTCTGGTCTTGCTTGACTGGCTGCTCAAAGCAGGTCATTGGATTTGGCCCAGGAACAGCAAATAGTTGATTATCTCTCTCCCTATTCTGTCCTTTCTGAGAGAAGTGACTCAGTCACTATCTGATCTGCCTTCTTTTATTGGCAGGGAGCTCAATTAAGTTGGAAAGAGTGTTTCAGTGAGCACAGAGCATCTACTCTAACCTTGAACTGCTGATTAAGCCCTGCTGCAGAATCCTCCTCTCTGGGGTGAGATAAAGGGAAGTAAAGGGGAGGAGCTGGAGAAGGATTTACTTTTCCTTCTCAAGTGGATTCCTTCTCCTGATTCCCATTTTCCACCCACCCTGAGTCACAGTGGAACTTTGACAACTGAGTGTCAGGAGACAAGGGGGGGGAAATCTCTCCCCACCCTTCCCCTGTCAGCTTCCTCAACACATTTCCCCGGGTGACTTCATGTTTCTCTGCTGGTCTTCTAAGTGGCCAAAGATGCCCAAACCCCAGGAGAGCTGCAGCATGCAGAAGCAGTCAACAGCTGCTGCTTTGGAAGCATTCAGCTCTGACTTTGGGGGCAGGGGAGGAGAACAGGAGCATGTGGGTGATGGAACACCATGAGCAAAATGCTTTGCTTGCATATAAAGTCACTCAGCTGTCTGGTTTTTTGGGGGATGATAGAAGATGTCAGTAAAAGCTTCTCTGTAGCTCTAGTGTCAAGGTGGAAGTGCAGGGCTGTGGTCCAACTGGGGTGAGGAAGGACCTCAAGAGGTCCTTTGGCCCAGCTCACAGGCCAAAAGCAGAGCTCCAGTATGAGATCAGTTGGCTCAGTGCTGGGCAGGAGATCATAGAAGCAACCAGGCTGGAAAAGACCTCAGAGATCATCAAGTCCAACCTATTACCTAATAGCTAACACCTCCTGACAGGTGAACTGAGATAAGGGACAGGGATTGTGTCAGTGGAGGACTTGGATCTCTTCTGGGACAGTTAGATGGTGAATGAGGGGCAGGGATTGTGTCATGGGAGGACTTGGATCTCCCCTGGGTCAGTTAGATGGTGAATGAGGGGCAGGGATTGTGTCATGGGAGGACTTGGATCTCTCCTGGGTCAGTTAGATGGTGAATGAGGGGCAGGGATTGTGTCAGTGGAGGACTTGGATCTCTCCTGGGTTGTGAGCTGGCAGCTGTTGATGGGAAGGCTCTAGCTGGCTGCCTGACAACCTCTGGAATCTCTGGATATGAAGCCACAGGTAGGGTTGCAGACTTCCAGGGCTGTGGGCTTTTGTCCAATGCACCTCTCCAGGGCTTTTCCACTTTGCTGCCTGAGCAGCACCCAGCTGGAGAGGCAGTGGTCCATGGGAGTGCTGCCATGCCTGTGAGGAGCATGGTAGGTGAGGGTGTAAGAGGGACAAATGCTTCACAGAATCTCAGTGTGGCAAGGCTTGGAAGAGACCTCTGGCCATCATCTGGTCCCTGGCAGAGCAGGTTCACCTAGAGCAGCCTGCAGAATGCCCTGTGTCCTGTGGCCCAGCTCAGATGACTGCCCTGGGGGCTCCTACCTCCTGGAGAGAAATGTCATCCTGGGGTAGGCTACCCAGTGGAAACTTCCCCAGATCTCTGCCTGGGCTGTTCTGGGAGGAACAGGTGGCCCAGAAGGCCAATGGCATCCTGGCATGCATCAAGAAGAGTGTGGCCAGCAGGGGCAGGGAGGTCATCCTGCCCTGTGCTCAGCACTGCTGAGCCCACACCTTGAGTCCTGTGTCCAGTTCTGGGCTCCTCAGTTGAAAGGACACTGAGAGACTTGAAGGTGTCCAGAGAAGGGCAAGGAGGCTGGGGAGGGGTCTGGAGCACAGCCCTGGGAGGAGAGGCTGAGGGAGCTGGTGTTGCTTAGCCTGGAGAAGAGGAGGCTCAGGGGAGACCTTCTTGCTCTCTACAACTCCCTGAAGGGAGGTTGTAGCCAGGTGGTGGTTGGTCTCTTCTGCCAGGCAACCAGCACCAGAACAAGAGGACACAGTCTCAAGCTGTGCCAGGGGAAGTTTAGGCTGGAGGTGAGGAGAAAGTTCCTCCCAGAGAGAGTTGTTAGCCACTGGAATGTGCTGCCCAGGGAGGTGGTGGAGTCCCCATCCCTGGAGGTGTTCAAGAGGGGATTGCTGGTGCCCTGGTTTGGTCATGAGGTCTGTGGTGCCAGGTTGGACTTGGTGGTCTTTGAGGTCTCTTCCAGCCTTGGTGATTCTGTGAGTGCTGATTTGCTGCTTCCTCTCCCAGGTGGAGCTGCTGTCTCTGCAGAAGCACACCAGGCTCTGCTTTGAGGTCAGCAGGTGGGTGGACTTGGGGCAGCTTAAAACCCTGGCTGCTGGCCATGACCTGCATGTGTGCTAACCTGGCAGCTGGAGAGAAGAGGAGCTCCCCCCCACCCCAAAAGAGGTGCTTGCTGCATCCTGCCCTAACCAAACCTGATGGCTTTTGGTGTGAATAGGGAGCAGGAGGTGGGGGGTGGTGGTTCTCTTGCCTCTAGGCTGCCATGGCTGACTGCAGCAGCTCCAAGGTGAGTCCCAGTGCACCTTGCCCTGATGCAGGGAGGAGAGATGATGGCAAGCACAAAAGAAACATCCTAGAGCAGGACCCTGTGCAGTGAAGAGGCAAAGCTGCTGCTGCTGAAAGTGTTGCAGGTTGTGAATGGAGCTGCTGTGTGGTGGCACCAAGAGGTGAGCTGAGGACTGGATGTGGCTAAGGTGTGACAAGCCCAGGGGATGTGGCTAAGGTGTGGCAGAAGTGTTGGAGAGGACTCTGGTTGTGTGCCAAAGAGGATAGAGAGACACACACAGAGGGAGGAAAGGGCAAACTTCAACTGGGCTGTGAGGGATGAACCCTGGCTGTGAATCAGAAGCCAGCAGAGCACACAGGAGATGTGTGCAGCAGGAAACTCTCTTCCTAGAGCCTTGGAGGAGATCCCCTCAGGCCTGTGGGAAGAGGGAACCAGTTCATGCTGGGGCTGGAAGCAAGATGCACGACCTGGACAGGGATGCTCTGAGAGGCATCCCAGAGGATGCACTGGGGGCCAGCACTGAGCTGAGGATCTGTGCTCACAGGAGAGGTGATGGAGAAGGAGCAAGGACCTGATGCCTAATGCCAGAGGGGGCATTGTCTGGGGCACTTGCCCAGTGTGTCTAGATCAGGAACTGACCTGAGCCCAGCACAGGAGCCAAGGGGCTGCTGCAGGCAGCAGTGTTGGCTTCTCACCTATCTGCAACCAGAGCTGCAGCAGCTGCAGGTAGGAGCACCTGGGTCCCTGCCCCTCCTGCAGCCTGCATCAACATCACCTTTGGCAAGATGCTTTGAGGGCCGTGGGAGGGGTGTGGAGCTCTTCCCTGCTGCTCTGCACCAGCAGCACAGGTCTGCCTGAGGCTGTGCAACCAGCCAGGGTGCTCTCATCAGCCCTGCCAGCCAACCAACAGCAAAGGGGCCAGGAGGGACCCCGGGAGCGCTGAGCCTCACATCTCCTGAGAGCTACCCTGGTGTGAGCCCAGCCTTCACCCCCACACACCTTGTCTGTTGAGGGGATTGGTGCAATCTGTGGTGCTGAGACCTGGGCCATGATGCCCCTGTCAGCAGCAGAGACAAGCAAAGGAGGCTGGTGCATACCATTGCCAAACTGGGCCCACCCCAAACAGAAAAGGAGAGGGAGCTGGGGGACTGCCCTCCCACCCTGCTGCTGCTGCTGCTGCTTTGGGCAAGCACAAGATTTCCTGGGGAAGGAAAAGGAGCCAGTGGAAGGTGGTAGAAATGCTGGCTGGTGCTGAAACCCCAGAGTGGGAGCTGGTTTGCTGCACTGGGGCTCTCAGCAGAGCTGGGGAGGGGGAGTGGAGGTCAGCCACGCGTCCCCAGCATGCAGGTGGCACTCTCCTTGGCAGCGCAGGGTGCCCACCAGCCAACTCCCATCTGGAACCAGGGCGCTGAGGAGGGATGCACTGCTCCCCTCCCACCCAGTGAGTGACACAAGCATTGGCTTGGGCTGGGGAGGCAAAGGGATGAGCTGCTGGCCAGCTGGAGAGCACAAGCTGGGGACAGAAGGGGCTGTGGGGCTCATGCAGGTTACCTGCGGACGGGAGGCTGCGCTGCCGGGCTGCAGGGATCCAACAGCTGAGCTCTACATCCTCGGCTGGGGACTCTGCCCTGCAAGAGGCAGGGGGAAGAATGGGCAGGAATTGATCTGTGACCCAGGCCAAAAATATCACCTCCCTCTGCCCCTACAGGCTGGGAGAAAGGGGGTGCTGGAGCTGGCAGGCACAGCAGCGGGCATGCTCTGCCTCGCCAGGGAGCCCTGCCAAGGGCACGGAGGGGTGGGAGGGCCCGAGGGAGGGAGGGGAGGAAGGAGGGATGGGGACCTGCAGCCTGTGGGGCTTAGTGGAATGGAAACCATGACCAGAGGGCTGTGCAAGGCACTGCAGTCCTCAGCTGTGCAAGTGCAGAGGGTGCTCGGGTGGCAAAACTCTCCTGAGCACCTAGAGGTGGGGTCCAGCCGGCTGGGGGTTGCCCTCTCTAAGATGTCTTGGCTTAAATAATGCTCTTGAGTCATCTTGAGAAAGGTTCTGAGTGTGGCTTGAGGACAGACAAAGGTCCTGGGCTACCTGCCTGCTTCTTTGCTGCCTTCCCCCAGCTCTCATGTAGCCGTGCTGCATGGCAGAGCCCCGGCAGCATCAGTGAGGGCTGCGTGCCACACACCCCCAGCCCGTGTGCTTAGGACTTCTCACATGCCCCTTGACTGCTCGTTTCAAAGAGCTTCAGGTGGCAGAAGGTCCCCAAGTCCTCCACAGCTCCAGCCCTGCAGCACAACCAGCGCTGCTGAGGTGGAGAGGGGCAGCAGGGCTCAGGGACCAGAGCCTGCTGCTGCCTGCGAGATTGCAAGAGCCAGGGTGCCACAAGCCGGGTTTAAGCTATGCCCATGCACCACGGGGCTGTGGGGGGCCCCCCACATTTGTGCCTGAGGTGCCTTTGCCTCGGATACCCCTCTTTAGGCTCTGCCTGCCTGCCTGCTGGGGCTGTAAATATAGAAACATAAGCCTTGGAGGGTTTTTGGTCTCCAAACATGTCCCTCCCATCTCCACATCATCTGTGTGATTCCTCCAGCTGCTCCTATACATAGTATGACCTTTTTTTTCCCCTCCTTCCCTTGCTTCCCCCCCCCCCCCCATCCCCCTTCCTCCCACCCTGTCCCTGCTCCCTTCCCTGCCCATCTCAGGGAGCCTGGGGCCAATGGGCTCCTGCAGACGATCAAATGTCACTATAAGTTGAGAGCTGCAGCACCTTGGGACGCTTGCAGATCCCAGCCTGCCTGTCCCCCTCGCCAGGGAGCTCAGTGCTTCTCTCTGCTCCTCCCAGGTAAGCAGCAGCTGGGCCAGGGGATGCTGCTGGGGGCTGAAACCACAGCGGGGTGAGCCTTGGCTTGCAAGAAGCAGCGAGGGAGGGTTGTGGTCCACAGGGGCTGAAGGAAAAGGCATTTGTCCTGCTTGGCTTTGGTTGGGCATCGCACAAGGCTGGTGTCACCCACAGAGATTGGGGGGGCTGAGCTCTCCAGGCTCGCTGGTGGGGGTAAAAGGTGTGGGACTGGGGGTGAAGTGGCATCTCTTGGGGTACTTGGGGATAACTTGGTCCAGCAGAGGGAAGGAAGCACTGAGCTTCCCTCCTATGTCACCTGGAGAAAGGGACAGCCGAGGGGGGAGGGATGAAGGACAGGGTCGTTGGTCAGGCTGCTGGCTGGTGAGGGGGGCTGGAGACCCGAGAAACACTGAGGGGGTGGTAGAAAACTGCCCCTTCCCACGGCAAAGAGAGAAGCCCCCTGGAAAACTGCCCCTTCCCACAGCAAAGAGAGAAGCCCCCTGGAAAACTGCCCCTTCCCACGGCAAAGAGAGAAGCCCCCACACCACAGAGGGGTGGGAGGAGTGGGCTGAGTTCAGGGTGTTGCTGGGCTGCTCCCTGCATGCCCCACTGGCCTGAGTGCCTCCTGTGGGGATTCCCCCTCTGTGGGGAGGGCTTCTCCCCCTCAGCCTGCAAAACCTCTGGTCATTGGGGTGGGGGATCCTGCAGCAGCAGTCTCACCACCGCTGGAGGCAGTGATGGCAGCAGTTTGGGTGGGAGCAGGGCTGGAGGGGATGGCTGGGGCAAGCAGCCCTCCCTCATGGATGCAAGGGCAGGGGCAGGCAGGAGGCAAACGGCTATTGCTTTCCAGCCCTCTCTCAGCTGCTTTGCTCCTAGCAAACCCCACTCAGGCATGGGGTGGAGAAGGCTGAGGGGCACATTTTGGGGCAGGGAATGGGGGGCTTGCTGGGGGGCTGGGGTGGAGCTTGCAGCAGAACTTGGGTCCTGCTACCCCTCTCTTGGCAGCAGCACTGGGGTGGGGGCTTCACTCTCTAGCCCTGGGGAGAGAAATGCTTTGTGATGGGAAGTCCTGAGCAGTTCAGCAACAAAGGGTGGAGGCAGAGGGATAGAAGAGAGAGATACTGAAGTCTATGACCAGTATTGATAGATTTAATCTCTATGTAAAGACTGCTATTACTATACTGGGATTCATGTGTGTATTCTAAGCCCAGGCTGGATGAGGCTTTGAGCAGCCTGATCTGGCAGGAGGAGTCCCTGCCCATGGCAGGGGGGTTGGAACTGGAGGATCTTAAGGTCCCTTCCAGCCCAAACCACTCTGTGATTTCTAACCCAGACCTCTCTCTCTAAGCACACAACCAAATGTGTGCAGTGGGTTTGCAGCAGCTCCTGCTAGGAAAGTGTGACCAGGAGGAGCTGCTTGTGGACCCTCCTCCTAGTCCTGCCCTGCTGGCTCTCCCTGCCAGCTCCCATCACCCAGGCATGGCCACTTCTGCCCTGCCCATGGCCACACAGCTCCTGCTACCTTGCCTCCCTTGTATGGCCTGGCTTGGGAGGGGGTGATTGATGGGTGAGTTATTTCCAGGGATGGCCTGGAGGTGCAAGGCAGCCCTTCTCCCCCCTCCTCCCTCCCCCCCTTCCTGGCTGCATTCTCAGCTGCTAAGAGGCTTCTTGGGATGTGCTGGCTCTGCTCTTTCAGCCAAGGACAGGAGGAGCATGTGGGGCCAAAAGGGATGTGGCACTGCTGCCCACCTCACCTGGGGCTGCTGAGGGTTAGGGGATTGGCCATGGAATCACTGAGGTTAGAAAAGACCTCTAAGGTCATCAAGTCCAACTGGTAGCCCAACATTTCCATGGCTGCTAAGCCACGTCCCCAGGTGCCAGATCTCCACATCTTTTGTCCTCCTAGCCACGACCTGCTTAGCTTCAACTAATGCAGGAAACAACCTTTGCTTTCAGCTTCAAGGAGCAAAAAGCAGGCAGGAAAGGGTTGGTTTTTGGGGCTGCCTTTTTTCCCCCCCATGTGTTTTGATTCCCTTCCAGCTGGTGGGCAGCATTCACTAATTGGTTTTATTACATCCTCAAACCCCAGCCAAGACCAGACCCTACTCTTCTTTTTTTTGCCTTCCTTCCCCCTGCCACTGTACAAACAAACCCCAGTTATTGCCTTGAGGTGCTAACAGCCTTAATCTCAGGCTGGGTGTGCTGTGTGGAAAGCCTTTTGCCACCAAAGGGCAATCCTGAGCCAGTTGGAGGCTTTCCATTGCCTTCAGCAAACTTACTCCTGACTGCAAAAAAAAACCCCCAACACAACCCAAACCCCAAGCCAGCTCTTAGCAGCTTGCTTGGTTTGGTGCCTTCTGGCTGTCAGTGGGGTTTGGTTGTGCTGGCTGCCTCGCTGGTGTGGATGGTTGGAAGAGCCTTTCCCATCTTGGTTGGCTGTTGCTGGGATGGGCAATGTTTTGCCCCTAGCTTTGAGGGAGCAGATGGCTCTGGAATGCCATGAGGTGGGCAGATGCCTTGCCCTTCTTGAGGCAAGGCCTTTTTGGCTTTCTAGGCAGTGGGAGTGAGCTTCAGTGCCAGCCCCTCCTGATGAAGCAACCCAATCTGGCTCAGCCTTTGGCCCTGGTGAGGTTGAAGCCTTGCATCGTCCCCACCCTGGGTTTCTTTGTCTCCCCTCTGGGCTTTCTGCTCTCTGCACAGAGTCTGCCAAGGCACTAGGCATTAATTTGTTATATCTAGGGCCCCAAACCACCCCTCACAGCCCCCTCCAGAGCTGGGGGTCCTGCAGTGCAAGGGCTGTTGGCATTCCTGCTGGGCTTTTAGGGCTGGCAGATGGCTGCCACCCAAACCCCCCCTCACGGGGCTCAGATTAGCGAGCCTGGAAGGGTGGAGAGGGGCAGCCAACGTGACATCCCTCAGCAAGATGTCCCTCAGAGCTCAAGTGGAGAGCAGATGAGCTCATTCCAGCGACTGTTCATGGAAAGGCTGATTGCAAAGGCTCCTGCGGACTCCAATAGCTGCGCTGTGTGCCTGCGCTGCCCTCAGCAGAAGTTCGCTCTCTGAGCGCACAGACCCGGAGCTCCCCAGCTGCTTTCATCTCCAGCTCTGAGCAGCATTACTCTTCTCACTGCAGTGAGTTTTAGCCCAAAGCCCTTTGAAAATCCTCTTGTTTGTGGATTTTTTTTTATCCCCCCCCCCCCCCCCCCCCTTGGAAATCTGGGGGCTATAAATCAAAGGCAGAGCCCCTAGGAGGCTTGGCTGTTGCCCTGAGTTTTATAGCTGATGCATTTTGGAGGAAGCCAACAGCTGGGCATCTGGCAGGTTCACCCTGCAGGCTTCTGCCAGGAGAAGCTCTGCTGCCCTGCTGCATTAAACCAACAGACTGTCAAGCATTATTACTAATAGCCTGAATCAATTTTGGAGGCTGAAATGGGATTGCAAACCTTCCAGGCACTGTGCAGATAGCAAGGGGAAGTCTTTATTATCCTGAAGGTTTGATGATCTAGATTAAAGAGGCCAGGGGAGAGAGACCAGAGGTGGTGGCAGAATCCAAGCCAGCCACAGAAAGAGCAGCAGGAATTAGTGCAGCAGGAAAGGCTTTTGCAAACCTGAACTTCCTCCCAGATCCATGGAGTGGGTTGGGTGGGAAGGGACTTTAAAGGTCATCCAGACCAACCCCACTGAAGGACATCTTCAACTAGACCAGGTTGCCCAGATTCCTTCTGCCTGGTGGGGTTAGAGTTCATACCTGAGGATATGAAGGGGTTCATATAGAGTTCATACCTGAGGGGGCAATCAGAGCAGCCTGGAACCAAGAGCTCAGTGAACCCAGATCTCGTGTGTCCTAGCAGTAAGTAGATCATCCTCCCAGCTAGGTCCTAGCATAGCCATTGGTGGCACTGCTTCCAAGGCAAGGCTGAGCTTCAGGAAGAGGACAAATGAGGAGCTGGAAGGACAAATGAGGAGCTGGAAGGACAGATGCTGGCTGTTTGTTGCTGCTGAGAAGGTGGAGAGTTGGAGTCCTGTTGGTGTGAACGTGTGGTGCTCAGGGGCGTTGCTGGGCAGCAGAGAGAATCCCTTATAGGGCAGGGTTGGAGCCTGTGGGATTACTGCCTTCCTCTGAAATAGAAGGCTGCTGAGCTGCAGTTGTTCCTTCTGAACCTAAGGCAGCCCACCTGCTCCTTCAAGACACCTCTCATATATCAGCTGAGTAATGAAGTCATGGGAGCCATGCTTTGGGTGTCCCAGTGAGGAGGAGCCTGCTTTCTAATTTAAGCCCCCACCCCCCCTCAGTGGATGTGGAGGAAGTTTTGGGGGGCCCTTGCTCACCTCCTCTGTGCAGCTGAGGCTTTCAGGAGAGCCATGGGGTGGTGTTGCTGCTGACCAGGCACAGCCTGTGGTGTTACCATCGTGCTCTCTGAACGGCAGCACCATGGCTGAGGGTCTGGTGTACACACACAGCAGTGGTCCTGTCCATCCCTTGCCCTTCCCTGGCTACAACTGAGCCTGTGAAGAAGTGTGAGCCATGGCAGCACCATGGTTGGGTTCATTCCTCCCCTGTGGCATGAGGAGGGCCTGCAATGAACACAATTGGTTGTCACAGAATGCTGTGGGTGGAAGGGACCTCCAAAGGTCATCCAGAGCAACCCCCTCTGCAGTGACCAGGAGCATCCTCAACTAGACCAGGTTGCCCAGAGCCCTGTTGAGCCTCACCTTGAATGCCTCCAGGGATGAAGCCCCAACCACCTCCCTGAGCAACCTGTTCCAGTGTTCCGTTTACCCTCATGGGGAAGAACCTGCTCCTAGCATCCAATCTGCATCTGCTCTGCTCTGGTTTGAAACCATTGTCCCTTGTTATGCTCTCTGGTGTCCAGCTTTGGGTTCCCTAGCTCCAGAGAGACAGGAGACTACTGCAGAGAGTCCAGGGGAGGCTACAAAGCTGCTGAGGGGCCTGGAGCAGCTCTGTGAGGAGCAAAGGCTGAGAGCCCTGGGGCTGTTGAGCCTGGAGAAGAGCAGCCCCAGAGGGGAGCTGAGCAATGCTCAGCAAGAGCTGAAGTGTTGGGGGCAAGAGGCTGGGGCCAGACTCTTGTCAGTGGTGCCCAGGGACAGGACAAAGGGAACAAACTGGAGCCCAGGAGGTTCAATTTGAAGAGGAGGAAAAACTTCTTTCTTGTGAGGGTGCTGGAGCCCTGGAGCAGGCTGCCCAGGGAGGTTGTGGAGTCTCCTTCTCTGGAGAGATTCCAAACCCTCCTGGGCAAGCTGCTGTGGGTGCCCTGCTTTAGCAGGGGGGTTGGGCTGGATGGTCTGCAGAGGTCCCTTCCAAGCCCCACCAGGCTGTGGTGATGCAGTGCTGATGTGGATTGCCTAAGCAGGCACTTGGCCAGTTTCATCTTGAAGCAATCAGCAGCCAATTGTTCCTTCACTCCCCAGCTGTAGAGCGCAGACAGGCTTCTGGGTGCTGACACACAGGGAGTTATCTCTGGGGTTATCTCTGGGTGGGGAGGCAGTTTGTTATGTGCTTATTTTAGCTCTGACTGATGCTGTGGAGCTGGCTCCTTCCCACTTGTGCTAGTGTGAAAGATGGAGAAACTTCTCTGATCTTGCTGGAGAGATGGAGATACCAAATGGGAGCAAGAGGACACCCTGGCCCCTGCCTGGCTCCCTGAGCCGCTGGGAGTTTTGGAACTTAAAGCCAGGTCCACGTTTCTCCCCCTGGGCCTGCCTGTGGGAAGCAGCTGAGCTGCTGGAGCATGTCTTTCCAGATGAACATTTCCTCTGCCCCTCCTAGAATCAGAGAACTGTCAGGGTTGGAAGGGACCTCAAGGCTCAGCCAGTTCCAACCCCCTGCCATGGCCAGGGACACCTCACACTGCAGCAGGTTGCTCACAGCCACATCCAGCCTGGCTGCAAACACCTCCAGGCAGGAGGCTTCCACCACCTCCCTGGGCAGCCTGTGCCAGGCTCTCACCACCCTCATGGGGAACAACTTCTTCCTCACAGCCAATCTCAATCTACCCATTTCTAGTTTTGCTCCATTCCCCCCTGTCCTATCCCTCCCTGACACCCTCAAAAGTCCCTCCCCAGCTTTCCTGGAGCCCTCTTCAGATACTGGAAGGCCACAGTTAGGTCTCCTGGGAGCCTTCTCTTCTCCAGACTGAACAACCCAACTCCCTCAGTCTGTCCTCACAGCAGAGCAGCTCCAGCCCTCTGCTCATCCATGTGGCCCTTCTCTGGACACCTTCCAGCACCTCCAGATTCTTCTTGTAATAGAGGCTCCAGCACTGGACTCAGTACTCCAGCTGTGGTCTCTCCAGAGCAGAGGGGGAGAATCCCCTCCCTGCCCCTGCTGGCTCTGCTTCCCTTGCTGCAGCCCAGGCTGGGATTTGCTTTCTGGGCTGCAAATGCTTCTTCTTCTCTGCCCTGTGTTGCCCCCACATTGTCAGTGTTGGTGGGGGACTGGCTTGCCTTTCCCCCTCCCCCCCTTTCCCCTCAAATGTCAAGCCATCTGCTCCTGCCTTGGTGTTTTAAGGAAGCCTGTGACTAATAACACCTTTTTTTTTTGCCATCTTTTCCCTAGGAACTCTTCACCACCATGTCTGATACCGAGGAAGTGTAAGTAGAGAGGAAGCCACCTGCATGTTCATCTGCTCAGCTTGGCTCCACACAGCACAGCAAGGGCATCTCCATGGGGACCAGGGCTGTGCTCCTCCCAAAGCCCCCTGAGGCAGTGGGGAAAGGGCTATAGGACATCCTCCACCTAGCTCAGCTTGTCCCATCCTCAGTGGCCATGGCAGTGCTGAGGAGGGGGCATAAAACACCTAGGGGAAAGGGCTATAGGACATCCTCCACCTAGCTCAGCTTGTCCCATCCTCAGTGGCCATGGCAGTGCTGAGGAGGGGGCATAAAACACATAGGGGAAAGGGCTATAGGACATCCTCCAAACACCTCCACATAGCCTAACTTGTGCCATCCTCAGTGGCCACTGCAGTGCTGAGGAGGGGGAATAAAACACATAGGGGAGTGGAAGAGCCATAGAGGAGGTTTAGTGCCATGCCAGCATCAGAGGCACCATGGACAGTGGTCACTTAGCTCCCTCCTCTATTAGGAGGTAGTTTCAGCTCAAGCTGTGTCATTTACAAAGTGACTGGCTGGACAATCCTCATCATGGCTGTCAGTTGTGGATGTTTTCCAGAGGTGATTGTGGCCCCTTTTTAAAGGCAATCTCTAGCTAACAGGTCCAGTGTTCAGTGTCTGGCCCCAGGGCTGCTCCTGGGGTTGGGTTTCACACATGGTGATGGCAGAGAGGAGCAGCTGTCAGGTGGGCACAAGGGACAAGGACAGACTGTGGTCATAGAATCAACCAGGTTGGAAAAGACCTCAGAGATCATCAGGTCCAACATCTCCTGACAACTAAAACCATGGCTCTGAGTGCCACATCCAATCCTTGCCTGAACACCTCCAGGGCTGGGGACTCCCTGGGCAGCCATGGGAAGAGCAGCTGGTCTGTGCCACAGCTTTATCACAAAGCCCTGTGGTTCAAGGAGCCTGTGGCACCTCAGGGCTGGCCTGGGCCATCAGCTGGAGGGCAGCTTCCCCAGCGCACCAGGGCTGAGGTCCAGCTTCCAGCAGCTGTGGAGGCATCACGTTGTGGTCCTGTGGTAGTGGCATTATCCCTGGATACAGCTCCTCCAGGCTCAAACCCACTAAAAGCAACCCCAGCCCCCAGGTGCTTTGTGACTCAAACCCAAATGGCTCCTGCAAGAGCTGTGGGAGGAGGGGGGAGAGCACACACAAGAGACCAGGCTGCAAACACCAGTGCCTGGGGCTGCTTCAGAGTATGGTTGAGAGCTTGGCAACAACGTGGGGTGAGAGCAATATTCCTCTAGTCTCAATAACCTTTTTTCCCCCCTCTCTCTCACAGGGATCAAGGAGAGGGTGAGTCTTAAATCTGTCTCCAGCTGCTTCCACCCCAGCCTGCAGCGCTCCCTGGACACGTCTGCCTTCTCCTCCCTGCCCCTTGCTGAGGTTCTAGCACCACAGGGCTGGACAAACCGCAGGTTTCCTTTCTGCACCTCCGGCTGTCACCAGCTCCTGCTGGTGGTGAATACCTGTAGCCCTTTGGGCTGGCCCTGGGCTGCGGGCAGCCCTTCGGGGCTCAGCCCTACGCCGCTGCTCCTCTTGCAGGATGCTGCCAGTTTTTGCAGGGCCACTGCCATCTGCTGGCAACTTCTTCGAGGCTTTTGTGCACAAGATTCTGGCTTTAAAGCACAAAGCATCGCTGTAGACATACAAGCAACAGGGGTAGAAATACACCTTGGGCTTTCTTCACTGCTTCTCCTTACCCTTTGGGGTCCTTTCTGCCCCTTCCTTCCTTCTAACCCACGTCTACACCCAAGTTCCTCTTGCCCAAGAAAAGCAGCAACACAATACCACAGAGTCATAGAATAGCAGGGGTTGGAAAGGACCTCTGGAGATGCTCTAGTCCATCCCCCACTGCCAAAGCTGGTTCACCTAGGACAAGCCACACAGAAACACATCCAGGGGGGTTTGGGAAGTCATAGGATCAACCAGGTTGGGAAAGACCTCAGAGATCATCAAGTCCACCCTGTTACCTAATAACACCTCCTGACAACTAAACCATGGCTCCAAGTGCCACATCTAATCCTTTTCTGAACACCTCCAGGGATGGGGGCTCCACCACCTCCCTGGGCAGCACATCCCAGTGGCTAATTACTCTTTCTGGGAAGAACTTTCTCCTCACCTCCAGTCTAAACCTCCCCTGGCACAGCTTGAGGCTGTGTCCCCTTGTTCTGGTGCTGGGTGCCTGGGAGAAGAGACCAACCCCCACCTGGCTACAACCTCCTTTCAGGTAGCTGTAGAGAGCAAGAGGATCTACAGACAAGGAGACCCCACACCCTCCCTCCCCTCTTGGCACCTCTTCTCTCAGAGTCAGTTTAGAATCACAGCATGGGTTGGGTTGGAAGGGACCTCCAAAGGCCATCCAGTCCAAGCCCCCTGCAGCCAGCAGGGACATCCTCCACCACAGCAGCTTGCTCAGAGCCTTGTCCTGCCCCACCTCGAAGATCTGCAGGGCTGGGGGCCTCAACTCTTTCTTTACTTGCTATTTGGCTTGCTGATTTGGCCTCTTTGAGACCACCCTGCCCAGCCTCCCTGGGAGCTCAAAGGGCTCTGCCACAGGTAATGTCCTAGCAATGCATCAAGGCTGATGGTTGATTTATCTGCCTTTTTTTCCTCCCCCCCTCCCTTACTCCAATGCAGAGGAATACGAAGAAGAAGGTAACAAACCCTCCTGGGATGTAATTTAGCTTTCTTTGGTTCTTGGTGCTGCACTTCCCTTGTCTGGGTCTCACCCTCCTCTTTGGTGCTGGCTGCTAAAGGTGATGTGAAACACTTGATCAGGAGCTCAGTCGGACAGCAGAGGGGCAGCCAAGGCTGGGGGGAGGGTCAGGATGTGCAGAGCCTTCCTGCTGGGGTGAAATGCTCTGCAGGGGGTGGTTGGAAAGCTGGGAGTGAAGCTCTCCATCAGCTGAAGGTGCTCTAGAGCAGGGGCTGGGGCAGAGCTCACACAGCCTACAGTGGGTGACATCCAGCTCTTCTCATTTGGGGGGTGGGGGAATAGTCCATGGATGGAGTTTCAATGTTGAAATTGAGCTGAAGAGCAAGGAGAAGAAGAGCTGAAGGAAGAGGAGGGGGTAGGGATCCGACTGGCACAGATGAAGTCTTTTAAATGCACCTTTAGCTGGCACAAGGTGATTTGACAAGCTGTGAGAGACAGAGCTCTGCTCTGGAAAGATGGAGCATGGAAAGCCCTTCTCACCCAAGTGAGAATCAGAGGCTGGGGTGGGTTGCAAAGCACCTTTAGAGATGATCTATCCCATCCACCCCCTGCAGTCAGCAGGGGACATCTGCAGCTGCAGCAGGTTGCTCAGAGCTCCAGACAACCTCCCCTGGGATGTCTACCACCTCCCTGGGCAACCTGGGCCAGGGTCTCACCACCCTCGTGGTCAAATGCTTTTTTTTCCCTTCTCTCCAGCCTGAATCTCCCTCTCTTAGTTTCAAACCATCATCCTTTGTCCTGTCACAACTGGCCCTGCTGCAATTCTTTCCCCAGCTTTTTGATCAGCTCCTCTAAGGACTGAAAGGCCACCATAAGGTCTCCCTGGAGACTTCTCTTCCTCAGGCTGAACAACCCCCAGCTCTCTCAGCCTCTCCTGCCAGCAGAGGGGTTCCAGCCTTTGAATCCTTTCTAATGGAGTTGTTTCAGCCTCTGTGGGCAGCAGGGAGAGGACAATTTTGGAGATGTATTGCTGCCTGTTTGACAGACTGACTTCAGTTCAGGAGAGGTTAGCTGCTGGCTGTCATCCTTCATTTCCTTGGGTTGTCTGGGGCAGAGACAGAGGATTTCCTCCCAGGATCTGCCCTTAGTGTCCAAGACATCTTCTAAGGGGTTGAGAGCAAAGCTGTTTACTGGGAAGTGGAATATGAAAGGTCTGACAGCAGCTCCAAGACAGAGACTTGCCCTGTGTAGCAGTATCCTCCCTGAGGATTTCACATGCCACTGTTTGGAGGTTGGTTTGGCCACAGATAACCCAAAGCTACTCCAACCAGCTGATTCCCATCAGCAGTGGTGGGAAGAGAGGTGGCACTGCAGCCATGCTGGAATAGTTCCTGCCCTGAGGGACTTCAGCTTTATGTCTTCCCTTCTCCTAGCACTGCTGCTGAGAATCATAGGATCAGTAAGGTTGGAAAAGACCTCAGAGATCACCAAGTCCAACCTGTCACCCAACACCTCCTGACAACTAAACCATGGCTCCAAGTGCCACATCCAATCCCTTTTTGGGATGGGGACTCCACCACCTCCCTGGGCAGCACATTCCAGTGGCCAATTCCTCTTTCTGGGAAGAACTTTCTCCTCCCCTCCAGCCTGAACCTCCCCTGGCGCAGCTTGAGACTGTGTCCTCTTGTTCTGGTGCTGGGGAAGGTCGAGGGCTATGAAAACAGAGATGCCAAGGAGGTTGTAGATCTGCCTTCAGCCATCACTGCACCTCCAGTCCTGCTGGATGGGCAAAGGCAGGGAGATGAAGGTGCTAGTCCTGCTCCATCCTTCCTGCCTTGTCAAATGTCCAAAGAGGAAGCAAAGGGTGTTGCTCCCACAGGCAAGCATTCCTGAAAGGAGAAGCATTTCCTGCCTTTCTCCTTCCTTCTTCCCTTCCTTCCTTCCTTCTTCCCTTCCTTCCTTCTTCCCTTCCTTCCTTCTTCCCTTCCTTCCTTCTTCCCTTCCTTCCTTCCTTCTTCCCTTCCTTCCTTCCTTCTTCCCTTCCTTCCTTCCTTCTTCCCTTCCTTCCTTCCTTCTTCCCTTCCTTCCTTCCTTCTTCCCTTCCTTCCTTCCTTCTTCCCTTCCTTCCTTCCTTCTTCCCTTCCTTCCTTCCTTCTTCCCTTCCTTCCTTCCTTCCTTCTTCCCTTCCTTCCTTCCTTCCTTCTTCCCTTCCTTCCTTCCTTCTTCCCTTCCTTCCTTCCTTCTTCCCTTCCTTCCTTCCTTCTTCCCTTCCTTCCTTCCTTCTTCCCTTCCTTCCTTCCTTCTTCCCTTCCTTCCTTCCTTCTTCCCTTCCTTCCTTCCTTCTTCCCTTCCTTCCTTCCTTCTTCCCTTCCTTCCTTCCTTCTTCCCTTCCTTCCTTCTTCCCTTCCTTCCTTCTTCCCTTCCTTCCTTCTTCCCTTCCTTCCTTCTTCCCTTCCTTCCTTCTTCCCTTCCTTCCTTCTTCCCTTCCTTCCTTCTTCCCTTCCTTCCTTCTTCCCTTCCTTCCTTCTTCCCTTCCTTCCTTCTTCCCTTCCTTCCTTCTTCCCTTCCTTCCTTCTTCCCTTCCTTCCTTCTTCCCTTCCTTCCTTCTTCCCTTCCTTCCTTCTTCCCTTCCTTCCTTCTTCCCTTCCTTCCTTCTTCCCTTCCTTCCTTCTTCCCTTCCTTCCTTCTTCCCTTCCTTCCTTCTTCCCTTCCTTCCTTCTTCCCTTCCTTCCTTCTTCCCTTCCTTCCTTCTTCCCTTCCTTCCTTCTTCCCTTCCTTCCTTCTTCCCTTCCTTCCTTCTTCCCTTCCTTCCTTCTTCCCTTCCTTCCTTCTTCCCTTCCTTCCTTCTTCCCTTCCTTCCTTCTTCCCTTCCTTCCCTCCCTAACGGTCTATTTCTGAGTTCCAAGAGTGTAATGCTAATATCAGCTTAATAGGCAGATGACTTCCTGTTCTTTTGGGGGTTTTAATCTGCATGACTGTCTCCTCAGAGGTGTTCCTCACTCTCCACTTCCATTTGTGCTCTCTGCCCCAACCATCCACTCCATTCCCATGTAACTTTCCTCCATCACTCTCTAACCCTATTTGTCCTCCTCTCTCCAGGCCTTAGCTCACCCCAAACTCAGCATCTAACCTTTCTTTTTCTCCTGTTCTCCTCTTCCTGCTTGCTCTTGCTGCTTGGTCCATGACACTTGCCAGCTGAAGCTCAGGAGGAAGGTATGTGCTGGGGCTTCTGCTTGCCTCCCTTCTCCCAGCAGGGAGGGGGAAGAAATCCAGAGCTAAGGGTTGATGCCTTGGGGATAAGACTTGGTCCTGAGCTGCAGCTATCCAGGCACTGATGGACATTGAAGGCACTTAGGGAGCTGCTGGGGAAAATTGGCCTGCTGGGATGTTGAGAAAGACATCATCAAACTCCTATAGCTATTAATTGCTAATATATATATATATATTTATATATAACCTTAAATATATCAAATTATATATATATATAAAAGCCAATTGGATATTTCTTGCTTTAATTCATTATTGGTTTGGGTTGATGGTTTGGTTTGTTGGTTTGGTTTGAGGTTGTTGTTTTTTTTCTCCTCCTCTTATTCCTTTTGGTTTAATTCTTTGTTGTTTCATTTTTTTCTCCTCCTCCTCTCATCCCTTCTTGCTGCATGATGGCTCCCCCCCCACAGAAGAGGTTCAAGAAGAAGGTATGTGAAAGAGCTTCTCAGCCCCACCTCTTCCCCACATCAGGGCTGGGGGTGGGTGGGTGGGTGGTCAATGCCTACTTTGGTTTTGAAGGTGGTAGAAGATAGCGGGAGGCAAAAGATGTTGAGCCAAACCCATCTGCAGGCCAAGAGGTTTCCTTGTCTGTTGCCCCAGGTTGACCAGGGGTGCCCCATTGCTTGAGTGTGGGCATGTCTGCTCCTGCCTTGGCAGGAAGCAGGAGGGGAAATGAAGAAGTCATCCTTTCATCTACAGGATCAGAGGATGTCAGGGGTTGGAAGTGACCTCTGGAGGTTATTCAGTCCAACCCCCCTGCCAGGGCAGGAGCATAGAATCCAGCACAGGTCACACAGGAACGCATCCAGATGGGGCTGGGAAGGCTCCAGAGAAGGAGACTCCACAACCTCTCTGGGCAGCCTGCTCCAGTACTCTGTGACCCTCACAGTCAAGAAGTTCCTCCTCCTGTTGTGGTGGAACCTCCTGTGCTGGAGTTTCTATCCATTGCTCCTTGTCCTGTCACAGGGAGCAAGTGAGCAGAGCCTGTCCCCTGCCTCCTGCCCCCCAGCCCTCAGATATTTATGAACATTTAATCAATCCCCTCTCAGTCTTCTCTTCTGCAGAATAAGCAGCCCCAGGGCTCTCAGCCTCTCCTCACCAGGCAGCTCTCCAGTCCCTTCATCATCCTTGTAGTCTCCATTGGACTCTCTCCAGCAGATCCCTGTCCCTCCTGAACTGGGGAGCCCAGAACTGGCCACAGTATTCCAGGTGTGGCCTCAGCAGGGCAGAGCAAAGCCACAGCAGCTTCCAAGGCTGATTTGAAGGCTGCTGTGTGTGGAATCAGCGGGTTAGAACTCAGGAAGTTTCCTGCCAGCTGCCAACTGGTTTCTCCTCTGTAGCTTGGCAGCTAATGATCACATGGATTTTTTTTCCCCAAGTCAAAATCCATCTGTGGCATGTCTGTAGCCACAGTACATATTCTGTATGTACTGTGTGATGTGGAATATTGTATATAAAGCAGTGGATATAGTATGGGTTTGTAGACTATCATATACCTTATGGCTTTATAGGCCATGGTATAGCTTTATAGACCATAATGCACATACAATATAGATTTACAGACCATAATATACATATAATATAGATTTACAGAGCAGAATACAGCTTTACAGAGCAGAATCACAGAATCAGTAAGGTTGGAAAAGACCTCAGAGATCATCAAGTCCAACCTGTCACCCAACACCTCCTGACTAACTAAACCATGGCACCAAGTGCCACGTCCAATCCCCTCTTGAACACCTCCAGGGATGGTGACTCCACCACCTCCCTGGGTAGGACATTCCAATGGCTAACTCTTCTTATAATATGGCTTTATAGACCATAACATAGCTTTATAGGCTAGAATCAGAATCAGTAAGGTTGGAAAAGACCTCAAAGATCATCAAGTCCAACCTATCACCCAAGACCTCATGCCTACTAAACCACGGTACAGCTTTACAGACCATAATGCACACATAATACAGCTTTATAGACCATGGTATAGCTTTATAGACCATAATCTACATACAATACAGCTTTATAGACCAGAATGCAGCTTTATAGCCCATAATATATCCAATTATATACAATATCAATAACAACAGAGCAGAATGCAGGTCGTTACTCATTCTCTCTGTGCAGACCCTGGCACCTAGCCCCCGCCGTGGCTTGTGGAAGGTGGGCTGCTCAGGAGGGGCTGGAACAGCAACCCACCCTTTGTCCCTGAGACACTTGGGATGTGCTGCCCTGGGTCTCAGGAGTCAAAGGGTTTGCTGGTTCCACGCTTGCAAAGCTTGGTGCTGTTTGAAACAAGGTTCAACCTGTTCAGAATGCTGTGGGAGACCTTCTCTGAGTGGTTCCCAGGGGTCTGCAGCACCCAGGGCCTGAAGGGTTTCCATTTCTGGTGCCTGTGTGTGCCTTGGTTGCCTGTCTCCACCTCACCCTCTCCTCTGTCTCTCTATTTTGTACCCCTTGTGCTGTTTTGGGCCCCCCTGTTGCCTTCACACTCTTTCCTCTAACTGTTCTTATTCTCCGTCTCGCTGCTCTCACTCCCTGCCCTGTCCCAGCTGAAGAAACTCAAGAAGCAGGTATGTGCCATCCCCTTCCAAATTGCTCCCCACCTCCTCCTTGGCCACAGGGGGAGATTCAAGGGTGGTGCAAGAAGAGTAGGACCCACTTACTCTGCCTTACTGCTGCTGTTGTCTTTGCTTTCCACCCCTAATCCCTGACCAGCTCTGCCTTATGCTAAGACATTAGAATGATCTCGGTGCAAGGTCCAACAAGTGTTGGCTTGGTGGCCCCTCTTGCCATGTCTGTAGCTCACCATAATCCCATCCAGAGGCCATGGCAGGAGGTTGTTCCTCTAAAGCTGGGCTTGGAGAGGCATTTCAGCACATGTGGTTTGAGCTTACTGTGCAATCTCCTCTCTCAAGATGTTTTTGCCTCTTCCCTTCACATGGTGAACTTGTTTCCCAACCACACGTGCCTTAGATTCCTTCTCCTCCCAGCCTCCTTTACTGGGATAAAACTTCCCCCTCTGTCTTAACAGCATTGTCAGCCTTTGCAATATCAGCCTGGCATTCCTTTGCATCCTGCCCTGTGGCTCTTCCCACCTGAAGCAGCTCAGGAGGGAGGTTTGTGATCTGACTCCTGAGTTCCCATCTGTGACCTGACTCCTCAATTCCCACCTTGCAGAGTAAGCTCTGCTTAGCCAGGAAGCCATGAGATGGGAAAAGGAGTTAGAAATAGATTCAGTAGCCATTACAGGCCCATGAATGTAGAACAAACCTCTCCCCCACTTTGGTTTTTGTCCTCCTTTCATGTTCTGCCCTGATGCTGGCTGTGCTAGTGCTGCCACCTGGTAGTTTCCTGCAAGCCCCCAGTATGAAAACTGCTGGCAAATGTAAGCCCCTGAGAAGCATGAAGGTTGAAAAGCCTTCACTCTGAGCCTGCTTGGATCTCCCTGGGAGACTTCTTTTGGACCAGCCTGGGTGGATCTGGCCTCTGGATGATGTGCAGATGTGCCCATGAGCTGGCTGCTGCAGCAGCAGGGTTTGTCCTCCTTCTCTGGGCTGAGGCTCCTCTCCCCACAGGCTCTGTTTCCAGCTTAAAGCCTGCTTCATGAAGCAGCTGGTGCTGATTTCGATGCTTCAGCTTTGCAAACGGTTCAAGATGGTTTTCCTCTGTGAGCCATGGGCTGTACTTAGACTGTTGTCTCCTGGTAGGGCGTGCAGCCACATGCCACCAAAATCCTGCTGGCCTGGGGCTGGAAATCCATTTGGGCAGGCAGCAGGCTGGTGGAACAGCAGGCTGCCTTCTGCAGGGCTGCAGGAATGTGCATTAGAAGACAAATGGCCACTTAGATCAGCTTGGGGTTAGTATCCTCAGCCCATTGGCACTCTTCTCTCATCCCTTTTGTATGAGTGAGAAGATGTTCTGCTGTTTCTTGCCCTCTTGTCTTCTTTTGCCTTTTGCTCTTGCCACCCACTCAAGCTCATGAGGATGTGCCATGGCTTGTGAATTCCTCTGCTTCTCTCTGGAGCAGGAAGGCATGCAGGAATTCTGGAGGTGGTTGAAGGGGAGAGGATGCAAAAAATGCCCTCTGGATGCTGGCTGAGGGCTGCTTGGCTCTTGGAGGATAAGCAGAGTGATGAGCAATAAGCACTAACTGCTGTGCTGAAGGCAATGCCCCAAGCACAGGCTGGGCATTGCTGCTGTGTTCCCGGTGCTCTGATGTCTCTAACCAGGCTGTCAGTGCAGACACCAGTTGGTATGGGGACAGTGGCTCCTAAAAGCATTTCCTCCACACTGTGCACTGAGGCTGGAGGGGTTACAGCCACCTTGTCCCTTGGTCCCTTCCTCCTACTCCCCCCCTGCCACTGCACGGAGCCAGATCTTGCTTTGGCAGTAATGTGTGCCCACAGGATGCCAGAGAGGTTTGGGTTGGAAGGGACCTTCAGTGGTCAGCTAGTCCAACCCCCCTGCACTCTGCAGAGACATCTGCAACTAGAGCAGCTTGCTCAAACAACCTGACCTGCAGTGGTTCCAGGGATGGGACATCTCCCACCTCTCTGGGCAAGCAGGGCCAGGGTCCCACCCTCAGTGTCAAACATTTCTCCCTTCTCCCTGGTCTGTATCTCCCTCTTTTGCTTTCACAAATACTGCTGTGGAGAGACTTGCCTCTGAAGTGATGAGCAACAAAAGTGACCCCACATCACTCCAAGGTCTCTGTTGGGCTAAGGACTGGCCCAAGGGGCATCGTTCTGGTGGCAGAGTATTTGCAGGAAGGAGAGAGCTGCACATTCCTTCCACCACCGTTGGGATTGGAGGGAGGTTAATGTCCATTAGCCATAAATGGCAGGGAACAAGGTTATATTTCTGCTTGCTTTGGTGATGTGAACTGCAGCCCAGCTCTGGCAGACAGTCTCTGTGATCAGCAAACCAGTAGGGTGACACTGAGTAAAGCATCAGCCCACCAAACCCAACCCATTTACCTTCCCGTTGCCCTTGTGCCTTCCCTCTGCTTGCATGTCCAGGCAGGCTTCACCAGGCACTTCCTCCTGCAGGCTGGGGAGCAGGGAGCTGCTCCTCCCTTCCTCCCTACACACCAGTGGTGAAATCCTGAGCCCCAAGGGAATCAATGCCAGCTCCACCAAGCCCATTGATTCCCGGGGGGGGGCTGGGATTTCTGTGCACATGAATCAGAAGAGGTTGGTTGTCACCTTTTTCTTTGCACAGTCAAACCTAGGGGGAATGGACTTGATTTAAACCCAAGCCAATATTTGCTGTCAGTCACAGGCTACCAGTGGCACTTGATCTGTGGCATTGTGAATATGTTTGCTAGCCATCTGCCTCTCTTATCTCCCAACACCCCTCCCTGTCCTTCCTCTCCAGGGTGCTCTAATTGATAGCCATGTGTGCCCTCCGTTCCTCTTTTAATCTCATTAATGGTTTTTAGCCCTTTAACCCCTCCCCCCTGGCTTTAAATCCATACATCCATAAATAAGTGTAATTTGATCAGAAGAGATTAAATCTAGTGATTTAATCAGCCTCTGGTTCTCGCTCTAATTCTCTTATCTCTCTCTGCATCTCCTCCCTCGCTCCTTCCCTCTCACAGAAGTCCATGAACCAGGTATGTGACTTCTGAATTCCTCTGCCTCGACCTGAAGGGTTAGTGTGTGCTTGGAAATCCAATTGCATTTGGCAGCTCTACAGCTGGGTCATGTTCTGAATTGGGACAAAAAGGAAACCTCTCAAATCAACAACAAGAAAGAAAGAGAAGGGGGAAAAAAAGAAGAGAGGAGGACTTTGTTTGGCAGCTGCTGGGAATTAGGTTTATTATCTGGTTGAAACCAATAGCATTGTTTCAACACATGATGATTACTATTTTTCCTCCTCCTCCCTCTATGGGAGCTTTCCAAATCTGGGCATGAAAATGAGACTGTGGTTATTTGTTTCTGTGTTTTAAAGACACCTCTGAAGCATCCAGAAAGGATAATGTGGGCTCTGTGGAGTGTAATGCAGGAACAACCTGGTCCAGGGTGAGGTGCCCCTGCCCAGGGCAGGGGGAGGGGTTGGAATTAGGTGGTCTTTAAGGTCCTTTCCAACCCAAACTGTTCTATGAATCTATGAACAAAGCTGGAATCTGGAAGGAGAGATTGTCCCAAGGCATAGAAGGAAAAGGTTTTGTTCCAGAGGCATTAAAAGCTGTGTAACCTTTTGAGGTTGTGAATCACAGAATTGTTAGGGCTGGAAGGGACCTCAAGGCTCAGCCAGTTCCAACCCCCCTGCCAGAGCCAGGGACACCTCACACTGCAGCAGGTTGCTCACAGCCACATCCAGCCTGGCTGCAAAAGCCTCCAGGGCTGAGGCTTCCACCACCTCCCTGGGCAACCTGTGCCAGGTGGAAACCTTTTGTCTTTTTATTGTTTAACCAAATTCTTAGCCAGGAGGTTTGGAACATTAAAGTTTAATGGAAACTGTGGTTTCTGCTGGCAAATGGTGCCAGTAACTCCAAAGCCATACTCAGGAATTCAAAGATGGTGGAAGAAGAGAGACCAAAGAAACCCCAATAATCAAGTATTAATGATGATCTGTAACATGCAGCTTCCTCACACCTTCCACCAGTAACCATTTCCTCTGCTCAGTGGTGTGCAATAACGAGGAGGAGAGCTAACAGTTGCATGCCAAAAGGGATAACTTCACTGCAGACAGCTCCCTGGAGCTGTAAGCTAGAGGCACAGGCACTGCTTGACCTCAGAGCCACCTCACACTGCCAACAGGATCCTTAGAGTGTTTAGTACCTGAGAAAGCAGAACCTCAGCTTGCAGCCTCCTCTAAACTGTCTGTGAAGGTGACCCTGTGCTGTTTGGAGATGCTCTACCAAAGCAGTGACATCCCAGCAGCTGCCCAGCCCAGGCACTTCACTCTGCTGTCCGCAGAGGGGATGCAGCCTCCCACCTTAGCTCGGAGCAGTGCTTCTGCCAGGCTGGAAGGGAGGAAGGTGGAAGCTGGGTGATTGATTTTTTTTGGCATGATTTCACACTTCAACATTCATCTGTGAGCTGCTCCTTGTCTCCTTCCTTGCCTCATCTCCATCTCTTCTCTGTTTAACCATATTAATTCTTGTCTGCTGTCTGCCAAGGTTTTTCTGACCTTGATTTGCACAAGCTGAAGGTCAGTCCTGCCATCCCTGCTGCTTTGCTTGCCTCTCTACTTCTTTTTCCCTGCTCCTTATTGACCTGCTACTCCCACTTTGAGCGCTGATCTCAGGCTTTGACATTCATCTGAGCCTTAAATGTGTGCAGAACACCAGGCAGTAGCACAACCTGATGAACTATAAAGCCAGACCTGCAGCACCTCCATCTTTTCTTTCCCCTCTGTAACATAAAGCACAACCAAAAGGGAAGTTTATGTACAGATCATAGAGTGGTTGGGTTGGAAAGGACCTCTAGAGGTCATCTGGACCAACCCCTCTGCAGTTAGCAGGGACATCCCCACCTAGATCAGGGTGCTCAGAGCCTCTCCAAGCTTGACCTTGAGTGCCTATAGGGATGAAGCCTCTGCCACCTCCCAGGGCAAGCTGTTCCACTGTTCCACCACCCTCATGGGAATGAACTACTTCCTAATGTCCAATCTACATCTACCCTTCCCTAGTTTAAAACTAAGTCAGTGTAGATGGAAGGAGAAGTAAATACAACCAGCTTGAGAGACAACTTTTCTGTCAGGAGGAGGCTGCCCCAGCTTTTCACATCACTGTAGGATCAGGTAGCTTTCTCTGTTATTAATGCTGCCTTTGTCTAAACTATCTTCTAAGTCACAGCTTCACCCTGCCCACGTTCACAGTCATTGCTGTGGTGTGGTTCCTGCTCTAACTCCTTCATCTTTGCTCACACTTTCCACTTAACCAAGCGCATGCATGCGCCATCCAAATTCCTGTGTGCTAATCAGAGGCATTCCTGTACACAGGAATCTGAAGATGTTGAAGCAAATCAGAGCCATGAAGAATCAATCCATTCCCCAAATGTACTTTTCCCTCTCAGAAAGTGTAATTGTTGCTTGCAACTCAAGAGTCACCTTCTAAGGAGCTTCCTTTCGCTCTTCAGGACCACCAGTGCTCCACCCCCCTTTATAGATTTGCATGAATTCAGCTGTTGTGATGGGTCAACATTCAAATTCCCTTTATCTTTCCCTCCTATGGCATCCCCTTCCTCAGCTCCTTCACACCCCACTGGAATCACTCTCCTTTCCCACCCCTATTAACGCTCCACCCCTATAACCTAGCCCTCAGATGACACTCCTTCCACCCAGCCTTCCTGAAGTTTGAGGTGATCCCCTCCTGAATAACTTCTAATTCTTTTATCTTCCTTTCCTATCTTGTGTTGTTTTGTTTTCACTTCCCCTGACACTTCCTACTAAATGAAGCCCCCCCTCCAGGTATGTGATTTAACCTCTCAGCTCCCCAGTGCCTGGCTGCGGGGGCTGTGTGTGCGGGCAAGGAATGCAAGGTGACAGGAGATAGCAACTTGCCTGTTCATCATGGCTGGGAGCTTGCATGCATGGGAGGTGGTTGGGTTTTCAGCTTAAGAGTTAGTTTATTTATCTAGTTAGTTAGTTAGTTGTTTTCCCACCAGTAATCAGCAGAAAGGAGAAGGACATTTTCCCTCTTGCATGAATAATTGGACTAAAACCCGGGGGAGGACCTCGTGGAAGAGTAGCTCAGCAAGAAGTGTCCTTGTGGAATGGGTTAAATTCTGTGCTGTGAGATGAGGAGGAGCTTTCCTACAGGGAATAGCTTCATTTGGTGACAGGAGAATGAGTTTTCCTGCAGGGAAAAGCTCCATCTCATGATATGAGAATGATTCCATGGGGTTTTTTTGACCCCTACTGGGAAAGCTTCTCATGATAGGAGAATGATTTTTTTTCCCTGTAGGGAAAGCTTCGTTTCAAACCTCAGGGTAGAACTGGACCCATTGACTCTCCAGAGGGATTATGAATACTGGGAGACTTTGCATTCCTTTTCTGCCTGCTTTGCAAAACACTCAGTGGTGCATGGACGGCTGACAAGCAAAACCTGCCCTGCAAATCCTCACTGCTGATCGATTCTTGCTTTGCCAGGGAAAGCTCAGCGTGCAAGGCAGACCTGCACAGGCTTCTAATGATCCTTTTCTTCCTGTGAAGCAATCCATTTGTAATCTTCCCTTGCAAATGGATGTGGAGAGCAGCAGTAGATTTATTTAGACAGCAGGCTTGCCTTCAAGGAAGAAAATGACCCCAGCCATAGGTCTGGAAGAGAGCACGGAGCTTCTTCGGCAGGGAGCTGACCGCTGGCGAGGGCTCGCAGCAGGGATTTCAGGAGGTTCCTGAACCCCCCCCTGGGTGTTTAGTTCAGCTGACTGAAATGCTGCTGCAGGAGAGGATGGATCCAGCGGTGCTTTGGGAGTGCTGACTGTGTTCATGTGCATATTTCAGCTCAAGGTCCTTGGTGCTGTCAGGCTGTGGTTTGTGCCATTATCATGCCAGGAAGTTCCTTTGAAGCACTGCACTATCATCTTCCAGCTGCCTCCTTCACCTGACCAAATTCCTTCCCCTCCCCTGTGACTTCTGTCTCTTTCGAATGTAGTCAATTTCTTTTACCTCAGGTTTACTTCTTCACTTGGTTCCCCTCTCCCTTTCTCCTCTCTGCCCCCACCCCTTTTGGCTCAGGAGCTCTTTTTGGGGTGTAAAATAACAGGTTTCTCCTTCTCATTCTCTCCTTTTCCATCGCCTCTTCTTCCATGACACTTCACCCCTGAAGTTCAGGAGCCAGGTATGTGATGACTTCTCATTTGCTCCTCCTAGTTGCAACGTGAGAGTGTGTATGTGTGTGACACAGAGAGAGAGAGAACAGGAGCCCTGGGCTGGTAGAAGAGAACAAAACCACCACCACAATGCTCATTTGCAGCCCTTCTCTCCTTTACTCTCCATGCTTACTACTACTTTAACCTTACAGCACCTTTAACTCCTGGTAGCCTCTCCAGATATTTCCTCCCTGCCTTAATTCACTAATTCCCTTAGGTTTTTTTCCCTCCTTTGTTTCTCCCCCCCTCCTACCCCTCTTCATGCATTCCCTGGTCTCTTTCTCAGGCTTCCAAGAGCTTTAAATATCTCTCTTGTGTTTGTGTTTTGTCTTTTCTTTCCTGTGTTTCCATCACTGCTTGCACCACGACACCAGCTGAGGAAACCCATGAAGAAGGTATGTGATGCACCTCCAGGCTCTCCCTCCTCTTTCTTTTCCAGTGCTGGGGAAATGGTGTCCAAAACTGTGACCTTGCTCAAGAGGACAGAGAGCATGGGAGGGAAAAGGTCTCTCTTGGATGGCTGTGGGTGAACACAGGGGAAAGGGCTGTTTGTTTGCCAGGTCAGATCACCACAAAGGTGTTTTTTCCCTTCCTATCTCCAGAGAGTCCAAGGTGCTCAACATGGCAGGGAGGGAGTGGGGAGATTTGCTCCTAGGAGAACAGCCCTGGTTGGGGAATTGACTACTCTGCTTCTTCTCTTTTGCTTTTATCCTTCAACCTGCAGCTGATGAAGAAGGAGAAAACTATGATGGTAGTTGAGACAGCAAAATCATCTTTCTAACAGCTCACTCCTTTTTTTCCACCCCTCCCTGCATTTGTTTTTGTTCTTCCCTTGATTTTAGACTCAGGAACTGGGCCAAACCCCCATCCCTGCCACAAAGAATCGCTCACACTGTGCACATCCAATCACCCTTGGAAGGGTCACTGGTGTCTTGACAGGCTTGTGCATCCTCATTAGGATGGTACACAGTGGAAAACAAGCTCCAGAAGCTTGCTCTGGACTTGTCTTTTAGCTGCAGTCTGTTGTGTCCTGGCTCTCATCAGCAAACCTCCTCTGTCCACCCCAAATCAGGAAGGTATCTCTTAAATCCTGCTGGGGAACGGAGCTGAGCCCTCCCCAGACGCTGCCTTCCTTCCCCAGCTTTAGAAGGTCTGAAGCTACAGACACTGAAATTTCTGCTCCAGCCACTCTCTTAAAACTGTGCTGAATGTCAAGCAGGTGAAGCCATTTCTCCAGCCTGGTGGGGCAGGCCATGGGCTTGAGAGAGTGTGTTCGTAATCCTTGGCTGGGTGGGCGCTGGAGCCTGTGGGTGGGACAGGAGTCATGAGGAAGGACCAAATCCAAACCCCTGCAGGGGCACTTTTGCCTTCAGATCTTGGCAGGACAGCTTAGCCTCTCTGGACCAAACTTCAACCCAGTTAAAACAATGTGTGGAAAGACTCTCTTGGACTTTTCCAGGCCTTTGAAGCAGCTTGGCTGCCCACTTTGACTGCCCCAGCCTCTGTGTTGGAAGTCCAGCACCACTCCAAACCAACCTTTCTTTCCTGTGTTTGCTTTTGCCTTTGTCAATCCTCATTTTTTCCCCTCCCCTTCTCCTTCTTAATTTTCTTGTTCCCTTTCCAGGCTTTTTTTCTTCTTCTTCTTCTTTTTTTTTAGGACAATACCCTGAGGACCTTCCCAAGCCCTTTTCTTTCCTTCTTTTTTTCTTGCTTTCCTTTTCTCTTCAATAGCCTATTGATTTTTTTGTTGTTGTTGTGGGGGTTCTTTAATACTTTTTTTTGCCCTCCCCCCTCTAAGGACACAGTGTGGGCTAGATAAATTGCTTCTGAGAAGTGGGATGAAGGGAGGGTGTGTAGGGATTTTTTTTGGCATGGAGTCCAAGGCAGCTCAGCTGGATTGACACAGAGTGGGGGGAGCAGTGTGTGGATATCTCCTGGATTGGGCAGGAGGCAGCATGGTTCTGTTGATGGTGGTGTGCACTCTCCCTCAGCTAACCCTTTTGGAAACCAGAAACACAGAGACTCTCTGATCACCAGGGCAGTGAGCTTGGATTTCCAGTGCCTTTTGCCTTCTTTTTGGTGGTGTTGTCCGTGGGGATTTTGCCCCAGCCCCCTTCCCTCCCACCATGGGCTCATGGGTGGAAGGAGCACAGTGCCCCATCAAAATCCACCACGGGAGCAGGAATTGGCCACCACAGTTCCTGCTCAGCAACACATCTTGGCCCAGTTCCTTGACTCAGTGTCTAGAAATAAGCAAATGGAAGGAGTACAAAATAAATCACAGCCCTGGGCTGCTTGTTGGTGCATCCAGCATGGACCCACACTGGGTGATGCCCTGCAAAGGTTTATTACCCTTGGGGTTTATTCTATTTCTGTTATAAAGGAGGAGTTTTGTATCTTGCTGGGGTTTTTAAACCTCCTCTTTCTTTGTTATCTCCTTTTCTGGTTTTCTGGAGGCACTTTGGAGCTACTCTAACTGCTGTTTCTTCTTTCAAGAGCAACTAACCAGGTGTTTGGGTGGGTTGGTTTGGTTTGGTTTGTTGCTGGGGGTTGGTTGGTTTGTTTTCTTTCCCTTGTGCAGTTGTTTGTCGGTTGAGGGAAGTTGAAAGTGCTGATTTGGTGGCAGCTGACACCAAACTCAGGCAGCTATTGACAGGCAGGTGGCCAGCCTGGCAACCAAGGTCAACAAACAAACTGCAGTCATTTCCTGTCCACTGCTGCTTCCCTGCCCCCTCCCTGTTACTAACTGGCAGGGATGGTGGTGAAAATTACCCTGGGTATGCCAGGAGGGAAGGGAATCCTCTGTGAGTAACATCCCTGACAGACTGGTTAATTGTGATTGCTTTTCCTCTCTCCAGAGGGAAAAAACAACCCCCACCCAAATCTAACCAATGTGCTGAGCAGCCCCCTGGCTGTTTGGAAAGCAAAGCAGTTCAAAAGAGAGTGGAGAAAGGGAGAAGGAGCTGCTGGTTAAGGGCATTGTTTTGTTTTCAGGGGTGGTTTCCAGCCTCCCTTGTACCCAACCACTGCTCCAAACCTCTTTTCTCACTACTTGCTGTTTAGTTTATTAGCATTCAGCTCTCAGCTGAAATGTGCTTAGGTAGGCAGAGTCCTGGCAGGGATCATAGAATCAATAAGGTTGGAAAAGACCTCAGAGAGCATCAAGTCCAACCTGCCACCCAACACCTCCTGACAACTAAACCATGGCTCCAAGTGCCACATCCAATCCTGTTTTGAACACCTCCAGGGACAGTGACTCCACCACCCCCCTGGGCAGCACATCCCAATGGCCAATTGCTCTTTCTGTGAAGAACTTTCTCCTCACCTCCAGCCTAAACTTCCCCTGGCACAGCTTGAGACTGTGTCCTCTTGTTCTGGTGCTGGGTGCCTGGGAGAAATGCAAAACATGGTCACCCATCCTCCCCCTGGAGAAAATGAAGCTTTTCCCCTCCTGGCCTCCAGGTGAGGCGTTTGGGAGTGCTGTCACAGCCAGGTTGTCATTGCCCTGCCGCTGAATTCAGGTTAGCTTTAGCCAAACAAGTGCTGGCTGAAAAAGGCAACATCATCTTCTAGCCTGCAGCCCAGCTGCCCTCCTTAGAGCTTCAGTCAGGGTGGCTTGAGGAAAGAGCCAACCTCACATTGACATCAACCCCATGCTGCACTGGGGACTTTTCTACAGTCTCTGGACTATTTTTATTTACCTTTTTAGTTTTTCCTGCCAAGCTGTGATTCAAGGCTAAGAGCAGAGGCACTCCTTGCAGGAGGAGCATGTGAGTGTCTCTCTCTCTCTTTTGCACATGCTCAGCATTTAACCAGTTTCTCTGGGATGTTTCCCCTATGGTTAAATTTCCCTTCCCTCCTTTTGCTTTAGCAGCTGGCATCACCTCTGTTGTTCTAACTGTTCTCCTTCTTCTTCCCCTTCCTCTTTTGCTCCACGTTTCCAAATGCAGAGGAGAAGCCCAGAATAAAGTAAGTATGGGGGGGGCAGGGCCAAGCCCTGCCACCGTTTCTCTGAGCAAGCAGGAGATGTTAGATTGTCTGTTGGGCAAATGGTCAGTGAAAGCCTTGATCCAAGCCTCCCTGCTGCAACACCCAGCTGTGCCTGTGTGCTTTTCTAGGAGGTCTGCTTCTCCCAGGGGGTGCCTCAGCAGTAGAGGCTGGCCAGTGTCTTAGGACCAGTTCCTGCCTCAGTCGAAGGACTCATGAACTGCCCAAGCTGCAGCAGTCTCAGACTGCTCTGTGCTATAGGCAGCTCAACAGTAAGCCATGACTGGGAAAACATCCCCCCAGCTGTCCATCCAGCCACCCACCCAGCCTCGCTGGCACTAGGAAGGGTGACCAACATTGGGCTAGGCTGACTTGGGCTAAATGAAGGTTTCCTATGGCCCTTCCAGCCCTGGGTCCCAGCAGCTGCCCTTCCCACACCACCAGCTGCCTGGCACAGAGCATGCAGCACCAACAGCCTCAGGGACCAGCTGTCTGGCAGGGAATGACCACGGGCTTTGGGAAGGAAAAGGAATTGTGGGGGTCAATCCCTGCCCAGGAAGGACAAGAGTCCTTAGTGCTGCTCTGGAGTCCTTTGCCAATCGCTGGCTGTGTCTCCACCAACATTCCTCCTGCTCTTCATGGGTCCTGAGGGCAGGGCAGGGCAGGAGGTGATTTACAAAGCCTCCTGTTCGTGAAGCTTACAATCCTTTCTTGCTTGTTTGTTTCTTTGCTTTTGTTTTGACTCTCTGCAGGCTAACTGCTCCTAAAATACCGGAGGGTGAGAAAGTAGATTTCGATGTAAGTATTCCTGAGCCTGGCTGTCTGTCTGTCTGTACCTGAGCCACACACTTGTGTGCCAACCCCCAGAGCTCCTCCTGTCTTGGACACTGCTGAGGATCGAGCCAAGGACAAAAGTGTGGATGCTTTGCTGCCTGTTTTCACTGAGAGCTACTCTCTGCTCCCTGAATCTCCCTGGATGCATTCACTGCTAAGCTAAAATGATGCATCTCTCCTTTTTGGTTCTTCTTTTGCCCCCCCTGGAATTTTTTGAGCCAATATCTGAAGAAAGGAGGAAGTTAAGTGGTTTAGGAGCTGTGAGATCCCCTGACCTGCTGTAAATGCTTTGAAGCTTGCAGGCAATAAGAGACTTGCTGCATAATTTCTGCTGGGCTCATGATGGTTGTGATGGGGAAGGGGTAGGGCGTGGGGAGGTTGATGCTGGCCCTGGGACTGAGACAATAGATTCACATAGGAGCTGGGAGCAGGAGGCTGCTTTGTTCTGCCTGCCTGCCCATAGCAGCATTGCCCCAGCTCTCCCTGCTCCATTTCCCCGGGGGGGAGAGGGGGTTGTGATTCAGAGCTGCTGCTCGCCCCACCAGCACACCCCAGCCACCCTGAGCCACCTGGGTGTGCTGGCAGCACTCACACAGCCTGGCTGCCCTCTTCCACCCAGCTGTGGCTGAGAACCTTCACCTAAAATGCCACCAGAATTTCAACAGGGAGAGATCCCAACACCTTCCTAGAAGGTTGGCAGGAGGAAAAAAAATCATAAGCTCTGGTGGTAAAAAGCTCCACAGAAATATCTGCTTTGTCCTGCAATGCAGGAACATCTTCTAGGTAAGATTCATAGCCCAGAGCAAAGGGGAGGCAGCTAAGGACATGCAATGAAAGCCAGGGATTAAATATGGTGTAGAGGAATGGGAGAAGCAGATTCTGTTCCCTACTGGGTTCCTGTCACCTGGATAAGTCTCTGAGTATCTCTGACCTGTAGCACCAAGCGTTTAAGCTAATCCTATGGATTTCCATGGCTGTTTGCAGACACCTCCTGCTTTTGTTTCTCTGTTTCTCAGCCAGCAGGGTGCTGGGAATGCCCAGGTCACGTTCCTAGAGCAATGTGGACTTTCTTAATGCCTTTTTCTGGCCTTCTAGGACATCCAAAAGAAAAGGCAGAACAAAGACCTGATCGAGCTGCAGGCCCTGATTGACAGCCACTTTGAAGCCAGAAGAAAGGAAGAGGAAGAGCTGGTTGCCCTCAAGGAGAGGATTGTGAGTGCTTGTACTGCCATTTCCCCTGACTGAGAGATGCTCTGTAGATGAGAAGCTGGCTCCATTAATCCCCTGTCAGGCTTTGGCAAGGAGCTGTACTGCCACATACAGAGGTCACTGCTCAAGTCACCACCAAAAGCCTTCTCCCCACAGCTGTCCCTTCTCTCAGCCTCTCTCTTTATGCCTGGCATTGCACAGGAGACCCTTCTGCATGCTCTGGCAAGGGGAGGAGGTGGCTCACCCTCTACAAACCAGAGCTCCTGGTGATGGGATTTAATGCTGGAGGTAGAGATAAAGCCACCATGATGATTCAATGCCTCTGCCCCTTGCAGGAGAAGCGCAGAGCTGAGAGAGCAGAGCAGCAGAGGATCCGTGCTGAGAAGGAGAAGGAGCGCCAGGCGAGGCTGGCGGTAAGGAATTCGTCCCAGCAGGAGAGAATGTGCTGCCCAGGGAGGTGGTGGAGTCACCATCACTGGAGGTGTTTAGGGAGAGGCTGGATGGGGTGCTTGGTGCCATGGTTTAGCTGATGAGATGGTGTTGGGTGAGAGGTTGGACTCAGTGATCTTGAAGGTCTTTTCCAACCTGGTCTGGTCTATTCTATTCTATTCTATTCTATTCTATTCTATTCTATTCTATTCTATTCTATTCTATTCTATTCTACCCCATTCTATTCTACTCTACCCTATTCTACTCTACCCTACTCTACTCTATTCTGTTCTAAGTGTCTTTGCACCTCTGGCCTTAGCATCAAATTGGAGAGCCCCAGAGATCCAAACACCTCACACGCTCTGGTTTGTCTCACCCCCAAGAAGAAAGGACCACCCTCTCCAAGAGAGGTGTGGTGGGCTGGAATTACCCCCAACACAAAATGTGCCAGGCTAGCTCAGATGGAAGCAAATGAAGCTCTGTGTACAAGCACAAACCACCATCTAAAACTGTGAAATGCAATGAATGTGCCAGGCTGGAGGTGGCTGTGAGCAACCTGCTGTAGTGTGAGGTGTCCCTGGCCATGGCAGGATTGGAACTGGCTGATCCTTGAGGTCCCTTCCAAGCCTGACAAGTCTATGATTCTATTGTTTCCCTTTTTACATCCAATGGTAATCTATTCACATTCTACCACTTGTGCTCAAGATCTGTGAAAAACTTCTTCCTAGGCACAGCCTAAAACCACCAGACAAGGGCAGGAAACTCCTACCAGTTGTCATCACCATGATTATCTGATCAGCTTCCCTGCTGTGCCACTGGCTGCTGGCCCAGCTGTGAGGCTCCCCTGGGCTCACTTGCTTCTGTGTGTCCTGCTCCACAGGAGGAAAAGGCACGGAGAGAGGAAGAAGATGCCAAGAGAAAAGCTGAGGATGATCTCAAGAAGAAGAAGGCTCTCTCCTCCATGGGTGCCACATACAGCAGCTACCTGGCTAAGGTAAAAAGCAGGGAGCAGTGGAGGCAACAGGGAAAGGGTAAAGCCTGGGCTTGGCCGGGAACGACCTTTATGACGAGCTGAGCAAGCATCCCTGCTTTGCTGCTTCGGGATCCCTAGCAGCTTGTCTTACATGCTCTGGCACTGAAAGAGCTGAACTCAGCCTCCATTCCTGCAGTCTGATGTTATCTGATGCTCTGCAAACAGGCTGATCAGAAGAGAGGGAAGAAGCAAACCGCTAGAGAGACGAAGAAGAAGGTCCTGGCGGAGAGGCGCAAGCCCTTGAACATCGACCACCTGAATGAAGACAAGCTGAGGTAGGAGGCTTAGCCCAGCCTGCTGAATGGAACCCACTGGAATGAGGCCTTACTGTGCTGGGGTTGTCTCCAGTGAAAAAATGAAGAAGACAGGAGGGTCCTCCCTCCTTGAAATTCCCCATGGGGCAATGTTAAGTTGTGCCTTTCCTTGGGCTGGAGAGGGGAGGGGGAACGTGGGTGTGGGGAATCCTTGAAATGGTTCAGTAGCTCTCCAGCCATGTGAACTGCAAAAAGTAAGAGGTCTCATTGCCAGTGGTGTGAAAGCTGCAGGGAAACAGATGATGTGATGTGTTTCTCCCATCTGCCTTTCCCCATGAACACCCAGGGACAAGGCCAAGGAGCTGTGGGACTGGCTGTACCAGCTGGAGACCGAGAAGTATGACTTTACAGAGCAGATCAAGAGGAAGAAATATGAGGTGAGTTGAGAAGCCCTTTTGCTGATGGCACTGGGTGGTTCAAAGGGTAAACCACCTCTCTGGCTCTTCTGGCAAAAGCCACATCACTTGGGTCTCCAATGCCCTTCTGCAAAACTTAAGCAACAGGGAACCAGGAACTGCATTTCCCTGGGCTGGATTTCAGATGTTAGGCTGAAACTGAATAGAGGTTGTCAGAGCCCCGTGGAAAGGCAATCCCAATGGAACATGGACTCCCTGCCCTCTGCTCAAACACCCCTTGCTCATTCTTCTCTCTCTCTAGGTAACTGGCCTCACAATTCAGTAGCTCTCAGTTCACTCATTGCCATGATAAAGTAGGACTTTTTAAATCCCATCTTTGGGTTCACACTTGAATGGTGTGAGTTTAGCCCCATCCCAGAGAGATTCCCTGTGGACTGAGCTCTCTGGAATCACTGAACACTGTCTCCAGACAGGACCATCTGATAGAATAGAATAGAACAGAACAGAATTGAATTGAATTGAATTGAATTGAATTGAATTGAATTGAACTGAATTGAATTGAATTGACCAGGTTGGAAAAGACCTTTGAGATCAAGTCCAACCTATCACCCAACACCATCTCATCAACTAAACCATGGCACCAAGTGCCTCATCCAGGCTCTCCTTAAACACCTCCAGGGATGGCGACTCCACCACCTCCCTGGGCAGCACATTCCAATGGCCAGTCTCTCTTTCTGGGAAGAATTTCTTCCTAGCATCCAGCCTGAACCTCCCCTGGTGCAGCTTGAGACTGTGTCCTCTTGTCTGAAGTGGTAGCAAAAAGTGGACAACACGCAGTCACAGGACAGGTCTGCACCCACCTACACCAGGTTCCAGTGGCTGAGAAACCCTACAGGCCCTCTGCCCATCTCCCCCTCCTTTAACTGCCAACCACACAGACAGCTGGTGGTAGGGACTGAGCAACACCAACATAACTATCTCAATCTCTCTTAGATTTTAACAATGCGTTGCAGGCTGCAGGAGCTTTCCAAGTTGTAAGTACAACGAACTTGCCTGTGTAACAGCAGCAGCAAAGGCTACCCAATGCATGAGCCTGCAGCATGGGCAGAGGCCAAGTGCCAGGCAGGAAGTGGCACTTGGCTCCTAGTGCAGAGAGGAAAGAGAAAACTGGACCTTGTGCCTCTGCCTTCCTTCCTTTTTCTCTCCCTTTCTGTTCTTTGAAAAGAGATGGAGTGCTCAGCTAGGAAAAGAGGCAGGGTCCCAGCTGGGATGTGGCTAAGTAACTGAGTGTGCAGCCCACTCAGCCCACCTCTAAAATAATTCTCCATCCAAACCTCTGATGTCCTGTGCACCCTGAGACACCTGGGCCACAAGCTTAGGGCTGTACATGCAATTGTTTGGACTTCATAAAACAGAAGAGTATGGGGTTTGGAAAAATTCTCCACCTCGTGGCACAGGTGGTCCAATATATTGGAGAGGGCTAAGTTAAGGAAAACAGGTGGAAAATCAGCAATGAAAGCAGTGCCAGGGCAAAGGTACATGCTATGGGGATAAAACCTGATGGAAAGCAAGGAGAGGAAGTGCCAAGAGTGAGCAGAGTAGAAGGCAAATGCACAGAAGAAAAGTAGAAGAATGAAGGGAAGATGATAGGGAGGGAAGTGAGGTGAAAGGTAAGTGACAACAGCAAAGGCAGTGAAGGAGACACAAGCAAGGATGCAAGGGAGAGACAAAGGAAGGAAGTGGGGCACGCAGGGCTGGAGCTGGTCTTTAGCTCTGGTGCCTGCTGCTCTTTGGTGCTTCATTGGAGTGTCACAGTCACTATCAGAAGGTTTCCTCTGAAGGTAAGTCACGAGTCCTTGGGTCAAACTGCACTTGGGAACAACACTTGGCTGCAGATCATTACTTAAACCACTGTAGCAGCTATTAAAGCTTCCATCAGTAAGTACAGAAGCAGGTGACCTGCTGATCCTTCCTCCCTTGTGTTGTCCTGTTCCTGCTGTTTCAGTCTCTCATTTTGTGTCTGTTTGCCACGGGAAGACACGAGCCAGGAGCTGCTGCCAGGCCACCCTGGTTGGCTGACTTCTGGTTGTCTTGTTTTGCATGTGGCCAATGTCAAGGGCCACTTTAAGGCTTCAAATGCTGGGTCTTGGACCTGCAGGGCCAGTGGAGAACTTTGAATGTCACCAAAAGCAGAAGCACAGCACATGTTGGTTTTCCAGCCCAGGAAAATGAGGTAGAACTCTGACCCAGTTACAAGTGAGAAGGTGAAGGGGACAAAGAGGGAATCACAGGATGTCAGGGGTTGGAAGGGACCCAAAGAGATCATCAAGCCCAACCCCCCTGCCAGAGCAGGACCATTCAATCTAGCTCAGGTCACACAGGAATGCATCCAGATGGGTCTTGAAAGTCTCCAGAGAAGGAGACTCCACAACCTCTCTGGGCAGCCTGTTCCAGTGCTCTGAGATCCTCACAGTGAAGAAGTTCCTCCTTGTGTTGAGGTGGAACCTCCTGTGCTGCAGCTTACATCCATTGCTCCTTGTCCTATCCCAGGGAGCAAGCGAGCAGAGCCTGTTCCCCTCCCTCCTGACCCCCAGCCCTCAGATATTGATAAACATTTCATCTATCCCCTCTCAGTCTTCCCTTCTCCAGTCTGAAAAGCCCCAGGTCCCTCAGCCTCTCCTCATAAGGCACATGCACTCTGCTTCTGGTGGGCCTTTGCAGCACCTGAGCTGGAAGAGTCCCATGATTTTAGTGGCTAGTCCAGAGCTCTGGGGCAGGTCTGAGCTGCTAAGTCAGGCCATAGGGTGCTCCTCCTGTGTAAGGTAGGTTGTTTGCTTTCCCAGGCATCAGGTTGCCATCTGCAGTTTACACATGGCTAAAGACAGAGGATGTTCTGTCTTGTGGGACAGACTCCCCGGTGGTTGGCAGCCATCGAAAGAGCTTCAGAAGGTCTTCAGAGTCATAGAATCACAGAATCAACCAGGTTGGAAAAGACCCCAGAGATCATGAAGTCCAACCTATTACCTGATACCTAACACCTCCTGACAGCTAAACCATGGCTCCAAGTGCCACATCCAATCCCTTTTTGAACACCTCCAGGGGCAGTGACTCCACCACCTCCCTGGGCAGCACATTCCAGTGGCCAATTGCTCTTTCTGGGAAGAACTTTCTGCTCTCCTCCAGCCTCAACTTCCCCTGGCACAGCTTGAGACTGTGTCCTCTTGTGCTGGTTGCCTAGGAGAAAAGACCAACCCCCACCTGGCTACAACCTGCCTCCAGGTAGTTGTAGAGAGCAATAAGTCCTCCCCTGAGTCTCCTTTTCTCCAGGGGAGTCCTCACTTTAACCTTTTCCCTCTGGTTGCTGGAGCTTTCCTTGAGTGTTTTGCTCTTCGTGCCCTTTTATCAGATGAGTGGCTGGGAAGGCGGTGACTGTTGGAAGCTCCTCACCTCCTGCTCTGCCAGACAGCAGGATGTGACACTCCTTTTCCATTCCTCACATCCCCACCCAGAGACCACTGAAGCTTTTTGAGCTTCCCCACTTCCCAAAGTGTAGGAGGAGCAGGGGAAGAGCGAGGAGGTGAGCTTGACACGTACAGCTGATGAAGCCATCCAAGAGCTCTCCAGCTGGCCAGGGTGACACTCATTGTGGTTTGCTTCACTGCAGATTGAGATGTGAGTCTGCAGGAGATTAATTTGTATGTGCAGGAACTCTTTTAATGAGGGTCATAAAATTCTAGCTGCCTTCTCCCCTGCCATGCAAAATTGCCTTGTGGATTTACGGCCAAGGAGCGACGTTTCTCTCCTTCAAGCAAGGGTGAGCTTTTCATTTCAAAGGAAGCATTAATCCCCACCACAGGCAGCCGGTGCCAGCCCTTCAGCAGGTAAAACTCCCCCCTCCCTGAGGGAGGAAGGTTTCCTTCTCTCTAAACGCCCCTGGTCATGTGTGTTGTTTGCAGATTATCACCTTCAGGAACCGGATCGATCAGGCTCAGAAGCAGTAAGTACCAATATCCCCTCGCCAGCCAGCTCCTGGCCGGGGGATATCTCCTCAGTGTTCAGAGGCACTTCAGCCTCCACCCTGACATTTTCTCACTGCAATGAAATGAGGCCAGAGATCATAGAATCAGCCAGATTGGAAAAGACCTCAGAGATCATCCAGTCCAACCTATTACCCAGCACCTCCTGACAGCTAAACCATGGCTCCAAGTGCCACATCCAATCCCTTTTGAGCACCTCCAGGGATGGTGACTCCACCACCTCCCTGGGCAGCACATCCCAATGGCAAATTACTCTTGCTGGGAAGAACTTTCTCCTCACCTCCATCCTAAACTTCCCCTGGCACAGCTTGAGACTGTGTCCTCTTGTTCTGGGGCTGCGTGCCTGATAGAAGAGACCAACCCCCACCTGGCTACAACCTCCCTTCAGGTAGTTGTAGAGAGCAAGAAGGTCTCCCCTGAGCCTTCTCTTCTCCAGGCTAAGCAACCCCAGCTCCCTCAGCCTCTCCTCACAGGGCTGTGCTCCAGACCCCTCCCCAGCCTTGTTGCCCTTCTCTGGACACCTTCAAGTCTCTCAATGTCCTTCTTGAATTGAGGAGCCCAGAACTGGACACAGGACTCAAGGTGTGGCTTGAGCAGTGCTGAGTACAGGGCAGAGTGATGGAAGGGCAACTCCTCTCCTGCCTCACATTGAGAAAATGAAGGGGAAACTGAAGTGAATGTAACAGCTAACAAGGAAAAGAAATCTATGTGTAATAACCATGTTTCTTCCCACCACACCTGCAAGACCTCCACCTGCTTGTTGCTGGGGGGGTTTCAAACACCTGACTGAGGTGCTTTGAATACCCCAGGGAAGACAACCCTTGTTTATGGGAGGTGAACAAGTGGTTGCTGAGGCTGTAAGGAATGGTGTGTAACAAGACTAACACCAGGGGATAACTGCTGTGAGCTCTCTTCACTCCTCATCTCTCCCACACCTTCCTTTCCACAAGGCTTCTATGCCATTTGATTGTTTATTTCATTTTTTGAGTCTTCTCCCTGTTTGCAGTGAACTTAGGTGAGACCAGGGCAAGACACAGCCTTGGGGGCTTGTAGAAAACTAAGACACAGAGGAGGAACTGCAGGTGGGAGTTGACCTTCACTGCGCTTCTGTAGCTTCTCAGCAAAGCCACACCAGGAATGAAGTGGTGGTCTCTGGTGGCATCTTGTAGGAATGGAATGGAATGGAATAGAATAGAATAGAAGAATAGAATTAACCAGGTTGGAAGAGACCTTTGAGATCACTGAGTCCAACCTATCACCCAGCACCATCTAATCAAGCACCCCATCCAGGAGTGACTAGGCTCTGTCTTCCCACTCCCCCAAGCCACCCTGCCTTATCAGATGAATGTTGCACCAGGAGGTTTGGCTGCCTGTAGGTGCCAAACACAAGGCTTGACCTTCCCCGTGGTATTTACTGCGGAGAGCTGTGGGCTGATAAACCTCAGCAGAATGTGCAGCTGCAGAAGGATGACCTGGTTCGTCCGGGGGCTGCTGCTCTTCTGAGGGGCCCTACCACACCACCCACTGCAGGCTCTGCCATGACCTCATGCTCCCTCCTCCCAAAGACAGAATGCTCCCTCAGGACAGCATCTGAGAAGCTCACAGCTCGTGAGATTTCAGTGGCCTGAGATTTCTCCCCACACTGGGTGGTGTCATTCCAAAGCAACGCCTGCTAGTGTGTTACCCAAAGGATCAACTGATCCTTCTGCCTCAGGCTTTTAAGTCTCCTTAAGCCCACTCTAAAGGTTAGGCAACACATCAAACACAGGCACTTGTGGAGATAAGTAGCTCCTCCATTCAAGGCAGAGCCCTTTTTACTTCCCACGGAGGGTTTGGGGCTTGTGGAAAGGCTGGTGCAAGGTACACGGGGATGGAGTTAGGATGAGCAGCAAATGCTCTGCTCTCTGCCATGCAGAAAGTCACATTTTCAGAAAGACCAAGTCCCTCTTGCTTGCAAGGTAAAGTATCCACTACATGCAAGTCTGTGTCGCCGTGCAACACCCTCCTGTGAAGGTGGCTTGTGCTCTTGAACCAGTCCTGTGCTGCCACAGAATGGTGTGGCTTGGAAGGAACCTCTGGAGACCATCCAGCCCAACCCTTCTGCTAAAGCAGGGGCACCCAGAGCAGCTTGCACAGGAATGTGAGCTTTGGAAGTCTCCAGAGGAGGGGCACTGCACAACCTCCCTGGGCAGCCTGCTCCCGGAGCTCCAGCACCCAAGGGGCAGCACCTCAAAAGTCTGCCCAGATGTGTCCTCCACATGTTTGTCTCTGCTCTCCAGGGGAACCAGCAGTTCTGCAGAAGGCCTCTCTGTGGAGAGCCATGCCCCACCACCTTGTGCTTGGGGTCTTGAGCAACCTGGTTTAGTGGAAGGTGTCCCTGCCCATGGGAGGGGTTGGAACTAGATGACCTTTAAGGTCCCTTCCAAGCCAATCCATCCTCTGAATCCACGATCCAACCTCGTGCTCTGCCATATCAAAGAGCTGCCCCCAGTCTGCATGTGCTTTGGTTCAAGAAGCAGCCTCCTTCTGTGTGTGAGGTGGAAAGGTTTGGTGATGCACTGAGCCCCCAAGCCCCGAGGTGCTGCCTAGGGGAGCCGGTGCAGACTCTAACTCAACTAACTTCCTGCCTGGCTCCTCTCTGACCCCAGGCGCTGAGCGCTTCTCAGTCTGAAGGTAAGTGGCTTGCATGTGGGATTGCAGACCTGAGTGTGTATGAAGATACTCTCTGGAGAGAGTTTACCTTGGGTGCCTTGGTGGGCAGCACAGCTGAACTGCTCCCACACACACCATGAGCAGGATGGGGACCCTGAGAAGAGGGGAAGGCTAAAATGTTGTTTGGAGTAATTTGGGAGGCTCTTGAGCTCACAGTGTAAGGAAGAAGCCACTCTGCCTTTGCCAGAGAAAGGCAGTCCTTGGAGCTGAAGCATTGCTCAGGTTTTTTTGCCTCCACTACTGGCTGACTACCACACATGGGGGATTTGACCAGAGCTCCCTGGTAATGAGGAGGTTTTACTCCAGAAATAGCTTTGAATCCCAAACTTCAGTTCGTAGCAGGGAGCATGAAGTCTGTGGCTGGGCAGGCTTGCCATCTAGCCTTCAGACCACCTGGACTTCTGTCCTGACAATGCAGGAATCCAGAAGGGTCAACCTTTTTCAGGCATATATGCAGATCCTGGCCTTTCACTGAGTGCCTGTGGAGGAATCTGCTTTCACACTGTCACAGAACAGTAGGGGTTGGAAGGGACCTCTGGAGATTATCAAGTCCAATCTCCCTGCCACCTAGAGAAGGTCACACAGAAACATGTCTAGGTGGGTTTTCAATGTCTCTAGAGCTGGAGACTCCACCACCTCTGTGGGCAGCCTGCTCCAGGGCTCCCACACCCTTAAATTAAAGAAGTTCCTCCTCATTATTAGAGATCAACAGGATTTGTGTCAGGAGGTGCTCCGTGGCAGGCATGCCCGACATGTGGGAAGCAAAAGCAGCTGAGAGCTAATCTGAGGCTCAGAAACACTCAGTGGTCACAGAGCCCCATGGTTTCTCACCAAGCTGACACCTTTTTCTTTCCTTTTGCATTGTAGCAGCAAGAAGGCTGGAGCCAAGGGCAAGGTTGGCGGGCGCTGGAAGTAAAGAAGCAGGCAGGATGGCCCTTGGCAGCGTGCTGAAGCCCTGCTGGTCTCCTCTTTCTTCCTTCACCAATCACTTGTGTTCCCACGCCTCAGCAACAACAAAAAACCACACCACCAGCCTCTGTTGGCTACTGCTGCTGCTTCTCTTCTCCTTTTTCCTCCTGGAGGGGTCTGGCAGCTTCCTCAGGCAAAAGGAAGCGAGTTCCCTGCGGAACAGAGATGACTCCTCGCTGGCTTCTTCACTTCCTGCTGAGCTTGTCCTTTATCCTCCTGATGCCAACCCTCTGCTGTCCTGTAGATTGCTGTGTACAAATCTCTGGATTTTGTAAATAAAGCATGACCAGTACCTGCTCCCCATGGCAGCCCTCTGGAGCAGCCTTGCATACTTTCTTTGACGCCACCCCCTTTCACAAGGGCTTGGAAGCTGGTCCAAATCCTTACTTAGTCTCATTTGATCCAGCTCTGCCCCTGGGACTGGGGCTTGGTATCATCAGCAAAGCCCCAGGCCCCTTTGGACAGCCACCACCCAGGCAGAGTACAAAAGGCAGCTGTTTTGGGGCACATCCTACTCTGGGTGCCAAATGAAGTCAAAATTGACTCAAAGGCTTGAGGCAGGGAGGGAGGGCTTCAAAGAACTGGGACCAGAAGGACAAATCCAGAGCTAGTGGTAGCCTTCAGCAGGTGGCATTGCCTTAATGCAGACAAGCCACAGGGCAACAGAGAGGATGATCCACCCAAATCTCACCTTACAATGTTTATTGAGGCAGTTAGCCTTCATCTGACAGGAAAAACCCACCACTGAAGTGTGAAGTACTGGGTTGCTTCAGTGCAGGTGGCAAAGCATCAAGCACAACAGTGCAGGTGCCAAAAAGGGCTGTTACTACATTTGGGATGAACTATGCTGCATGGTGGTCTTCTCTTTGCCAGTCCTTGGAGTGCCCTGTTGGAGGGGAGTCCACCATGGGTGGTGGTTCTCCCTCATGTTGCCAAACTTCTGGCTGTTTATGGTGTCCACATTCACATTCAGCTCTCTGGTAACATGTGCTGGGGTGTCATAGACCACGAGAAGCCTTTTAGGTTGGAAAAGACCTTCAAAGATCATCTAGTCCAAACAATCATGGGATAGAAGGCAGAATAATACAGAATTAACAGGTTGGAAAAGACCTTTGAGGTCATCAAGTCCAAGTCATCACCCATCACCATCTGATTAACTCAACCATGGCACCAACTGCCTCATCCAGGCTCTTCTTAAACACTGCCTGGGATGGTGACTCCACCACCTCCCTGGGCAGCACACCCCAATGGCCAATCTTTCTCTCTGTGAAGAACTTCTCCCTAACATCCCCATGCCTAAACATTCCCCAGCCTAAACCTCCCCTGGTGCAGGTTGAGACTGTGTCCTCTTGTTCTGTAAAGGAGATCATCCAGTCCAATCTTCAACCCAGCACATAAGGGTCAACACTACACCATGTCCCTGAGCAGCAGGACAATGCACTGCTTGAACACCATGGCATGAGCAGGGGACTCTGACCAGAACAAGCTGCTGGCCTTGAACACTTCCACTGTGATGGGATACCCACAGCTACTCTGCCCAGCCTGATTCAGTGTCCCACCACCCTCATGGTAGAGTTTCTTCCATGTGTGTTCCTGTGTGACCTGTGCTGGATTGTGGTTGTGCTCTGGCAGGGGGGTTGGACTTGATGACCTTCGGAGGTCCCTTCCAACCCCTAACATCCTTTGAGCCTCTGATCCTATGTCCACTGTCAGAGACCAGGAGAAGCTACCACCCTAAACCACCATGCCGTGCCCATGGCAGGGAGGTTGGAACTCCTCTAAGCCTGGAGAGGAGGAGTCTCAGGGGAGACCTTCTTGCTCTCTCCAACTCCCTGAAGGGAGGTGGTAGCCAGGTGGGGGTTGGTCTCTTCTCCCAGGCAACCAGCACCAGAACAAGAGGACACAGTCTCAAGCTGTGCCAGGGGAAGTGTAGGCTGGAGGTGAGGAGAAAGTTCTTCCCAGCAAGAGAGATTGGCCATTGGGATGTGCTGCCCAGGGAGGTGGTGGAGTCCCCATCCCTGGAGGTGTTTAGGAAGAGCCTGGATAAGGCACTTGGTGCCATGGTTTGGTTGGTTAGATGGTGCTGGGTGATAGGTTGGACTTTATGATCTCGAAAGTCTTTTCTAACCTGGTTAATTCTGTATTCTGTATTCTCTGTATTCTGGATGAGCCTTGAGGTCCCTTCCAACCCTGACAACCCTGCGATATTCGCAAGCGGCGGAGGCGAATCGGGGCCAGCAGCTTGGCTGCTCTCCGCCTGTCCGCGCCGCGCTCCTCCGCTCCAGCAGAGGGCGACAGCTGCTGCCACCCCGCGGCCGCGCGCCGCTCTGGCGCCGCTTCCGGGCCGGAGCCATGGCGGGGCGCGCGGGGAGAGTCGTGTGAGCGGGCAGGGCCGGGCCGGGGCGTTGGGGTGCCGGGGCGTTGGGGGGCCGGTCGGTCAGTCAGTCATCCAGCGGTGTCGTCTTGCCCACAGGTACCCGCTGTACCAGCTGGGCGGCCCGCAGTTGCGGATCTTCCGGCCCAACTTCTACATGCTGGCGGTGCGGCCCGGCGTGCCGCAGCCCGAGGACACCGTCCAGTTCCGCGTCTCCATGCAGTGAGTGCCTGCCGGCCTGTCTGCCTGCCTGCCTGCCTGCCGGCCTGCCTGCCTGCCTGCCTGTCTGCCTGCCTGCCTGCCTGCCTGCAAGGGGCACGGCCTGTCTGCCTGCCTGCCTGCCTGCCTGTCTGCCTGCCTGCAAGGGGCACGGCCTGTCTGCCTGCCTGCCTGCCTGCCTGCCTGCAAGGGGCACGGCCTGCCTGCCTTCCTGCAAGGGGCACGGCCTGCCTGCCTTCCTGCAAGGGGCACGGCCTGTCTGCCTTCCTGCAAGGGGCACGGCCTGTCTGCCTTCCTGCAAGGGGCACGGCCTGTCTGCCTTCCTGCAAGGGGCACGGCCTGTCGGCCTTCCTGCAAGGGGCACGGCCGGCCTGCCTGCCTGCCTGCAAGGGGCACGGCCTGCCTGCCTGCCTGCCGGCCTGCAAGGGGCACGGCCTGTCTGCCGGCCTGCAAGGGGCATGGCCTGCCCTACAGCCCCCTCTTGCCCACACAACCCCCGAAGCGGGATCTGCCCAGGCTCTGGGCCTTTTCTGCCCTGGGAGGGCCCCCCGCCGCTTCTAGAGCACATAGACCCCCCCTTAGCTTATTAGGGTTAGGGCTTCCAGGGCCTTGGAGTTAGAGCTGGGGGTTATTGGGGTTAGAGCTGGGGGTTAAGGTTTCCAGGGCCTTAGGGTTACAGCTGGGGTTTGGGATTGGGTTTATTAGGGTTAGGGTTTCCAGGGCCTTAGGGTTACAGCTGAGGTTTAGGATTGGGTTTATTAGGGTTGGGGTTTCCAGGGCCTTGGGCTCAGGGCCTGGGGTTCTTAGGGTTTCCAGGGCCTTAGGGTTATGTCTGGGAGTTAGGATTGGGTTTATTATGGTTAGGATTGGGTTTATTAGGGTTGGGGTTTCCAGGGCCTTATGGTTACAGCTGGAGTTTAGGACTGGGTTTATTAGGGTTAGGGTTTCCAGTGCTTTGGGCTTAGGGTTCTTAGGGTTTCCAGGGCCTTAGGGTTACATCTGGGGGTTAGGATTGGGTTTATTAGGGTTGGGGTTTCCAGGGCCTTGGGCTGAGGGCTTGGGGCTCTTAGTGTTTCCAGGGCCTTGGCGTTAGGGTTTGGTTATACTCTTGCCCACAGTTCCCTGCATACTTACTGACTCTTGTGGCAGTTTGTCTTCATAGCTGAGGGGTGGGATGGTGAAGTGTCAAGACAGTGCCTTTGGGGCTGGGGAAAGGAGCTTCTGCATCAGGGAGAGCTTTGAGAAGGCTGCAAGGACATTAATTTAAGTAGGAGCTTTGCTTTGAGTGTTAGTGAGGCTCAGCCTTCCCAGGAATAGGCTGAGGAGGAAGGAAGTGCTTGTGAAGGTGAGCCAGAGACAACAAGCTGATGTCCAGGTGTTTGCCAGCACTCTTTTCAGCCTGACCAGCCTGGTTGAAGACATTAAAGCCTGGGGAGGGTCTTGGAAAGATCAGAAACTGCAATTGATGCTATTAGAAAGGATGTTCAGCTTGGAGAGTGAGGAAACCAACCCATCCTGCTTGGATACAGAATATATCTGGGGCTTGCAGAGGATAAAATCTTTGCCATTGTTAACAGTTTATGGATAATGAATTGCTGCAGCAGTGTGGGATCTGTGTTGAGTTTATAGCTCTGTGTGGTAGAGTTACCTTGGTGAAAAGGAGAAGACATCTTTATTCCAGACTTTAACTGCTCAGGCTCTGCTTTGTTGGGTTGCAATGTTGATGCTTCTCTTTCTCTCTTTCCCCAAAACGTTCTTGTGCTGCCCAGAATGACAAAATTGGATGTCAAGAATTACCTTGAAAGAATATACAATGTGCCAGTAGCTGCTGTGAGGACCAGGATACAGTATGGTAAGTGGAGCTGCACAGGCCAAAGAGGTGGCTGCAGCACCCCTGCACAGCCAGAAGAGGCTTTTCCTATCAAAAGGTCCATTGGATTTCCCCAGACTGCCATTCCAGATGCTTAGTTGGTGACATCTGTCAGCTTAGCTGTTGGCTTGTCCCTTCAAATGAATATGCACCACTTACTGTTGAAATGCTTTGATCAGGGTATGATGTAAGTTCAGCTTTGAAAGGACAGGCCTGGACTTTGAAAAGCCTTACTGTCCTGACAGTTAACCCAGATTGTGCTCTGTCCTTTTGTAGTTGTTACTCTTTCTCCTTGAAGACCAGCACTTCAGAAGGAGCTGCTTGTACTGTGTCCAGTTCTGGGCCCCTCAATTCAAGAAGGACATTGAGAGAGTTGGATGTGCCCAGAGAAGGGCAACAAAGCTGGGGAGGGGTCTGGAGCACAGCCCTGTGAGGAGAGGCTGAGGGAGCTGGGGTTGCTTAGCCTGCAGAAGAGGAGGCTCAGGGGAGACCTTCTTGCTCTCTCCAACTCCCTGAAGGGAGGTTGTAGCCAGGTGGGGGTTGGTCTCTTGTCCCAGGCAACCAGCACCAGAACAGGAGGACACAGTCTCAAGCTGTGCCAGGGGAGGTTTAGTCTGGATGTTAGGAAGAAATTATTCATAGAGAGAGAGATTGGCCATTGGGATGTGCTGCCCAGGGAGGTGGTGGAGTCACCATCCCTGGAGGTGTTTAGGAGGAGACTGGATGGGGTGCTTGGTGCCATGGTTTAGTTGATCAGATGGTGCTGGGTAATAGGTTGGACTTGATGATCTCAAAGGTCTCTTCCAATCTGGTTCTGTTCTGTTCTATTCTACTCTACTCTATTCTACTCTACTCCATTCCATTCCAATTATATTCCTACTCTATTCCATTCTATTCCTATTCCTGTTCTATTCCTATTCCTATTCTATTCCTATTCCTATTCCTATTCTTACTCTACTCCTATTCCATCCCTACTCCTATTCCATTCCATCCCTACTCCTATTCCATCCTATTCCATCCTATTCCATCCTATTCCATCCTATTCCATCCTATTCTATTCGATTCTATTCGATTCTATTCGATTCTGTTCTGTTCTTCATGTATTCTAACAAAATGAATCATTAACCCAAAGCCAAAGCCCTTTAAAAACCCATATGTGAGTTGGGGTGGCCTGGCATGCACACTGAGGAGGTGTTGCCCTCTAACAGAAGGCAAAGCTTGCAGAGGAAAGCAAACTACTCTGTTAGATTGTCAGTTAAACACCTTGGCAGACTCTCAGGTTTCCTTCACCTGTCATTATCCCATCTCTGCTACAGCCTTCTGTGCTCCCATTGGTGGTGGTTGCCCCCTCTGCAACCCTGTAAAAACAAACAGCAACCCAAGATTAAAAAGTATGCCACAGAATCCCAGCATGGTGGTGGCTGGAAGGGACCTCTGGACATTCAGGGGCTGAAGCAGGGGCACCCACAGCAGGCTGCCCAGGCTCACAATGGCCAGGTGAGTTTGGAAGCTCTCCAGAGGAGGAGACTCCACAGCCTCTCTGGGCAGCCTGCTCCAGGGCTGCAGCACCCTTACAGCAAAGAAGTTTTCCCTCATGTTGTAGTTCTGTTCCTTACTTCAAGTAATGCAGGACTCTGACTCGGGGACCCATCTCAAACTGAAATAAGCCAAATGTATCTCCTGTCCCCTTTGCATTCATCAAGTGAAGAGTGACTTGCTAGCTGGGACACCTTTTGGTGCTGAGTTTTTCTTCCTCCATGCAGTGACTGTGGCAAAGGCATTGGTTGATGTGCCTGCAGCAGTTAAGGGTAGGGATCAGTTTTCAGAAGGGGTAGGAAGAATGAGCTGTGACAGGGACAAATGGAGAATGAAAGAAGCAGCTTCAAAAGGAGAACAGAGAGATCAGCTTTAATTTGCTTCTATGAGAACCAGACTTCATGAAGTCCTGAATGCCAAACACATGCAGCTCCAAACAGCCCTGCAAAACATGCATGCTTGTCCTGCAAATCATTTTGTGCCTCACTGCTAATGGCAGTGATGATGGTGTACACATTCAGGGATGAAAGGGGACAGGGGCTTACAAGGCCTAATTTGAGGGCTGTAATGCCTGCCTGACATGCAGGGAATAAAGTGAACTTCCCACTCAGCTGTGGCCAACATAGCTGCAGAAAGGCAAAGGGGTTTTGGGGGTGGGGAGGTGTAGTTTGCTGGTGTATAAACTAGATCCTCCAGCTCATCAGCTGTGAGGCAGAAGTGGACAAGCTTGAAACTATTTAGTGGCCACTTCCTTCTAGCTGTTGGGAGGACAGTTTATCACTCCTGGTCCCCTACTCAGGAGACTTCCCTCCTTGCTGCTTTGCACACTTTGTGTGGCTGTCAGCAGCCTGGTGCCTCATATCCCAGAATCCCACAATCAGCCAGGTTGGAAAAGACCTCAGAGATCATCAAGTCCAACCTGTTACCTAATACCTAACACTTCCTGACAACTAAACCATGGCTCCAATCCTTTTTTGAGCACCTCCAGGGATGGTGACTCCACCACTTCCCTGGGCAGCACATTCCAATGGCCAGTTACTCCTCCTGGGAAGAACTTTCCCCTCACCTCCAGCCTAAACCTCCTCTGGTGCAGCTTGAGACTGTGTCCTCTTGTTCTGGTGCTGGTTGCCTGGGAGAAGAGACCAAGCCCCACCTGGCTACAACCTCCTTTCAGGTAGTTGTAGAGAGCAAGGTGGTCTCCCCTGAGCCTCCTCTTCTCTGTGATCACACCTTTCCCTCTGAAGTGTTAGGTGGGACTTGTGTGAAGTCCTCTTCCTGCACAGCTGCTTGAGATCACATCCTGCTGGGTCTCTGTATCACAGAATCACTAAGGTTGGAAGAGACCTCAAAGATCATCGAGTCCAACCTGTCACCACAGACCTCATGACGAGACCTGTGCTGTGCTGTGCTAGTAGTAAAGTGAGTGTTAGCAAATCAGAGCTAGTGAAGCTCCCCCCTTGGTTTGGTGTTGCTTCAGGGAACTTGGGAGTCCTGGGCAGTAAAAGATGGGGCTCTCTTTTGTTTCTGCAGGTGCAAACAACAAGAGGAACCACAAGAATCAGAGAGTGAAGAAGCCAGACTACAAGGTCGCCTACGTCCAGCTGGTGAGTTACCGTGGGTGCTGCTGGGGAAGGAGGAAGGGTCCCACCGAGCTGGAAGTTGAGAGAATTGGCTGAATATTTCTCCCAGTCCTTTCATGGCAGTTTCATTTAATACATTCCAGAGTGCCTGAAGTGATTCAAATGACTTGGTCTGCAAACCCAGAGTCAACCAGCTGGGGTGTTTCCAAGTCCCGTGTTTGTCGGGGGCCTGCGAGTCAGGCTCTGATGTCACCCAGTGCTGCTGCTCTGCCAGTGGAGCTTCATGCAGACCCTGTACTCTCTGTGCTGGAATATGCACTGCTTGTGTGGCTGATTAATGAGATGTCCAGTAAGTGAAAGAATACATTGTGAGGGTAGAGAACTTCTTACTAAAGCTCTTTGGATTTCAGAGAAGACTTAAGGCATATTCCTTGGAGAGCTTTTAGTCATGACCAACAGGCGTGCTTTGTGGCCAGCCTGCCTTCCAAACTGTGTGTTGGTTGCCCAGTGGAAAAGGAGCTTCATGTTCCTATGGATCTCTTTCATAACAGGAGCATATTGTAACCTTCTCCTGGGCTTACCTGTCTCTGTGTTAAACAGAGCTGCTACCAGTGACAGAAAACCCCTTCACATACCAAAGTGACATGAAAGGAATGCTATTTCTGGTTGCAAAACCATAAGCTCAAAATTGCTGTTGGCAGCATGACCTTGGTGTTCCTCCATCCTGGCACAAGGGTTCAGTGTGGGGGGAACACTCTGTGATCTCAGAGACCACGTAAGGAGGCTTCCTGTGGCCTTGGGGTCGAACTGAAGAGGCACAGACAATGGGAAGTCTGATGGGGGTTTAATTTCTCCACCTTTAGAGAGGCTTGGAAGGTTTTCTCTAAGCCACTTCTGGGAAGAGGGGTGGAAAGAAAAGTGAGGAGTGTGTTTCTAGACAGCCCTTGCCTTGAAAAGAGCAGTGTGAAGTGCAAAGTTGATAGAAAGCAGCAGAGCTGGATTTTTGTGAGGGCTAACTTTGATTTGCTGTCCTGAAGTTAGAGACCACCTCACCTCTGTGAGGGTTTTGCATGATGGCTAAACCCCACTTTCCTTTTCCAGGGCAGAGTCTCTGCTTTGGTGGGCAGATCCTCCCTCCTGGAATGTCTGTGCTAGGTGTTTGTCTGAGATCTGGTGTGAAAGATGCCTGAAGAGCCCAGCTGAGGGACTGAATGGCAGGGGTGAGGTGTTTCTCCCGAGGCTGTGTTCCCCAGGTGGTGTTCCTTGGCCACTTTGCCATTGCCACAACCTCTTGCTGGTGTCTCCTTGGCTTTTAGAAGCTCCCTTCCTGGGATGGAGGCTGATGTGCATCTTCAGTGAGCTGTGACCACTTCTCCAGCTTCATTTTGCTGTGTTTAATGCAGTCTTGTTCTGCTGAGTTGAGGAGGAGGTGGTCTGCAATCCATAGATACTTGGGAGTAAGGAGTGGGAAGCAAAAAGCTGCTGCTCTGTGGAGCAAGCCACTCCTTCTAGGCAGTGCCTTTGGGCATTTCTGTCACATCAAGCCTCTGAACATGCTGTTATCTTAAGGGTAGTGGTGGAGTGAAGGATTGCTCAGGCTGGCTTGGTCCTGGAGACAGCCACACAGCAGCCCCTGGTCATCCCTCCAGCTGGGCAGCTCACAGAGCCTGAGGGTACTGTGGCTGAGGGCTGCTCTTGGTACATGAGACAGCAGATGTCCCTTTCTGCATCACCCTAATAGTGGCAGCCCAAGGCTTTGAAGAGTGCCAGGTTTTCTCTTTGTCCCATGAGGAGGACCAGGGACCACCTTCTGGTGCTGTTTCATCTCAAGTGAGGGAATCCTGCCCATTTCCTGAACTCAGTGACACTTGGGCTATGCATTTCCTCTCACCTCTTCCCTGCTCTCTATTTTTTCTCTTGTCATTAGAGTCTGTTAATGCCTTTAACATTTAGGTTTGTCTGTCCGTTCTTCCCCCCACATGTACCCTATCTCCTCCTCTCTTTCCTCTCTCCTCCTCTCCTTCCTCTCTCCTCCTCTCTTTCCTCTCTCCTCCTCTCCTTCCTCTCTCCTCCTCTCCTTCCTCTCTCCTCCTCTCCTTCCTCTCTCCTCCTCTCCTTCCTCTCTCCTCCTCTCCTTCATCTCTTTCCTCCCTCCTCTCTTTCCTCCCTCCTCTCTTTCCTCCCTCTTCTCTTTCCTCCCTCCTCTCTTTCCTCCCTCCTCTCTTTCCTCCCTCCTCTCTTTCCTCCCTCCTCTCTTTCCTCCCTCCTCTCTTTCCTCCCTCCTCTCTTTCCTCCCTCCTCTCTTTCCTCCCTCCTCTCTTTCCTCCCTCCTCTCTTTCCTCCCTCCTCTCTTTCCTCCCTCCTCTCTTTCCTCCCTCCTCTCTTTCCTCCCTCCTCTCTTTCCTCCCTCCTCTCTTTCCTCCCTCCTCTCTTTCCTCTCTCCTCTCTTTCCTCTCTCCTCTCTTTCCTCTCTTTCCTCTCTCCTTTCTCTCCTCTCTCTCCTCTCTCCTCTCTCCTCTCTTTCCTCTCTCCTCTCTTTCTTTTGTTCTTTGCTTTTCATCACCAGCTCTGATGCCTCAGACAATGAGCTCCACGTTGTGTGTTCACACCAGCTTTCAACAGTGGGTGAGGCCAGAAACCCGAAGTCATTTCTGAAGCTGAAGGGCTTTGCCTTGCTTCTCATTCGTGGTGTGGCTCAGGCCGTGAGGGGCCCCGTGCAGGCCATTGTTAGTAGCTGCCTAATTTAGGAAACTCTTTGGTCACCGCTGTAAAATGCTTATTTGCAGGAGAATTAGGCTGCATCTGCCGTGAGTCAGAGGAGCTGGGCTTTCCCACCAGTTCTACCAGCTGTGTTGTCTCTCATTAATCCACTTTCAAGTTAAAACTGCTTGTGACTGGAAACCCGAGGATGTGTTTTTGGAAGCTCCTGGCTCTGTCTTTCCCTTCCCCACTAGGTGGAAGTGTTGCTCTTCCCAGCGTGGCCTGGTGAGGCAGTGCTGCGGTTTACCTGAATGGAGTGGAGTGTATTCTCAGGGCCAGCCAGGCTTCCCTGCTTCCTGAGCCATCACCTTGTGTGTCCCGGCACGACACACGGCTCCATTAACTTCCCTGTGAGCGTCTCCGAGCTGGAAGGTGCATGAAGTCATCGTCAACATAGCCTTAGGTGTCAGACTAGTGCCCCAGCTGTTCCACATGTCAGACTTGTTGTCCTTTCTTTCCCAACTACTATTTCTTGGAGATTCAGAGCTGTTTACTTTATTCCCAGGCTGTAACTGGACAAATACATGATCTGTCCAAGCATAATATTTTCACACTAAAAAAATACCTCGAATCATAGAAGGCTGTGGATCAACAATATCTTCCCATTCCACAGCCTCCTTGCTTCCCCCCCCCCCCCACCTTGGAATGTGGTGAGAAAGGTTTGTGTTAGAGACTGGGTATCAGATGCTACTTTTTATTTCCCCCTGCACTGTTTTCTGTTTTCACCCCACAGCTCTCTATCTTTGCAGAGTAAATTAGAGGGATGCCATAAAGCAACCTCTTTCCTTACTCTGCTGTAGCTGCAATTATCCTGGTGGGATTTAAAATGAGGAGGAAGCCAATGGGAAACTTTGCAGTTGCATCAACACCAGGGAAATGAAAAGGCAACAACAACAACATCCCCTCCTCCTCCTCCTCCTGCTGCAGTGCTCTCACTGCTGTAGCTCGACAGGTGCTAGCCCCTGTGGGAGCACAACTGCAGGCAAGCCTCTGGAATCCAGACCTACTTTTTAATTAAACCTGGTTTTGAGACATGGAGTGGGGATGGCAGTAAAAAGGAGCCTGACCTTGTCAGCATTAGGACTAACAGCTCTTTAGCTGCCTGAGTGATGGCACTGGTGGGAGCATTTCTGCAGATGCTTTCCCCCCCTCCCCTCCCCGCCCCGCTGGCTCCGGAGCCCTTCACCCATTCGCACATCAGCCCTGGCAGCAGCTTCCTTTTGACACCTGGTGGCTGGCTGATGCTGCTTTCTCTGCTGTTCTGCCCTCAGATTGTTGCCCCTGCAGCAGGAGGAGATGTGTTCCAATGGCACTGGCTTGTTCAGCTGAGCTGCCTTTGCTGCTGCTGGCCCAAATCCCTGGCCGTTGGGAGTCCAACATTTTTTCAGTTAACGATACTATAAACATCACTTTTTGTTGCCCCCCCCCCCCCGCCCCGATTCTGGAGGACAGTAGTAAGTGCTTCAGTTACCTAAACAATCAGAAGAGCTCGCAGTTGTTTACAGGGTCAGCGTTTGCTGCGTCATTCCTGCACAATCACATCTGGGCTGACCTTCCAGGCCTAAACTTTTCAAGGGACAGAAAGGTCAGAGGAGTCCGAGGGAGTCTGTGCTGGGTAATCCTTCCAGCGATTTTCTGCCCTGAGGCTCAGCGGTGGGAAGGGGAACACTCGACTTCATAGACCTAATTACAGTCACTTAACCTCTCATTAAAATGAAAGGAGGCAATTTGTAGCACTCCTTGTGCTAACTCCTTCTGCAGGCTGAGGACAAGGTGTGGTTTCACCGTCTCTGACGACAGAGGCTTGAAATCTAAGGGGAAAAGGTTTGATGCTTAGGTCACTTTTTATTTTGGAAGGACTGGAGGGGTGATTGTCCTCTTGTAGTGCAGTGGTGAGGCCACACCACCGATACTGCCTTCAGGTTTGGGCCCCTCGCTGCAAGTGGTGAGGCCACACCTCGAGTCCTGTGTCCAGTTCTGGGCCCCTCAGTTTAGGAAGGAGGTTGACTTGCTGGAACGAGGACAACGAAGTTGGTGAGGGGTTTGGAACACAAACCCTATGAGGAGAGACTGAGGGAGCTGGGGCTGCTCAGCCTGGAGAGGAGGAGACTCAGGGGTGACCTTATCACTCTCTACAACTCCCTGAAGGGAGGTTGTAGCCAGGTGGGGGTTGGTCTCTTCTCCTAGGCAGCCAGCACCAGAACAAGAGGACACAGTCTCAGGCTGTGCCAGGGGAGGTTCAGGTTGGATGTTAGGAAGAAGTTCTATACAGAGAGAGTGATTGCCCATTGGAATGGGCTGCCCAAGGAGGTGGTGGAGTCACCATCACTGGAGGTGTTCAGGAGGAGACTTGCTGGGGTGCTTGGTGCCATGGGTTAGTTGTTTAGGTGGTGTTGGATTGGTTGATGGGTTGGCTGCGATGATCTTGAAGGTCTCTTCCAACCTGGTCTGGTTTATTCTAAATAAAGGTTTATTCTAAATAAAGAAGGACATTGAGGGGCTGGAGCAGGTCCAGAGAAGTGCAGTGAAGCTGGTGAAAGTTGGTCTCTTCTCCCAGGCAAGCAGCACCAGAACAAGAGGACACAGTCTCAAGCTGCGCCAGGGGAGGTTCAGACTCGAGGTGAGGAGAAAGTTCTTTACAGAGAAAGTTGTTAGCCATTGGAATGTGCTGCCCAGGGAGGTGGTGGAGTCCCCATCCCTGGAGGTGTTCAAGAGGAGATTGGATGTGGCACTTGGTGCCATGGTCTAGTCATGGGTCTGTGGTGACAGGTTGGACTCGATGATCCTTGAGGTCTCTTCCAACCTTAGTGATACTGTGAGACTGTGAGACTGTGATACTGTGAGCAGCTGAGGGAGCTGGGATTGTTCAGGCTGGAGAAAAGAAGGCTGAAGGGAGATCTTCTTGCTCTCTACAACCCACTGAGAGGAAGCCAGGCTGGGGATGGGCTCTTCCCCCAAGCAGAAAGTGACAAGACAAAAGGAAACAGCCTCAGGTTGTGCCAGGGGAGGTTTAGGTTGGACATGAGCAACAATTTCTTCCCCCAAAGGGTTGCCAAGGCCTGGAAGAGGCTGCCCAGGGCAGTGGTAGAGTCTCTGTCCCTGGAGGGATTGAAAAGTGGTGCCATTAGACTTCTGCTCCTGCACAGCTCTAATCCTTGCTTCAACACTGCTCCCATGTAGAACTGATTTATAGACATGGTCTTGTGATGATTGATGTGTTACATCATAGAACCATTAATGCTGGGAGAGGCCTTTAAAATCATCAAGTTCAACCAACAAGCCAGCACTGCCAAGTCACCACTAAGCCATCTCCCTCAGCACCACATCTCCATGGCTTTTAGATCTCTCCAGGGATGGGGCACTCCACTGCTTCTCTGGGCAGCCTGTTCTAGGGCTTGACAACCCTTTCAGGGAAGAAATTCTTCCTCACATCCAACCTAAACCTCTCCTGGTGCAACTTGAGGCCATTTCCTCTCACTCTGAGTTTTGTTCTTTGGGACACCAGCACCCACCTGGCTTCAGCCTCTTTTCAGGGAGTTGTAGAGAGCAAAATGATTATTATGGGTTGGTTTTTTTTTTTTGCCAGTGTCTCTTTCTTGCAGGGTTTTCTTTCAGCCCAGCTGTGCCAGGAAGGAGGATGCTCTCATTTTTCTCTCCCTTTCTCTGGGCTGTGTGCTAAGGTAGTGGTGCTGGCAGAACCTTCAAGGGAGGACCAAACCCTGACCTTTCTTAGAGCTGATTTCAGCTCCTGTGAGTTTTACTAGTTGTGCAGTTGGAAGGATGGCTGCTGAATGGCTTGCAAGAGCTAAACCAGTGAAGGAAAAATGCAAGTGAGTAAGACAAAGCCTAGCCTTTTGAGTAGGCCAACAGTTGGTGTCCTTAGCAGGCTGAAGGCAAGACAAAAGCCTGATGAGTGCGGTGGAAATTGAGTCGTTTGCTTTCTTTGTTAGGGATGTCATTCTGAGGGTGAAACCAGATCCTGGGTGCTGTGCAGAGGGGAGAACTTCCACAAAGGGGTTGAAGGGAAAGGGGCTGCCTAAAGGAGTGCCAAATCCTTTCCTTCCTCTGGTAGCCTCTTTCCTGAGAAGGTGGCATCTGAGCTGGACCCTCGGTAGCCTCTGGCTTGGGGTAGGAGGTGCTCTGAACGTATCACAGTCTCACAGTCTCACAGTATAACTAAGGTTGGAAAGGACCTCGAGGATCATCGAGTCCAACCTATCAACACAGACCCCATGACTAGACCATGGCACCAAGTGCCACGTCCAATCCCCTCTTGAACACCTCCAGGGATGGGGACTCCACCACCTCCCTGGGCAGCACATTCCAATGGTGAACTTCCTCCTCACCTCGAGTCTAAACCTCCCCTGGCACAGCTTGAGACTGTGTCCCCTTGTTCTGGTGCTGGTTGCCTGGGAGAAGAGACCAACCCCCGCCTGGCTACAACCACCTTTCAGGGAGTTGTAGAGGGCAATCAGGTCTCCCCTGAGCCTCCTCTTCTCCAGGCTAAGCAACCCCGGCTCCCTCAGCCTCTCCTCACAGGGCTGTGCTCAAGGCCTCTCCCCAGCCTTGTTGCCCTTCTCTGGACACCTTCAAGTGTTTCGATGTCCTTCTTAAACTGAGGGGCCCAGAACTGGACACAGGACTCAAGGTGCGGCCTAACCAAAGCAGAGTACAGGGGCACTATGACCTCCCTGCTCCTGCTGGCCACACTATTCCTAATGCAGGCCAGGATGCTATTGGCCCTCTTGGCCACCTGGGCACACTGCTGGCTCATATTCAGGCGGCTGTGGATCAGCACCCCCAGGTCCCTCTCTGTCTGGGAGCTCTCAGCCACTCTGCTCCCAGCCTGTAGCTCTGCATGGGATTGCCGTAGCCAAAGTGCAGCACTCGGCACTTGGACTTGTTAAATGCCATCCCACTGGATTCTGCTCTTTCCTTCACTAATGAGTTGAAGGGAAAGCAGCTGCCTAAAGGAGTGCCAATCCCTTCATTCCTCTGGTAGCCTCTTTTCTGAGAAGGTGGCATCTGAGCTGGCCCCTCAGTAGCCCTTGGCATGGGGTAGGAGATGCTCTGGCCAGCCCCGGAGCCCTTTCTGTAAGTCGATGCCTTTGGTATTTGTGGAGTTTTGAAATACCCAAGATGCAGGCTCCTTCTGAAAAGCAGCTACTGAGCATGCACAACAGCTATTTTTCATGCAGCTTTCATCACTCCAGAGGCTTGCAGCGTGGTATTACTGCACAGCATTGTTACTTCAGATTTATCAACCTTGGGTTCTCAGGGTGTCATGGCTTGGCTCTTGCCAATCGTGCCTGGCTGCTGGCCAGCAGCAGAATTGCTTCACAAAACAAGAGCTGGAAAGAGCCAACTTGTCTGTGCTGATTTTGATTTATGAGAAGACTCTAGATAGAGAGTGACATTTGCAGCTCAATATTTGACTTTCACCAGCCTGGAGCTGGGAGCTGGGAGCACTTTGATAAAGAGCTGAGAGAGGTTTGTCTGGTTTCGCCCCGGCCCCTGTGCGTATCTTCTTCTGAGGGGAGGGAGGGGGTTCTCTCTCCCCTCTTTTGACAATCAGAACTGTTTTGCAATGCTTGGTGAATTACCAGGGATGTTGTCAGTGTGCTTTAGGGACAGCTTTCCTTCATGCTTCAAGGAGGGAAGTGCTCTGCTCCTGGAAGCAGCCCAGAATGGAAGTGCTGCCTAACGAGAGCAGTCCTCTACTAGGCTGTTACCAGCAGAAATAGTTCTGGAGTTCTCAGTGTAGGTGGTGTGCCTGCATGTTAGCCTGCCTTGGTTTCTGACTTCTCCCACTAAAATGGCTTCCTCTCCAGGGCAGATGAGTCCTTTGAGTCATCTCTGTCTGTTCTGTAGGTACCACAGGGCTGAGTGACCTGCCCCCAGTGCAGTCAACACCAGTGGGGTTTTTGGTAATGCAAAGCCAGAAGCTTCCATGTGCTGAACTCATGGGCAGTGCTTGGCCTTGGGGGTGCTTCCTGCTGATGCTGCTGCAGGAGGATTTTCACAGAATGCCAGCTTGTAAGGGGCCTCTGGAGATCATCCAGTCCAGGGTACCCACAGCAGCTTGCCCAGGAGCACAATGCCCAGGTGGGGTTGGAATCTCTCCAGAGAGAGAGACTTCACAACCTCTCTGGGCAGCCTGCTCCAGGCCTCCAGCACCCTCACACCTAAGAATGTTCTCCTCATGTTCAGGTGGAACTTCCTGGGTTCCAGTTTGTGCCCATTGCCTCTTGTCCTGTCCCTGGGCACCACTGAAAAGAGTCTGGCCCCAGCCTCCTGCCCCTCACCCTTTAACTAGCTGAGCACTGCTCAGATCCCCTCTGGGGCTGCTCTTCTCTAGGCCCCAGGGCTCTCAGCCTTTCCTCTTCACAGTGATGCCTCAGGCCCCTCAGCATCTTTGTAGCCTCTGATGGACGCTCTCCCATAGTTCCATGTCTCTTTTCAAGTGGGGAGCCCAGAACTAGGCTACAGCTCAGGTATTGCTCAAGGACATCAACAGAGAGCCACTTTTTGTGCCTGAGAATGGAACTGTGCTCTGATTGTCACAGGACAGCTGCTCTAAGCATGTCTGTTGGTAATTTAAAGGCACAAAAGAGGTGGAAACCCCAGAGTGCACAGACTGGAAAGGAAAACCTTGATTTGTTCCAGTTGATCTTATCCAGGCTAGAATCAAGGCAAAGGCAATGTACACAGCAGCTCTCTTGTTGTTTTTGTAGTATGGTCAGGCTTTTAGGAAACCCCCAAGAAGTATGTGCTACAAAAACAACCAGAGCAGTGCTGGGCCTGAGTTGATGTTTCCTAGATTCTAGTCTGGATAAGCTCAACTGGGAGAAGTCTCCTCTTTTGCCTTTCCAGAGTGTGTATCCCTGAGGCTGAGATTCCTTCACACCTGTACATTACCAGGTGGAGTGTGTATGGCTAAAGGAAGCACTGCAGACATTCAGCTGGGTGAGGGGCAGGATGCTGGCTTTCCAGGCTTTCATTCTGGGCCCATTTCTGAGCACCCCCCCCAAATGTTGTGTGGTTAGCTGTGCTGTGGAAGGCTCTTTGGATCTCCTTTGTGGAAGTATTTCATAGCTGGGCCTCTTGTTTGGTTGTATTTGTGGGGCAAATGTGAGGAATGGCTGATCTGAGCAAGCTCAGCTCATTGTTTTCCTCTGAAGCAATTAAAGCATAGAATCATGGAATTGTTTAGGCTGGAAATGACCTTTGAGATCATTGAGTCCAACCATTAACTCAATACTACCAAGCCCACCACTAAATGATGGCTCTCAGCACCACAGCTACAGGGCTTTGAAACCCTTCCAGGAATGAGGACTCCCCCACTGCACTGGGCAGCCTGTTCCAGGCCTTGACAATATTTGGGGGGAAGAATTTGTTCCTCATGTCCAGTCTAAACCTCCCCTGGCACAATTTGAGGCTGTTTGCTTTTGTCTTGGGAGAAGAGACCAACCCCCACCTCGCTCCAGCCTCTTCTCAGGGGGCTGTGGAGAGTGACAAGGTCTCCCCTCAGCCTCCTTTTTGCCAGGCTGAACAAAATCAGTCCCCTCAAGCTGCTCCTCACCAGACAAGCTCTCCAGACCCTTCACCAGCTTTGTTGCCCTTCTCCAGCACCTCAGTGTCCTTGCAGTGAGGGCCCCCAAGGCACCACTGGTGACTGGCTGCCAACTGGATTCAACTCCGTTCCCCTCTGCTCTTCGGGCCCAGCCATCCAGCTAGGTTTTATTCAGCAGTGTGTCCACCCAAGCAAGCCAGGAGCAGCCAGTTTCTCTGGGAGGATGCTGTGGGAGCTTGTTTTTACTGTGGGAGGATGCTTTTGTTGTGATGTCTGCGTGCAATACTCTGCCAAAGAAGTTAACATATGGTAACGTTTGGGAGCGTCTTGGAGAGGACTTTCAGAGCTAGGAGCTATCAGTTGTGAGTTTCATTATGCAGAGTCCCACACAGCATGGAAGGGTGGATGCTGGGGAGTGTAATGAAGTTGTGCTCAGTGCAAGCCACTCAAAAGCAAGGAGGTGATGTGAATGGGATAGAAGGTTTCCCCAGCATAATGGTTTCCTGCTGCTGGATGGAAAGCAGAGCCCAAGCAAATGTTTCTTTTCCAAGTGGGAGACGTAGCTGTGCTGCTGATGCTGCTCTGCACTCAGCTGTCTGGTAGAGTGACTGATGCAGATGTAATCACTTTAATCTCATTAGTGATGGATTAGACAGATTGTTCCCACTGTAATTGTTTTATGCTATAGTCTTTATTCCTGCTGATAAGAGGCCTCTGATAGCTGTGGCTCTGGATTCCCACATTACACCCTCCAGGAACAGCTGCGAGCACTGCTGCCTCTTATCCTTCACTGAGATCTAAACAACTTCAACCACTGCTCATGGCCCCAGTGTTAACATCATGAATGCCTGCTCCATGGCTTTCCCCAGTGGTGTTGCTTTAATAAAATCCCTCCTTTTGCTCATCTGCCTTTTGCTGTGTGACTCAGCCAGCATCTCTGAGCTGCTTCAGAGTCGTTGAAGAAATGTCCATCCCTCTCCTGACCATTCGTAGAATCACTAAGGTTGGAAAAGACCTCAGAGATCATCAAGTCCAACCTGTCACCCAGCACCTCATGACTGCTGAACCATGGCTCCAAGTGCCACATCCAATCCCCTCTTGAACACCTCCAGGGATGGGGACTCCACCACCTCCCTGGGCAGCACTTTCCAATGGCTAACAACTCTCTCTGGGAAGAACTTTCTCCTCACCTTGAGCCTAAACTTCCCCTGGCACAGCTTGAGACTGTGTCCTCTTGTTCTGGTGCTGATTGCCTGGGAGAAGAGACCAAGCCCTTCCTGGCTACAAGCTCCCTTCAGCTAGTTGCAGAGAGCAGTAAGGTCTCCCCTGAGCCTCCTCTTCTCCAGGCTAAACAACCCCATTAACAAACTAGAAAGATGCCAGTGTCTGAATTAACACACTGAAAGGGGAAGCTGAAAGTCAGCCTCCTGGAGGGGGAGGGTTAGCTGTGTGCCTTGGGGAGAGGGGTGGAGAGAGATCTTGGGAGGTTGAGAGGTGCTGTTTTGCACTAGCTGGAAACCTGAGGGTGCTCTTCCCTCCTGAGCCTGTGCATCATGGCTGCTGCAGGGAGGCTGGAATGGCTCTCTGACCATTTGTTTTCTCTGTAGGGGCAAGGACAAACCTTTCAGTTCCCCAACCTCTTCCCAGAGAAAGAACAAGAGGAGACTCACTCTGTTGAGGACTACAAGAAATACCTGGAGAGAGAGAAGCAGAGGGAGAAAGGTGACCCCAGACGCGGCGGAGTCCCCGACTGGTTTGGACTCTGATGTCACGAGCCAGCTGCCTCCCTGCAGCCTCTGAGGGATTGTGATCAGCAGAGCTTGCACTCTGCCCTCCTTGTCCTGAGTGTTTATTGTTGAGCAGCCCTTGCTTGGGCCTGCTGGCTGGTTGGTTTTGGTTTGGTTCCTGCCTCTTTGTGCTGCAACAAGCTGGCCCTAAAGAAATAAAAAAGACAGGTAAAAAAAAATCAGGCTGCACCAGGCCTTTCCTGTGAGCTTATTGACTGCCTGAGAGGTGGAAGAGCTTCTTGTTCTCTCTGACTGGGAGACTGTCCTGTGCCTGCTTTCTTCCTGCTTCTGTGGGCTCTGAGTAGAAGCAGGAGGCAGTTTCCCAGGGTAAGTGTAGCTGGTATGGAATAAAAGGTCAAGATCAGTCAGGCAGAGGTGGGCATGAAGGTGTAGAGAGCTGTTGGGGGTGGACAAGAAGGTGGGGATAACTGGAGTGTAGGCTCAGGACCCAGGGTTTCCTTGTTGTCAGGTATTGTATCCTGTTACTCCATTGCAAAGTGACCTTTCCTTTCTTGGAGGTGTGTGTGCATGATCTGCTTGCACTCCTTGAAGGCTGGTGTGGCACTCAGAGACAGGGTTTACAGGCTGTGTGTTAACCCCCCCAGGAGCAGGAAGGAGCAGACAGAGGGTGTTCACAGTCCCTGCTTGCAGGGGGGCAGTGCAGGTAGTTCCTTCTGCAGCCAGCCTGCCCTAGGAACGCTCACTGGCAGGGCTGTGCTGGTATTGCTGCCCCTCTCCACAGCTACCTTGCAGTGCTGGCAAGAGTCCTGTGTGGCCACAGTTGTATTGGCCCAGAAATGCTCCTGCCAGTCTAGGCTGGTTTGTGCTCAAGACTAATAAATGGACTCTTTTTACTTTTCCTGGTGCTCCTCCCTCTGCTGACAGGTTGGTGATGGCAGGGCAGTGGTAGAACCTCTCTGGGCTTTCAGTGTTGCCACGTTCAGGCTTTTCATGTCCTGGCTCTGTGTCTGTTTCTCCTTGCTCTGAGGATGTATTTCCTCCTCGTGTTCTGCTGTTGTGGCAGAAGCTGCCAGGGAAGAAGGAGGAGGGCTAGGAAGGACTTCACCTCGGGCAGAGAAGGATGTTTCTGCAGGCCACTGGCTGTAGCTCCAGCACAGGCTGGGTTAAACGTGTGGCTGATGTCTCCCCGGCTTTTAACTGCTGCCACTTGGAGCAATTGGCAGGGTAGTGAATGAGCTCCTGCCTTGAATGCTTCTACCCGGGTGCTCTCCTTTATTGTTCTGTCTCTGAACTTCTTGTTTGGACAGCTAGCAAGATGTTTACAAGGAAACAGCTGCTCCCCAGAGAGGCAATCCAAGGAGGGTTTCAGGCACCCCCTCCTGTTCATTAGTCACCTCTTCCCCCTGCTACTTCCCTTCTGCACGACAGTCCCAATTCCTCTGCTGATTTGTGGCTTGCAAACCCAGGGCCTCTCCCACCCAACCCCCCTTTTTGTCCCCTTTCCAAGGGGGATCCTGCATGATTATCTGAATTAGCTGGTGCTTAGGGAGGGAGATGCTCTCAGAGAGGAGGAAGATAAGGGAGGATTTGCTTCTCCCAGCCTGCCAGCAGAGTTACCACAGGAGATGTGGAAAACTACTGACTTGACTGAAGGGAGTTCATGTGTTTGGCATCTCTGCAAAGCCAGCACTTGCAGGGCTTTGTAGTGACATCTGAAACTCCAGGTTAAGTCAGGAGCTGGCCTGCAGTTTGAAAGCAGGATGACTGGATTGGTCTGGACACAAGGGGCTCTCCTCTGCTGCTCATCCCTCCTTCTCCCCTTTCATAGGTGTTTTGTAAGGGGGCTGTTTCTCAGACTCTCTGTGGAGCTGATCCATGCTGGGGCTTTGTTCCTATCATTTCATGTTACAGAGTTTGCTCTTTTTCCAGAGAATCACAGGATGCTTTGTGTTGGGAGGGTCCTTTAAAGGTCATCTAGTTCAACCCTCCTGCAGTGAGCAGGGACATCTTCAACTAGATCAGGTTCCTCTTCACTTTGCCTTTGAGCTCACCTCTAGTACAGAATCATAGAATGTCTTAGGTTGGAAGGGACCTGAGAGATCATCTCCTCCAACCTCCCTGCCCCGGGCCTCTCATCTAGGCTTGGCTGCTCAAGGTCTCATCCAGCCTGGCCCAGGATGGAGGCATCTGCAACCTCTCTGGCCAACCTATGGCAGAGTCTCACCACCCTCCTGCTGCAGAACTTCTTCCTAAGCTCCAGTCTAACCCTGCTCTCTCTCAGCTCCAAAACATTCCTCCTTGTCCTGTCTGTAGACACCCTGATGAAAAGTCCCTCTGCAGCCTTCCTGTAGGATCATAGAATCATACAATCAGTCAGGGTTGGAAGGGACCACAAGGATCATCAAGTTCCAACCCCCCTGCCATGGGCAGGGACACCCCACACTAGATCAGGCTGGCCCGAGCCTCATCCAGCCTGGTCTTAAACACCTCCAGGGATGGGGCCCCAACCACCTCCCTGGACAACCCATTCCAGGGCTTCACCACTCTCATGGGGAAGATCCCCTTAGGTATTGGAAGGCAGCTCTAAGGTCCCCTCAGAGTACTCTCTTCTCTAGGCTGGGCAATCCCCTCTCCCTCAGCCTGTCCTCACAGCAGAGGTGCTCCAACCCTTGGATCATCTTTGAGGCCCTCCTCTGGGTTCACTCCAACAGCTCTGTGTCCTTCTTATAGTGGGGACACCAGACCTGGACACAGTATTTGAGGTGGGGTCTCACAAGAGCAGAGTGGAGGGGCAGAATCCCCTCTCTTGCCATGCTGGCCACACTCTTGATGCAGCCTAGGATAGGATTTACCCTAGAATCATAGAATGGTCTGGGTTGGAAGGAGACTCCAAAGGTCATCTAGTGCCAAGTTCTGGGCAATGCAGGCAAGTCCATCTTCTTCATCACAGTGAAGGTAACATGAAAATAACTCTAGTGCTGCCATGGATCTTTCTACCTGGTTGGTCAGCCTTGAGCAAGCAAAGAGTCAGGACTGGGGCAGGTCTGGAGGCCATACTCCATGTGTTAGGTGTAACAGGAAGAGGTACATTAACCATCAGCCTCTCTGCTTTCACTGTTACATCCTCAGGAGAGGTTGGAGTCACCACCTTCGCTGCTGGCATTGAGGACCCAAGCTGAGAGGAGTTTGATTTGCAGTCTCAGATAGGCTCTAGGTTGAGTGAGTATCAAAAGCCCCTGGGTAGCTCTAACCATGCTTTGCTGCTCTGTGGTTTCTTTTTCTGTGGGTGATTAATTTCTAGCTCATTTTCAAGACAGGTTTCTCTCTGGAGTGGCATAAAAAGGGAAGAAGTAGAGTGAGGACTGTGCCTGTATCTGTGTGAAGCTGCTGCAAGCAAGCTCTGGCAGATACACAAGCTGCTTAAGGGAGCAGTGCTACCAGCCAGCTGCCTCTAAAATTGTCCTCCTGTGAAATGAAGGTAAGATGAAAGATAGAAACTTCAAAGCCTAGAAAGGTTGGACCAGGTGACCCTTGGCCTCCCCTTCCACCCTGGCATTTTGTGCCAGCCCCTGACCCACCCTTGTTCTGTTGGAGAGCTCCTGATTGCCATGGGAGTGGCATCAAAAAGAGCTTGAGTTTTCCCAGCCCCTTCTTGGCCAGTGTTTCCAAGGAAGTGCCTGTGCTTCGTGTCTGGTGCTTCACTGCTTCCCAAATCCCACCCCCCAAAGTGCACAGGGCAGCTAGAGGATAAAGGAGGTCATAACTTGACTGTGAAGGCAGAGGCTGTATCCTCACAGAGTCACTGTGGTTGGAAGAGACCTTCAAGATGGCCCAGCCATAGATTCACAGAGTGGTTTGGGTTGGAAGGGATCTTCAAGATCATCTGGTTCCAACCCCCTGCCACGGGCAGGGACACCTCCTGCTAAAACAGGTTGCTCAAGGCCCTGTGGAACCTGGCAAGTCCAACCATTACCTAACTCTCCCATGGCAACTACTGTACCAGAGAGGAGGAGTACAGCAAGTGAGTGGTGAAACTGGGACAAAGACTCAGAGTTAGGTGAGTTTGTGCACTAAATTCTGCTCTTTTCAGCACATCCTGCTGTTTGCTTTGGGTGTTGCAGAGGCTCAGTGGATCTGGTGAGGTCAGAGGTGTCTCTCTACAACTCCCTGAAAGGAAGCTGGAGCCAGGTGGGGGTTGGTCTCTTCTCCCAAGTAACAAGCAATAACACAATGGGAAATGGCTTCAAGTTGTATCAGATGGGGTTTAGGTTGTTTAGGTTGGATATTAGAAGATACTCTCCCCCTCAGAGGGTTCTCAGAAACCCTGGAACAGGCTCCCCAGAGAGGTGGTCAAATCTTCATCCCAGAAAGTGTTTAAAAGAGGCAGAGATGTGGTGCTGAGGGATGTGGTTGAGCAGCAGACTTGACAGAATTAGCTAATGGTTGGACTTGATGATCTCAAAGTTCTCTTGCAACCAAAACCTTTCCATGATGCTGTGATTCTCTGGACTGGGACAAAGACTCAGAGTTTGGTGAGTTGTTTTGCTGAGCTGTGCTCTGTTCATAGAATCAGAGAACTGTCAGGGTTGGAAGGACCTCAAAGAGCAGCCAGTTCCAACCCCCCTGCCATGGCCAGGGACACCTCACACTACAGCAGGTTGCTCACAGCCACATCCAGCCTGGCCTTAAAGACCTCCAGGGATGAGGCTTCCACCACCTCCTTGGGCAACCTGTGCCAGTCTCTCACCACCCTCATGGGGAACAACTTCTTCCTCACAGCCAATCTCAATCCATTTCTATTTTTTCCCCATTCCCCCCCCCCAGTCCTATCACTCCCTGACACCCTCAAAAGTCCCTCCCCAGCTTTCTTGTAGGCCACTTTCAAACACTGGAAAGCCACAATGAGGTCTCCTGGGAGCCTTCTCTTCTCCAGACTGAACAGCCCCAACTCCCTCAGTCTGTCCTCAGAGCAGAGCAGCTCCAGCCCTCTGCTCATCCTTGTGGCTCTTCTCTGGACACCTTCCAGCACCTCCAGATCCTTCCTGTAACGGGCTCCAGCAAATCCTGCTGTGTGCTTTGGGTGTTGCAGAGGCTCAGTGGGTGTGGTGAGGTCAGCTGCAGCCCTGCTGTCCGAGGTGTGGAGCTGTCCTTGGCTGTGGAGCAGCCGCACCTGAGCGCCAGGGCTGTGCGCAGGCCTCGGAGCTGCCTTCCGCGCGGAGCGCAGCAGCGACTCGCGTGAGAGCCTGCCGCTCGGCGTGGAGCAGGGGAAGCCAGGTCCTGTGCTTGGCCTGCAGAGCCGTGCAGCTGCTGGCCCCTCTGACGCGCTCAGGAGAGCCTGGACGCAGATTCCCTTCCCCTCTCAACGTGTGTGACCCCCCCCGGCCCGCAGCGAGGCGCTGGACGCGGCCAGGGGTGCGCAAGCGATTGCGTCGGCCGCGCCGGCGGAGAACGGCGTCCAGCCCCGCCGAGCCCTGTCCCGGCAGCACCGGCACACTCCAGGGGCAGCACGCATTTGCTGCTGCCTTTGTTTGTTTGTTTGGTTTGCCTGTGTTTATGCATTCTTCAAACAAAGCCAGGATGGATTGCAGAGGCAGCAGAGAGGCTCTGGAAGCCTGGAAGTGAGTTTTGTGTTGCAGGTCGTGCTCGGCCTGCTGCGAGGGGCAGGCTGCTTGGTGACTCAGAGAGCTGTCAGGGTTGGAAGGGACCTCAAGGAGCAGCCAGTTCCAACCCCCCTGCCATGGCCAGGGACACCTCACACTACAGCAGGTTGCTCACAGCCATATCCAGCCTGGCCTTAAAGACCTCCATGGGTGAGGCTTCCACCACCTCCCTGGGCAACCTGTGCCAGGCTCTCACCACCCTCATGGGGAACAACTTCTTCCTATCTGTGGGGTGACTGCAGGGGGCACAGCTCCTGTGGCTTGTGACCATTTGTCACCTGAGCCTTGTTAGGTGACCTCAGAGTGTGCAAATGTTAGTCTTCACAGCTCCCTTGAAGTGGGAAGGCAAAAGTGCAGCTGAGCTGGTGAGTGGTTAGAAGCAAAGCTGTGGTAGCTGCTCCCACTGTGCTCAGCCTTGGTGAGGTCACACCTCAAATACTGAATTCAGTTTTGGGCCCCTCACTATGAGAATCACAGAATTAACCAGAGACCTCAGAGATCATCAAGTCCAACCTATTACCTAACACCTCCTGGCAACTAAACCATGCCTCCAAATGCCACATCCAAGCCTTTTTGAACACCTCCAGGGATGGGGACTCCACCACCTCCCTGGGCAGCACATTCCAATGGCCAATTACTCTTTCTAGGAAGAACTTTCTGCTCACCTCCAGCCTGAACCTCCCCTGGTGCAGCTTGAGACTGTGTCCTCTTGTTCTGGTGCTGGGTGCCTGGGAGAAGAGACCAACCCCCACCTGGCTACAACCTCCCTTCAGGGAGTTGTAGAGAGCAAGAAGGTCTCCGCTCAGCCTTCTCCAGGCTAAGCAACCCCAGCTCCCTCAGCCTCTCCTCCCAGGGCTGTGCTCCAGACCCCTCCCCAGCTTTGTTGCCCTTCTCTGGACACCTTCCAGCAAGTCAACATCTTTCCTAAACTTGAGAAGCCCAGAACTGGACACAGGACTCAAGGTGTGGCCTAACCAGTGCTGAGTACAGGGCAGGATGACCTCCCTGCTCCTGCTGGCCACACTGTTCCTGCTGCAAGCTGGTCCAACCTTTCCAGGTCACAGTAGTTGGGATGAGCTGGCTCAGCACCCTGTCCAGCTGAGTCTTCAAACTCTCCAGTGTAGGGGAATCCACTGCTTCCCCTGGGAGATGATTCCAATCTCCAGCCCTTCTCATGGGGGAAACGTTTCCTTCTGCAGCCCAGTGGCAATCTCCCCAGCAGTAACTTGTCCCTACCACCCCTGGGCTTTTCCATTCAACAGTTTGTTCCAGTTGTTAGCACTTCTGAAGGGCTGAAGTGGCAGGAGTAGGAAAATTTTGCTTCCTTTACTGTGGAAAAATGCCTTCATGGCCTGAGAATTCCCACTCTGTTCAGGTGATCCCAGTCACCCTGCAGTTGGGCTGGGGGCGTGGGGATTGGTTTTCAGGAAGCTTCTTTTGGTCTTCTGACTTCTCAGGCTGTGGGACAGACCCTGGCTTCTTCAAGCTCTGCTGTGTTTGTGGAACAGCTGCAGAGAGCAGTGAGGGCTGGAGAGGGGAGGTCTGGGGAGTGCAGGGGCTGGGGGTGAGGTGCACAAAGCCAGCTCTATTTTTGCTGGGAGGACTGGAAGCTGTAAAGCTGTTATCTTGACAATGCTGCTTTCTCCTCAAGGGCTGCTCAGGGTCCAATTTCAAACAGTTGTCTGAGAATGGCTTTCCAGGGTGGCTTCCATGCCAGGCCTGGTAGGTACCCCCAGCTAAAAAGGAACATTGTGATAATCCTTTCCTGACCTCCTGAGGAACAGGCACCATAAAATTCCAGGCCATTAGTTTCTGTGCCTAAGCCAGAAGCTTGTGGTTCAGCCTTACCTGGAATGGATTTCAAGGCTTGAACTTGACAAGCATGGCAGGGCACAGAGAATCACAGAATCAACCAGCCTGGGAAAGACCTCAGAGATCATCAAGTCCAACCTCTTGCCTAACACCTCCTGACAACTAAACCATGGCTCCAAGTGCCACATCCAATCCCCTCTTGAACACCTCCAGGGATGGTGACTGCACCACCTCCCTGGGCAGCACATTCCAATGGCAAATTACTCTCTCTGGCAAGAAATTTCTCCTCACCTTGAGCCTGAACCTCCTCTGGTACAGCTTGAGACTGTGTCCTCTTGTTCTGGTGCTGGTTGCCTGGGAGAAGAGACCAACCCCCACCTGGCTCCAACCTCCCTTCAGGGAGTTGCAATAAGGTCTCCCCTGAGCCTCCTCTTCTCCAGGCTAAGCAACCCCAGCTCCCTCAGCCTCTCCTCACAGGGCTGTGCTCCAGACCCCTCCCCAGCTTTGTTGCCCTTCTCTGGACACCTTCCAGCATCTCAACTTCTTTCCTAAACTGAGGAGCCCAGAACTGGACACAGGACTCAAGGTGTGGCCTAAGCAGTGCTGAGCACAGGGCACAATGACCTCCCTGCTCCTGCTGGCCACGCTGTTCCTGATCCAGGCCAGGATGCCCTTGGCCTTCTTGGCCACCTGGGCACACTGCTGGCTCATATTCAGCTGCTGTCAGTAGTCCCAGGTCCCTTTCTGCCTGGCTGCTCTGCAGCCACTCTGACCCCAGCCTGTAGCTCTGCATGGGGCTGTTGTGGCCAAAGTGCAGCACCTGGCACTTGGACTTGTTCAGTGCCAGCTTGTGGGACTCTGCCCTTCTGTCCAGCCTGGCAAGGTGCCTCTGCAGAGCTCTCCTACTCTCTAACAGGTTGACTCCTGCCCCGAGCTTGGTGTCATCCACAAATGATGGACTCAATCCCCTTGACCAGATCATCAATAAAGATACTGACTAGGACTGGGCCCAACACTGATCCCTGGGGGACACCACTTGTGCCTGGCTGCCAGCTGGATGTGGCACCATTCACCACCACTCTCTGGGCTCAGCCTCCAGCCAGAGGAAAGGTTCCTTGAGAAGGAAGCTGGGCCCAGCCAGAGTGCAGGGAAGTCAGCACCACCTTGTCATCTGCCCTGGGAATTTCTTGCAGTGGGTGTAATGGGGAAGAGGGAGCCTTGCTGTTTAGGAATGGTGTGTTTGGAGAGAGGTAATGCTTATAAATATTATTTTCTTCAAATGCAAAAGGTTTCAGGCTGCCTAGGATGACCTCCTGGCCGAGCCCTTTCTCTCTCACCCTGATGTATGGCTGTTTAGACAGGATTTGGCTCTCTGTGTACAGCAGGGCTTATCAGAGTGTGTGCTGCCGTGGTGCACACGCCTGGCTTGCAGAGTCACAGAGTAGCTTTGCCTGGGAGAGACCTTCAGGCTCATCTAGGCCAACCTTTGACCCAGCACTGCAGGGTCAACATTAAGCCACGTCCCAAAGGTCTCTCCAGAGCCTTCTCTTCTCCAGACTGAACAACCCCAGCTCTTTCAGCCTGTTCCCATAGGACAGGTCCTCCAGCTCTCTGGTCATCTCCAGTTCTTCAAATGGGAAGAGGAGGCTCAGGGGAGACCTTCTTGCTGTCTACAAATACCTGAAGGGAGGTTGTAGCTAGGTGGGGGTTGGTCTCTTCTCCCAGGCAGCCAGCAGCAGAACAAGAGGACACAGTCTCAAGCTGCACCAGGGGAGGTTTAGGCTGGGTGTTAGGAAGAAATTCTTCCCAGCAAGAGAGATTGGCCCTTGGGATGTGCTGCCCAGGGAGGTGGTGGAGTCACCATCCCTGGAGGTGTTCAGAATGAGACTGGCTGAGGATAGTTTAGCTGATTAGATGGTGCTGGATCATAGGCTGGACTCGATGATCTCGAAGGTCGTTTCCAGCCTGGTGAATTCTGTGATTCTGTGAACAGGAAAGGGAGTGGGCAGGTGATCCCCATGTAAGTGGGAGGAGGGAGAGAGGCCAAGGAGTTGCTCTGGATCATGTAGTGCGTTTCCTTTGGTTAGACGCTGCTGGGTGATAGGTTGGACTCGATGATCTCAAAGGTCTTTTCCAACCTGGTCTATTCTAGTTCTGTTCTATTCTATTCTATTCTAGTTCTATTCTATTCTATTCTATTCTATTCTATTCTATTCTATTCTATTCTATTCTATTCCTATTCCTATTCTGCTCTGCTCTATTTCAATTCAGTTATGTTCTATTCTACTCTACTCTACTTCTATTCTATTCTATTCTATTCTATTCTATTCTATTCTATTCTATTCTATTCTATTCTATTCTATTCTATTCTATTCTGCTCTATTTAAATTCAATTCAGTTCTGTTCTGTTCTACTCTATTCTACTCTAATTCTATTCTATTCTGTTCTGCTCTTCTCTGCTCTATTTCAATTCAATTCTGTTCTGTTCTACTCTATTCTATTTTACTCTACTCTTATTCCTATTCTATTCTATTCTATTCTATTCTATTCTATTCTATTCTATTCTATTCTATTCTATTCTATTCTATTCTATTCTATTCTATTCCTGTGAGCCTGTGTTGAAAACCTGGAGCTGGTGGAGGCCTCTTAGGTCACTCAGTCCACCTCCTCCCAGGGGGAGAGCCTGCTGCAGAGCGAGCTGTGCTGTGCCAGCGCTCGCACACATGGCGAGCCCCAGCGTGTGATGTGTCACAACAGCTGTCAAAGACTGGTCATCATACCCAGAGTCTTTAAACATCCTGTTTATCCTTGCAAGGAGGAACACTTGATTGAAAGATAAATACCAAAAAGAAAACCTCCCCCCCTCCCCCACCAAAAACCAAACCCCAAACAAAACCCCAAACCCAACCAAGCCAAACCCAAAGCCCGACCCAAACAACAACAACAACAACAGAGCCCAGCAGCAGCCAGCGCTGCAGGAGCAGCCTTGGCCCTGGGGCTAGCAGGCCCGAAGACAAAAGAAAAACAAACAAGAGGCTGGAGGCAAACACGTTGCCAGGCAGAGGGCAGATTTTTCAGAGGGAGTTAGGAGCTCAGCTTGTTTTGGCATGCTTGGAGGAGAGCAAACCAGCCGGGTGCCAGGAGGCTCGGGGCTGCCGCCTGCGCTCACGGGATGAGGGTGGGGAAGGAGGAGAGAGCTGTGGAGGGCTGAGGGGGGAATGGAGGACACTGGAGCCACCAGAAAGCTTTGTGCAGGGTCACCCTTAGGGCATAGTTTGCACATTGTTTTCCCTTTTTTTTTGCTGAGAAATTAAACATGCTAAGAAAAAGGGAGGGGGGGGAAGCCCTCTCCAAGTTGGCAGCAAAGTTTTGAGAGGCTTTATGTTTTTGGGGGATGTTCCCCCCCCCTTCCACCCCCCTCTTTCTGTTTGTTGTTCATTTGTTGCTGCAAGGGAGGTCTGTTTACTTTGCTCAAGAGAATGAGGGACCCAAGAGACAGTGCTCTGCATGCAAAGCTTTTGTGGAAGGGGCTAGGGGAAGAGGAGGGGAAGAGCTTCCAAGCCTTTTGAAAGAGCAGAGCTGAAAGAGTTTGGAGGCTGTTGCTGTAGCTGCTTTGCCCAATGCTTGGTGGGGCTGCTGCTGGTGTACACAGACATAGCTGGGCCATGGACTTCAAAGATGGGTCCTGCTGCTAAGGGCTGGGCAGGCAAATGTCTGCAGGGTGAGTGGGAGGGGGCCTGAGAAGCTCTAAGACTTGACTGGGTGCTGGGTATGAGCCAGCCTGTGTCTAGGTGGCCAAGAAGGCTACCAGCATCCTGGCCTGAATCAGAGCCAGTGTGTCCAGCAGGACTAGGAGAGGGATCAATCTCCTCCAGCTGGCACTGGTGAGGCCATGTCCTGAGTACTGGGTTCAGTTTTGGGCCCCTCACTACAAGAAGGGCATTGAGGTGCTGGAGCATGTCCAGAGGTGGGCAACAAAGCTGGTGAGGAGCAGTTGAGTGAACTAGAGTTGTTCAGCCTGAAGAAAAGGAGGCTGAGGGGAGCCCTTCTGACTCTACAACTCCCTGAAAGAAGGTTGGGGCCAGATGGGATTCAGTCTCTTCTGAATAGCAAGTGATGGAACAAGAGGAAACAGCCTTGGGTTGGGTGGGGAGGGGCTAGGTTGGATATTACAAAACCCTTTGTCCCCAAAGGGATGTCAAGCCCTGGAACGGGCTGCCCAGGGCAGAGCTGGAGTCCCCACCCCTGGAGGGATGTCCCTGTGGTGCTGAGGGACATGATGTAGTGATGGCCTGGCAGTGCTGGCTTAATGGTTGACCCTGATGATCTTGGAGGTGGTCTCCAACCTTAGTGATTCTGTGAGTCTCTGTCGAAGCTGTGAGTAGCTGACTCTCACCACAGTGGCCCCAACTCTGCCCACAGGCCCTCTGCTGGCCACTTGTTTTCAAACCAGAGGTGGTCCCACTCTCTCCTACCACCTCCCTGTTAACCTTCTCAATGAACTGGCCCTGAAGTTTGGGGTGAATTCACCCATTGCAGCTCTTCATTCCAGGGAGTCAGTGTTTTCCAGAGCTGTGTGCAGCCTGCTGCTGCTGGTGCTGCTCTTTGTTGGGTGAGATGACCCAAGAGTCAGCTTCTGAACGCTTCCATTTCTCCAGCTGAGCTTCATAGTGGTTGGGACCTGACTGGAGATCCAGCAGAAGGAAGGGGACTGGAGATCTGCATTACTTCTGCTTCCTGGCATCTCAGAGGATGAGGCCAGATCCTCCTCACGTCTGGAACAGCTGAGAAAGGGCAGTGGGAAGAAGACTAAGGATGCAAGGAGGGTCTTTAGGTTAAGAGATGGGCACAGGGTCAGCTTCTTCTTCTATCTCCATCAGGAAAGCTGCTCAGCCATCCCAGGACAGCTTCCTGTGCTGTAAAGGATCTCTTAAATCCTGGGACACACCATGTTGTTTTGACCACTCATCTCCAAGAGAAGGAGAGGAACTTCAGGAGCTGGCTCTGGCTGTGCAGGAAGCAGTTTGGCCACAGTGGTGTTAGGGCCAATGGTTGGACTCTGTGGTCTTAGAGATCTTTTCCACCTCCATCAAAGAGACCCAGACCCAACAAAACCCTCCTGTGAAAAGAGACTGCAAATATTCATCCTGGAGGAGGAAAAGGCAGCATGATCAGAGATGAGCTACCCAGAAGTACCTCTCCTGCTGCTGAATGTGAGTGGAGACTGTCAGTGGGACCCAGAAGAGGGCAAGACAGAATCTGACAGGGAAGTGTTTTCACTCTGCGTTGAGTTGGATTAGTGTTGTGCAATTCTTTGCCACAAAGTCTCAGGGCCAAGAGCTTTGTTGGACACAGACACACTCTGGCTGTGTCTGTGGATAACCAAGATATCAAAGATGTGAAAAGAACAAGAGGTTTTGGGAAGCTGTCAGATCCACATGCGTCAAGGCCCAGGCTGACTGCAGCAGATGGGGGTGGGGATAGGAAGAGACTGATTTCCTTAGGAAGCAGAAGTGCCTGCGAGCTGGCTCCTGCAGGGTTGCTTTTTCCTGACCTCTGGATCAGCCTCTCTCATGTTGCAGAATCCCAGCTGAGGTGGAGCTGAGGGAAGAGGGCAAGCCTGGCAGCTGTCTTGGCCGTGGCACTTCCAGCTGTGTGGCAGAGCACCTTCTGCGCAGAATGCAGCCTGGGGTTGGAAGGGACCTTGGAAGCTCATCCAGTCCAACTCCCCTGCAGTCAGCAAGGGACATCTGCCACTAGAGCAGGTTGCTCAGAGACCCAAACCTAACCTGGAATAGTTCCAGGAATGGGACATCTCTCAGCTCTCTGGGCAACCTGGGCCAGGGTCTCACCACCCTCATTGTCAAAAACATTTCATCTTTCTCTCCCTCTTTCAGTTCAAGCCCTCCCCCCTTTGTAATACACAGGTTGATGAATACACAGGAAGGGAAGGGAAGGGAAGGGAAGGGAAGGGAAGGGAAGGGAAGGGAAGGGAAGGGAAGGGAAGGGAAGGGAAGGGAAGGGAAGGGAAGGGAAGGGAAGGGAAGGGAAGGGAAGGGAAGGGAAGGGAAGGGAGGAGGGGAGGGGAGGGGAGGGGAGGGGAGGGGAGGGGAGAGGGGAGGGGAGGGGAGGGGAGAGGAGAGGAGAGGAGAGGAGAGAAGAGAAGAGAAGAGAAGAGAAGAGAAGAGAAGAGAAGAGAAGAGAAGAGAGAAGAGAATAAGAGTGGAATAGAATAGAGTAGGAGTAGAGTAGAATAGAATAGGAGTAGAATAGAATAGAATAGAATAGAATAGAATAGAATAGAATAGAATAGAATAGAATAGAATAGAATAGAATAGAATAGAATAGAATTAGAATAGAATAGGTCACAAGAGGCCCTGCTCCCAAGTCTGTCCCCAGCTTTCTGATCAGCTCCTTTAATCACTGCAAGGCCACCAGGTGGTCTCCCCAGAACCTTCTCTTCTCTAGGCTGAGCAATTCTCTCAGTGTCTCAGTTGTGAATGTCTGGATTCCCCCTCTGATAGAATGGTCAGTTCTGGAAGTCAGGAGAGCAAACTTTCACTTCCAGGCTGTGTTCAGCTGAACTTGGGTCAATCCCTTACACTTCTCTTTGTTTAGTGTCACTGAAATTATCTAGGGGTGATCAGTCTGCCCCCACTTGCCTTTGTGTCTCACATTTAGGGCTCCTTAGTGAGAAGTGCCCCCCTCCATTCCCTCTAGTGCTGAGTGAGACACAAAATATTGACACACTGAGACTGAAGGATGATTTCATCATTTGCTTTTTGTTTGGTTTTGGGGTGTTGGGGTTTTGTTTATTAACCACCCCTTTAACTGTCTGGAGAAAGTATTTTGGGAGCTTTGAGCACCTTAGAGCCATTTCTGTTCAACAACAACTCCTTAGCAATGAGAAAGAAAGAAGGAAAGAAAGAAACAAAAAAGCTGTTGATTTTCATTGTATTTTCTTTTCACTGCTTTTAATAGCTATAAACAACCTCTCTGTGGAGCCTGTCTTGAACCTTGTGACCAGCTGGGTGAGGGGGCCTTGGTATCAATTTCAAGCCTGTGGAGAGGAGAACATAACAGGTCCCTGACTGCTCCAGCCACTTCCTGCCTTGCCAAGGAATGCTGGAAACAGAGGTCATTATTGCACAAGTAATTAAAGGTTCATCAGCCCTACCTCTCTGATTGCTTAAGGCCATTGTAGTAAGGGACAAATACTCCTGCTTGCCCACTGTTATTTGTTTTCTGCTTGCTCTGTTTTTCTTGGCTTGAGGAGAGGAATTATGAAGACTCTTGAGTAGGATCTGGGAGTGCTGCAGGCTAATGCATTTGGCTGTGGCCCTCAGTGTGTTGTGGAGCACTCTAGTACTGAGGAGTGGAGTGTCTTCAGGACCCCTTCTCTCCCCCCCAAATCCAGACACCAGAGAGATGGAGCTCAAAACAGCAGGTCCAAGCTGCCCACACCCTGGTGCAGGGCTTGGAGATGTCTGGAAGGCTGGGCTGGAGTGGCTTTAGGAGACACAGACTAGTACTGAGGAGTGGAGTGTCTTCAGGCCCCCTTCTCTTCCTGCCTCTCTCCCCCAAATCCAGACACCAGAGAGATGGAGCTCAAAACAGCAGGTCCAAGCTGCCCACACCCTGGTGCAGGGCTTGGGGGTGTCTGGAAGGCTGGGCTGGAGTGCCTCCTGCTCTGGCTTTGGGAGACACAGGGGTTTTCCTACAGCTGAGCTGGGCTCCAAAGCCATGAGACTGGTTTCTAATGGGAGGGTTTCCCATGGGTTTTCTCAAAGGGCTTCTTTCCTCTTTCTGTGGCTTGGACTCTGAAGTTCACATTCTGGGCATGTTTCTTCTCCATCAGAGTATGCAAGAAGTGACTTTCTTTGTCTTTTGAACAGACACCGAGGCCCACATGTGGGCAGAGGCCTCTTAATGGGGGGAGGGGGGGGAGGGAAAGGCAAGTACCAAATATTGTGAGTCTGGCAGACTCAGAGGAGCAGGGCAGACTGAGCCACCCACCCTTTAACCATCTGTCCCTTGAGATCTGCAGAGTCTTTCATCTCTGGGGAGTACACCCACAGACATGGGAAGTCGTGTTGCTGTCCTCCAGCTTTCCTCTCTGTGGATGTTGATCATCACCACCGCCAGAGAGCCCAGGCCCCCTTGCACTGCCTCTCCTTGTGCTTCAGGAGCAGTGGAAGGAACACCTGACAAGGAAGGGAGGGTTGGCTTTCAGAGAATCCCCTAGGCTGGAGAAAACCTTGCCATCATCAAATCCAACTGCTGACCCAGCACTGCCAGGTCACCACTGAACCACAGCCCTCAGCACCACATCCACACAGCTTTGAAATGCCTCCAGGGATGGAGACTCCACCACTGCCCTGGGCAGCCTGACCCAGGACTTGATAATCTTTCAGGGGAAGAAATTGTTCCTAATGTCCAACCTAAACCTCCCCTGGCACAACTAGAGGCCAGTTCCTCCTGTACTGTCACTTCTGGGGAGAAGAGACCAAACCCTGCCCTGTCTCCAGCCTCCTTTCAGGGAGTTGTAGAGAGCCAGAAGGTCTTCCCTCAGCCTCCTTTTCTTCAGGTTGAACCATCCCAGTTCCCTCAGCTGCTCCTCACCAGCCCTGCTCTCCACACCCTTCAGCAGCTTTGTTGCCTTTCTCTGGACCTGCTCTAGCACCTCAGTGTCCTTCTTGGAGTGAGAGGCCCATCTGCCCAGTGACACCAGGGGTGAACCTCACAGTATGGCTGGTACAGGGTGAGCATCTCCCTCCCCTCCCCGGCAAGGTACCAGGGGACTGCCCTTGGGCCGTGCTTGCTGTCTGCACCCTGACAGCCACCTTGTTGCTGAAGATGGCTTGCCCCAGAGAGCCTGGCTGCTGGGGCTTGGCTGGAGCAGCTCAGGAACAGCTTGAAGGACACATGTTGAGTAGGCAGATGGAGCAAGTGATGGAGATGATCTGAAGAAGGAGAAGTGTGGGGTGAGGAGAGCAGGGAAAGGGCAGCTGTGTGGGTGACCCTGTGGGAGTGGGGAAGGGCAGTGACTGACCTCCAGAGGAGTGAGGAGCCAGCACTAGAGCGGCCTGAAATCAGCTGAGGCAGAGGAGGGCTGGTGGGCTGGTGAGGGCTGGCAGAGCTGAGGTTATGCTCTGTGTGTCTGGGGGGGAGGCCAATCACTCTGTGGTCAGGCTGCAGAGCCTCTCTAATCCACGGCCTCGGTGCCGGCCGCCGCCCGGGATGCTCCAGCGGAACTCCACCGCTGAGAGGGGTCCCAGGGCACTGCATCCTGACACGTGAGCACAGCCCCCAGGCCTGACAGCAGACACTGCCTGGTGGCCTGCTTTGGATTTGTGCTTCCCATATGGGATCACTTTTGCCCTGTGCTTTATTTTTTCTTAATAGCGTTTTTCCTAGTCATAATAATCAACATTTCCCTGCCCTCCCCCTCCGCTCCTCCCTTCATCTCTCACAGCTGGCTTTCATTGGGTTCAGCCCTGCAGATGCTCCTGCAGCCCAAGAAGCAGGGGGCAAAGGTTCTCTTCCTTTTCAGAGCCAGCAGACAGCCTCGCTGGAGGGCCGGGGGGGAGGCCGGCGTGCTCCCAGACCGGCCAGCTCTGCCCTGTGGCCTCCACCAGCCTCTTGTGCATCTGGTGAGGTTTGCCAAGCTGCCAGGTAATGTCTCTGCTGAAGGCCTTGTGGAGGAGCTCACAAGGTGGTGGTGGTGAGCGTGCCCCTTCTCGTGCGCTGCTCAAAGCCAACCCTTCTGCTTGCAGGCTGCGGGCAGGCAGGGCCAGGGCGCTTCTGGGATCTGCAGAGAGCTCTCCAAAGCTGCCTCATGTCTGTGTCTGTGCCATCAGGCTTGCTGCAGCCACAGCCACCTGTGTCTGACTGTGCAAGGTATGTGGTCCTCTGATACAGGACATGAGGAGCCCACACAACCCAAAGGAGCTGGCAAAAGCGCAAGCGGGATGGATTGGTGTGAGAGAAAAAGGACTGAGAGAAGAATGTGGACAGGCACCTGACAAAAATCATCCAAGGAGCTCTCCCACGAGGCCAGGCTGAGAGACTTGGACTCTTTCAGCCTGGAGAAGAGAAGGCTCTGGGGAGACCCCCTGGTAGCCTTTCAGTGCTCGAAGGAGCTGATCAGAAAGCTGGGGACAGACTTTGGAGCAGGCCTCTTGTGACAAGATAAGGGGTGAGGGTTTGAACTAAAAGAGGGAGAGAAGGAAGAAATGTTTGACATTGAGGGTGGTGAGACCCTGGCCCAGGTTGCCCAGAGAGCTGATAGATGTCCCATCCCTGGAAGCATTGCAGGCCAGGTTGTCTGGGGCTCTGAGCAACCTGCTGTAGTTGCATATGTCCCTTGCTGACTGCAGGGGGATTGGACTGGATGAGCTTCAAAGGTCCCTTCCGAGCCAAACCATTCTGTGAGTCTGTGATTTTTTAGGGCATGAGTCAAGCACAGATCACGTGGCAGAATGGAGAAGGGTCCCCTCAGAAACAACCTAATCCTCAGCTGCCTGATGTGGGGTTTCTAGCAGCTTCCTTCAGAGCAGCTTGTGCTGGTCAGCGGCGGAGCCGGGCGGCGGCAGTGGCCGTGCCGCTGCGTTACGGCTGTGCCTGCATTCCAGGCACCATCCAAGGGAATGAGCCACACAGCGTTGCACAAGAGCAAAGGAAAGTAAATGTTTACAGGCAGGACGCACATTTCAGCTTGTTACATGTTCCTGAGCAGTGAAAGAAATGAAACAATAATTAAAACAGGTCCCAAGTCTCAGTGTGGATCTTGGCTTGCGGCGCAGCCCTCTTGGAGCGCTGCCTCCCTCTGATCCCAGCCCGAGCACTACCACTGGGCCTGCTCATCCAGGTCAAGGTCTTTCCAGTTACACCAAGTACTTCATCTTTCTGAGAACTGCAGAAGCTTTTTGGTGAGGCTTTGTGGCTTCTGATGGGTTTGAGGGCTGGGACTTTCCCCCCATGCATGGCAGCAGTCCTGCAGGGATCTCCCCAGTTGACAAAGAGATCCTAGAATCACAGAATAGTCAGGGTTGGAAGGGACCTCAAGGATCAGCCAGCTCCAACCCCCTGCCATAGCCAGGGACACCTCACACTACAGCAGGTTGCTCACAGCCACATCCAGCCTGGCTGCAAACACCTCCAGGGATGAGGCTTCCACCACCTCCCTGGGCAACCTGTGCCAGGCTCTCACCACCCTCATGGGGAACAACTTCTTCCTCACATCCAATCTCAATCTACCCATTTCTAGTTTTGCTCCTTTCCCCCCAGTCCTATCACTCCCTGACACCCTCAAAATTCCCTCCCCAGCTTTCTTGGAGCCCCCTTCAGATACTGGAAGGCCACAGTTAGGTCTCCTGGGAACCTTCTCTTCTCCAGACTGAGCAGCCCCAGCTCCCTCAGTCTGTCCTCATAGGAGAGGAGATGCTTGCCTTGGGTCTCCAAAGTGTGACTGTGGGAGAAATTATAGATGGATTTATTCCCAAGAGGGGAGGGTAGAGAAAGTAGAAAAGCAGGAGAGAAGTGGACACTGAAATGCTTTCTTCCTTCAATTGTCCCCTTTTAAAGGTCTGGCTTGCCTTGGTGTGCATTCAGGGGAGCAGTCAGGGTGCAGTGAAGGAGATGTAGTGAAGGGCTCTGCTGGAACACCTGCCAGCTGTGCCAGGAAGCCAGCCTGAGGAGGCACCTCTGCATTCTGCTCTGACCACACCTGGAAGGCTGGGATGTCTCCCTGTGGTGAGCCAGGTGGGTGGAAGGGAGGAGAGGACTGCTGCTCTGGAGGGAAGTGGAGGGATGAGACGGAGGGGGAGTTGTTCTGTGTGAAAGGGGTGAAGCAGTGGAGCCTTTTTCCTTAAGGCAATGGGGAGAGAGTGGAGAGGTGACCGAAACGCCCTCCCTCGGAGGTGCTCTGTGGGTGACGACACCTCCTTCCAAGCTGTGGAGCATTGTCTGGGCCTTCACACCAAGAGCAGCACTTATGTCACCTGCAGGCTTGTCCTTGGCAAAGGAGAAAGGCCTCTTGAGTAATGCTCAGCCCACTCTGCACATGGCAGAGGCAGACAGAGCTCCCCGCACGCGTTGCGCCGCTCTCGGGCGCAAACTGCGCATCCACTGATGAGCCACAGGCCGGGCTGCTGACTCACTCCCATCACTTTCCTTGGTTGTCTCACTTAGAGCAGTGAGCTGGCCAGATATTATTCATTTGGACTTGAAATAATAGCTGGGATGGCTACAGGAGGTGTAAGTGGAACAGAGTGAAATCTAGAAGGCGTAAGGTGAACCCGAGCAGCGGGCTGGCTGAGAGCACACCTGCAGCACACTGCCCACACCTCGAGCAAGACAAAGGTCCTCAGCCACTGCTGAGTCTGCAGATAGGTTGGATTTGTTGTTCAGGTTGTAATATCATAGGATCAGGGGATGTTAGGGGTTGGAAGAGACCTTTGAAGATCATCAAGTCCAACCCCCCTGCCAGAGCAGGAGCATAGAATCCAGCACAGGTCACACAGGAACACATCCAGATGGGGCTGGAAAGGCTCCAGAGAAGGAGACTCCACAACCTCTCTGGGCAGCCTGTTCCAGGGCTCTATGACCCTCACAGTGAAGAAGTTTCTCCTCCTGTTGTGGTGGAACCTCCTGTGCTGGAGTTTCTATTCATTGTCCCTTGTCCTGTCCCAGGGAGCAAGTGAGCAGAGCCTGTCCCTGTCCCCTGCCTCCTGCCCCCCAGCCCTCAGAGATCTATGAACATTTATTCAATCCCCTCTCAGCCTTCTCCTCTCCAGACTAAGCAGCCCCAGGGCTCTCAGCCTCTCCTCACAGGGCACATGCTGCAGGCCCTCAGTCATCCTGGTGTTGGCTGCTGCTGTCCAGGGGAAAAAATTCACTCTTGGAGAACTTTTGTTTTGTTCAAACTTGTTGTTCTGAGCTGCCAAGCACAGATTTTCCTGCCAAGCCAAATGGTGCTGGTGGAAATGTTTCATAGTGGTAGCCACCAGTGTGCTTTGCTTGATGAGGCATTGGGGGGGTTGTTCTTTCTGCATGGAGGCAAAGCCAACCAGGAGCTGCAGTTGTGCATTAGGGAAGATTTATGGCAAAGAGAGTTATTCTCCAATCCTCTCCTTCCCCCCAGAGCTGCCCCTTTGCCTCCCCTCCCACCCCATTTCCCCCCTTTTGCCCTCAAACCCACAGCACCTGGGCTCTGCTGGAGTCTCCTCCCACCCCAGCTGTGGCCACTTGGCCCTCCCCACCCACTCCCCTATTTAATCCCCGCCAGGAAGGGCAGCAGCCCCCAGCTGAGCCCCTCGGGGCTGGAGGATCCTCCTCTGATCTCAGGTGAGTGCCCCTGGAGCACCCTGGGTGATGGTGGTGGTGACAACAAAGGCCGGGGGGCCTGGTGGCCCCCCGGTTGTTAGGACCAGCATTGCTGACTGCTCCAATCTCCCCCACGGGTGCTGGCTGGGGCTGAGCTCCTCTGGGTTGTGTCTTGGCCCTGGCTCTGGGATGGGTGCAGAAAAGGTGGTAGGGGAGCAGGAGCTGTTTAGGCAGGGTGGAGGATGGAGTAGAGGGAGCAGGAGCTGCTTTGGGAAGATGAAGGGGAGTGGTGGGGGGGGACAAGGACCTGGTGGCCCCTCAGTTAGGTAGAAGAGCTTAGTGACTGGGGAAAAGAAACATGGAGAGGCCACCTGCACTTAAAATGACTTTATCCAGCCAGAGGGCAAGTAGACCAAAAGCCAAGGATTTCACAACCTTGAGAGAGCTCACTAACAGTTTCTGAATTGAAACTTTTCCTGGGGGATGGAGATATCTTTATCTAGATAGAGATACTTCAGTCATTCTAATTAGATTATTGAAGTATCTTCCCTTCATGAGTCCAATAGGAAAATGTGAGGGGGGGGTGTGTGGAAAAAAGCCTACAAAACACTACAGGAGAAATGCAAACCACTTTTTGTACCTAGGGACTCTTAGAGTGATTTAATTTGGGGTTGTTGTGGAGTTAGTGCCTGTCTCCTACCAAAGAAAATGTCAAACAAACCTTGGGGGTGTTACACAAGGAGTACATTGAAGGGGTGGCAGCTCCATGGCCTCTTGGCAGCTTCATAGGATGATTTAGGTTGGGCCTTAGAGGTCATCTAGTCACAGCCAGGGGGCTTAAAGATTATGTAGGTCCAAACCCCCGGCCATGGGCAGGGGCACCTTCCACTAGCCCAGGTTGCTCAAGGCCTCATCCAGCCTGGCCTTGGACACCTCCAGGAAGGGGACATCCCCAGCCTGCCTGGGCAGCCTGTTCCAGTGCCTCACCACCCTCTCTGTGAAGAATTTCTTCCCAATCTCCAGCCTAAATCAGCCCTGGTGTGACAAAGCCACCTGAAGGCCTTGCTGTTAGGTTGGACTTGAAGGTCTCAAAGGCCTTTTCCAACCTGGTTTATTCTATTCTAGGGAGAAACACTGACTTTTCTAGCTGGCAAGTTGCTTCTGTGCAATGTTCTGTTAGATGTTTTCTCTGTCCTTGGGGCAAGCCAGGTCAGGGCTGAGAACTGCTGGACTGTTCTGAAAGCAAATGAGAAAAGCTTGAGTTAAGTCAAGGGGGGACAAAAACTGCCCCCTGGTTCTTGTCAGTCCCTAAGTTAGGAAGCTCCTGCTTACTGCAATGATGATGACCTTTGGGGGTCCCTTCCAGCCTGCACCAATCTATGGGTCTGTGACTGAAGAATTGTGTAGTTGTATTCTTCCTGCTCAGAAGCAGCTGAGCACCAGCTCTTCCAAGTCTCTGTGTGGCTACATCTCCATAATACCAGTGGCTTTTCGCAGCATCTTATTAAGCAGCTGGCCAAGAAGGCCAACAGCATCCTGGCTTAGGTCCAAAGCTGTGTAACAAGCAGGTCTGGGACAGGAATCATTCCCCAGTACTTGGCACTGGTGATGGCACACTGGTTTCAGGTTTGGGTCCCTCAGTGCAAGGACACTGAGGTGCTGGAGTGGGTTCAGAGAAGGGCAACCAAGCTGGGGAAGGGCCTGGAGAGTAGGGCTGGTGAAGAGCAGCTGAGGGATCTGGGGCTGTTCAGCCTGGAGTAAAGGAGGCTCTCAGTAACTCCCTGAAAGGAGGCTGGAGCCAGGTGTGTGTGTGTGTGGTCTCTTCTCCCAAGGAGTGAGTGGCAGGATGAGAGGAAGTGGCCTCAAGTTGTGCTAGGGGAGGTTTGAAAACTTTTTTCACAGGAGGAGTGGTAAGGCCCTGGAGCAGGCTGCCCAGGGGAGTGGTGGAGTCACCATTCCTGAAAGTGGTGTAAGAAGTGTGGATGCGGTGCTGAGAGCCATGGCTTAGTGGTGGGCTTGGCTGTGCTGGGCTAACAGTTGGATCTGCTCTTGGAGGTCATGTCCAGGCTTTATCATTCTTGGAGATCTCTTCCAACCTCTGTGACTCTACTGGTGAGGAAAACACACCAAGAGAAAACTTGATCACTACTATAAACACTTCTTGTTCTGGAGCATGTAGGGAGTTCAGCCTGGGCTTTAAGGTCCTAACCCTAGCCCTGTGGCTGCTGAGGTGAAGTTGTTGGGCTTTTTCCCTTCTCTCTTTCCCGTTGAAGTTTGTGTGGCTAGTAAAAGAGATGGGCCTGCTAACACCTGGAGAAGAGGAGGCTCAGGGGAGACCTCATTGCTCTCTACAACACCCTGAAGGGAGGTTGTAGCCAGGTGGGGGTTGGTCTCTTCTCCCAGGCAAGCAGCACCAGAACAAGAGGACACAGTCTCAAGCTGAAACTATCACACTGCTCCAGGGCAGGCTTAGGCTGGATGTTAGGAAGGAGCTCTTCCCAGCAAGAGAGATTGGCCATTGGGATGTGCTGCCCAGGGAGGTGGTGGAGTCACCATCACTGGAGGTGTTTAAGGAGAGCCTGGCTGAGGCACTCGGTGCCATGGTTTAGTTGATCAGATGGTGCTGGGTGATTGATTGGACTCCAGGATCTCGAAGGTCTTTTCCAACCTGGTTAGTTTTGCAGTCTGTACTCTATTCTCTATCTCTCTGCCTACCAAACCCTCCCTGTCCAGGTTGGTTGGTCTCGGTGGGGCAGTGCAGTTGGCCGCTGGCAGGGCGGCAGCGGCAGCTTGGCTGGGTCGGGTGGGTTGGGTTTGCTGCTTTGTTGACCAGAGTGCTCGACACAAAAGCTATCGTTCTGGGGAGGGGAGGGGGGTTGAGTTCCCTTGTGAAGTCCTTTCAGATGCTTGGACCTCATTTTCAGTGACAATAGGAACATTCCTTGCACAATGCTGATGTAATGAAGTACGTGCTGCTGGAGGTGAAGAGAGTTATTCAGCGACCCCTCCTTGTCGGCGTTCGGCGACGTGTCTTCAGCGGGGTTTGGGGGGGATTTTTTCCCCCTCCCGGTCCCTCCAACTGCCAGCTCCATCACATCGCACCACACAGGCTTGCCACATTAGTCACATTTTTGACAGTGGCTCACGCAAGAGGCAGCTCTCACAGGCAGCAATCGTAAAAAGCCTTCAAGGAGTTGCCGTGAGTCGCGAGCGAGCCCCCGAGCCTCGGCGGAGCAGATGGAGCCTGCCGAGCAGTGACTTAGGAGGTCTGCAGCACAGCTGTGTTGACACGGATTAGAGACAATCAAAACTGTATATAAAGTGCATGCCATCGCTGCAGTTTGAAGCATATTGCTAACATTTAATGAAGTATGTAACCTTATATGGTTCCTGGAGCCGGGCGCCGGAGCTGCGCGGAGGCCTCGGCTGAACCTTCCCCGCAGACCCCGCTGGGGTTTGCAGCGCAGGCACAGGGGGCGAGAGTGCCAGGAAAGCCTTTGCTTTGAGTCTTGATGAATGTAAATATGCTAAGCCTGTAGGTGCCATTGCCCAGCCTAAGGAGCTTCTTGCAGCTTTCAGCCGTGTCCACATCAGAGTTGGAGCTTCTTTGCTTCAGATAATTTCCAAAGACCCTACTGGAGAATGTTTGGCCTGGCTTGTGAAGGCTCAGGGTTAGAGACATTTCCTGAAGGCCCTGCCTGGCTTGTTTGCAACACCATCCCCATAAAATTTAAGCCCTCAGACACAAGCTTAGGAAAGGGAAGAAGCAAACAGCTTTCTGATATGTTTCACAACCTTACGCTCTGATCCCTGGAGAAAAATTGGGTAAGAAGTGCTGGGATCTTTCCTACATGTCTGTGTCTCCTCAAGCTTTCCAGTTAGCTCTCTTGTACCAGTCAGGTCTCCTGGGTGAGGTGGACAAGTTGCTCAAGTGTTTAAGTGTGTTGCTTTAACTAGTTGGTTCCTCATCTGAGCAAGCAGAGAGGGGATGTAGGAGCGCAGCGTGGAGCCGAGCAGCAAAGGGGATGTGTTTGGGGAGCAGGAGGGCATCACACAGGGGGATGTGTTTGGGGAGCAGGAGGGCATCACACAGGGGATTGTTTGGGGAGCAGGAGGGCATCACACAGGGGATTGTGTTTGGGGAGCAGGAGGGCATCACACAGGGGATTGTGTTTGGGGAGCAGGAGGGCATCACACAGGGGATGTGTGGCAGGGGGTTCCAGATGGGTGGGATGGACCAAAGTCTCCTCCTGACTAGCACCTGGCCAACAGAAAAGGCCCTGGGGGTGCTGGTGGACAGCTGTGTGAACGTGATCCAGCAGTGTGCTCAGCCAACAGCATCCTGGCCTGGATCAGTGATTGTGTGGCCAGCAGGAGCAGGGCAGTGATCCTGCCCCTGTAACTCAACACTTGTGAGGCTGCACCTCAAATACTGGGTTCAGTTTTGGGGCACTCACTAGAACAAGGACATTGAAGGGCTGAAGAGTGTCCAGAGAAGGGGCAATGAAGCTGATGAAGAGTCTGGAGAGCAGGCCTGGTGGGGAGTGGGTGAGACAAGTGGGGTTGTTCAGCCTGGAGAAGAGGAGGCTGGGGGGGGAGACCTCATTGCTCCCTACAACTCCCTGAAAGGAGCTTGCAGTGAGGGAGGTTTATTCTCATCTCTAGTATCAGGTAATAGAACAAGAGGAAATGGCCTGAAGCTGTGCCAGGGGAGATTTAATTTGGATATTAAGGGGGGGGGGGGGGGGGAAGTCTTTAGAGAAACAGAGGCCAGGCAGTGGAATAGGTTGGGATTGGTTGCCAAGGAGTCAGCATCCCTGAAGGTGTTCAAGAGACATTTGGACTTGGCACCTGGGGACATGGTTTACTGGCCATGGTGTTCCATCTGCCTTGTGTTCTCTGTGTCATTCCTTTCTTGCTTTCCATGGCTCTCTGTTCTCACTTTCCCCCCTCCCTGCCCCCTCTTCTGCAGCTATTCTTGCAAGAAAAAGTGCCCAGCTGTCAGGTGCTGCTGTAGGACTCCCTGTGCCTACCTCCCCAGCTCATGGCAAGTCTGATTGTTCTCTCCTCCTGCCTTGGCCAACTGCAAACTCTTTCATCAAAGAAGAAATCTTAAGTGCTAAAGAGGGATGCTGCCAGCCTTGAAAACATGCAGTGCCTTGATTTGTGGTTCCCATAAAATCCCTTGTCCTCAGCCAGAGTTAAGAGTTGAATGATTGCCTTCAGTGGCAGGAGGAGTGAGAGCTGGTGGAGCCTTGTCTCCCTCCAACGCGTGTGGTGGAGCTCACCGCCGATGTCAGACCTGGGGCCCTGGTCCTGTGGCCCCAGCTCTCTTATTTTTAGCAGAAATGCTGTTTCCTAATCTCACTGAAAGAATCAAAGAGTTGCTAGGGTTGGAAAGGGACCTCAAGGATCCCTGCCATGGGCAGGGACACCTCACACTGCAGCAGGTTGCTCACAGCCACGTCCGGCCTGGCTGCAAACACCTCCAGGGATGAGGCTTCCACCACCTCCCTGGGCAACCTGTGCCAGTGTCTCTGCATCCTCATGGGGAACAACTTCTTCCTAACATCCAATCTGAATCTACCCATTTCTAGTTTTGCTCCATCCCCCCCAGTCCTATCCCTCCCTGACACCCTCAAAAGTCCCTCCCCAGCTTTCTTGGAGCCCCCTTCAGCTACTGGAAGGCCACAATTAGGTCTCCTGGGAGCCTTCTCTTCTCCAGGCTGAATAGCCCCAACTCCCTCAGTCTGTCCTCCCAGCAGAGCAGCTCCAGCCCTCTGCTCACCCTTGTGGCTCCTCTCTGGACACCTTCCTGTCAGTGCATTGTGGTCTAATTGCTGTATCCTTCCCTTGGCTGCATTGCTGGGGGGGTGGTGTAGGAGGACCACCTTGGTTGTTCTGTACTCACTTGGTTGCACTCTGAGGGTTGCTCTGCTGCATCACCATGGAGAGCCAGCCTGTTGTGATGCCTGTGGAGGATGAGGGCTGCATATTTGTGTGCTGATGCTAATGAACCATCAGCCTTTGACTGTTGCTGACACTGCTCTGCTGCAGTTGGAAAGGTATCATAGTATCACAGGATTGTTTTGGTTGGGAGAGATCTTAAAGGTCATTGAGTCCAACCACTAACTCAGCACTGCCAGGTCACCACTAAACCATGACCCTCAGCACCACATCCACACAGCTTTTAAATCCCTTCAGGGATGGGGGCTCCACCATTGCCCTGGGCAGCCTGACCCAGGGCTTGACAACCCTTTGGGGGAACAGATTGCTCCTCATGTCCAACTTAAACCTCCTCTGAGGCAATTTGAGGCCATTTCCTCTTATGCTGTCACTCTGGGAGAAGAGACCAACCCTGGCTCCAGCCTCCTTTCAGGGAGTCAGAGAGCAATAAGCTCTCTCCTCAGCCTTCCTTTCCCCACTTCCCTTAGCTGCTCCTCACCACACCTGTCCTCCAGACCCTTCCCCAGCTTGTTTGCCCTTCTCTGGACCCACTCCAGCACCTTAATGTCCTTTTGGGGCCAAAACTGAAGCCAGTATTTGAGGTGTGGCCTCATCAGTCCTGGGTACAGGGGGACAATCACTTCCCTGCTCCTGCTGGTCACGCTCTTGCTGATCCTGGCCAGGATGCTCTTGGCCTTCTTGGTCACACTGCTGGCTCACCTTCAAACCAACTATCAACCCAACCCCCTCAGGTCTGCTCCTGCTTGGTCTAGCAGCCACCAGAGTCTGCTTAGCATGCCCCAGCTCCTCCCAGAGGTGTTCTCCATGGCACAGTGCAGGCCACACACAGTGCTGCTGTAGCCTTCCTGTGCAGCAGCAGCGTTGCAGCCTGTGCTCAGGGTCCTCAGGGAGCAGCCACCTCTGGAGCAGGTAGATGAGAAAGGCAGCACCCAGCTCAGCAGAGTGCTGGTGAACTGAATCCTCCTGCCTGTGATCTGCTCTCTGCCTGTTCTGCCCTGTTCAGCAGAACTGGAGAAGCTGAGCTGCTCTCCTCTGTGGCCTGTAAAATCAAAATAAGAGCTCCAGTGACGCCTCCCTAATTAAAGTTGAATTGAAGGTTTTTTTGCTTCCAGCATGACTTAAACATTTCTAATTGCTGAAAGATTAAACCCTCTCCTCCCCAGCATTCTTGCAGCACCAAATGATAGTTCTGTGAGGTGCTTCTTATGGGCTTTTTTTTTTCCTCCTGATGCTGCTTTTGCAAGGAGGAATGGGAAGGGGACCTTGCTCTGCCAGCCGTCCACACACTTGAATGGTTTGCCTGAAGCTTCTAAGAAACAGCACAGCAGGGTGAGGGTGGGGAGGGACCTCTGGGGATTATCAACCCCTCTGCTGAAAGCAGGGGCACCCTCAGCAGGGTACCCACAATCACAATGGCCAGAGGAGGAGACTCCACAACCTCTCTGGGCAGCTGCTCTGGGACTCCGCCACCCTCACATCAAAGAGTCTTCTCCTCCTGTTCAGATGGAACCTCCTGGGTTCCAGTTTGTGCTCACTGCCCCTTGCCCTGTTAGTGGGCACTGCTGAAAAGAGTCTGGCCCCAGCCTCTTGCCCTCCACCCTTTAACTCTTGCTGAGCATTGCTCAGATCCCTTCTGGGGCTGCTGTTCTGCAGGCTCAACAGCCCCAGGGCTCTCAGCCTTCCTTCCTCACATTGCTGCTCCAGGCCCCTCAGTGTCTTTGTGGCCTTCACTGGACTCTCTCCTGTAGTTCCTTGTCCCTCTTGAACTGGGGAGCACAGAGCTGGACCCAGTACTGCAGGTGTGTCCTCACAAAGTCTACAACCCCCTGCTGTCTACAGCTCCCTGAAGGGAGGTTGGAACCAGGAGGGGGTTGGTCTCTTCTGCCAGGCAGCCAGCACCAGAACAAGAGGACACAGTCTCAAGCTATGCCAGGGGAGGTTTAGGCTGGAGGTGAGGAGAAAGTTCTTTACAGAGAGAGTTGTTAGCCACTGGACTGTGCTGCCCAGGGAGGTGGTGGAGTCACCATCCCAGGAGGTGTTGAAGAGGGGATTGGATGTGGCACTTGGTGCCATGGTTTAGTTGTCAGGAGGTGTTGGGTGACAGGTTGGACTTGATGCTCTCTGAGGTCTCTTCCAACCTTATTGATTCTAAGTCACAGCAGAGGGGGAGAACATCCTTTGACCTGCTGGTGAGGTGGACCTGGATGCAGAGGCTTATTGAAATCATAGAGTCATAGAGTGGTCTGAGTTGGAAGGGACCTCTGAAGGTCATCTGCAGTCAGCAGGGACACCCTCAGGTCGGGCAGCCATGAATGGAGCATGGCTGAGGAAATGCAGGGTTAATTTCCAACCCTGAAGGGTGATTTCCTTCTGCTCTTCATCCTCACTCTGCTCTCCTTGCCTCTGCTGTCTGCTTTTCAGAGAATCCTGTGAATTCTTCTAGTGATCTGGGGAAATAGCTGCTTCTTGTGTGTGTGGTGTTGTTTTTCTTTCAAGAAAATGCTCTGTGGAGTAATCTCCTCTCCTAACAAACACAGTAAGAAAATTCCAGGGAAGGGAAAGCAAGGGGGGGGGGGGGGGGGGAGCATACTTGGCTCAGGCCCCTCTTGGCATTATCTGATACAGGGTATTATGTGATCCTTAGATGGTCTGTTGGTGTCTTCCTTGTCCTGAGCACATGCCAGAAACCATGTGTGTGCAAGCTGCTTAAGCTCTCTCATGATTACAAAGTCAACTTTAAAACAGCTCCATGGCAAAGGACCTTGGAGCCCTGGTGGGCAGTCAGCTGGGCAAGAGTGCCAAGGGGGTCCTTGGCTGCATGAGGAGGAGTGTGGCCAGCACATCATGGGTGGTTCTCCCCCTCTGCACTGCCCTAGGGAGGCCACAGCTGCAGTGCTGAGTCCAGCTCTGGGCTGCCCAGCTCCAGAGAGACAGGGGTCTGTGGTGACAGGTTGGACTTGATGGTCTTTGAGGTCTCTTCCAACCTTGGTGGTTCTGTGAGTGCAGCTGAGGGCTGTGAGGATAATGGAGGGAATAGCCATCTCTGTGAGGAGGGAAGGCTGAGAGTCCTGGGGCTGTTGAGCCTGGGGAAGAGCAGCCCCAGAGGGGATCTGCTCAGTATGTACCTGAGGGGTGTGTGTCAGGAAGATGGGCTCAATCTCTTGTTCTTGGTGTCCAGTGATAGGACAAAGGGCAATGGAGATGCACTGGAAGCCAGGAGGTTCCACCTGAACAGGAGGGAAAAACTTCTTTGCTGTGAAGGTGCCCTGGAGCATGCTGCCCAGAGAGGCCCTGTGTGATCTGGTGTAGGTGAGCCTGCTCTGGCAGGGGGGTTGGACTTAGATAATCTTCTGAGGTCCCTTCCAGGCCCTGAAATTCTGTGATGCTGTCATGGAATCTTCTCTGGGGACTTTCAAAACCTCTGTGGCCTGCCCCAGGTGATCCTGCTCTGGTAGGGGGGGTTTGACTTGATGATCTCCAGGGGTTCCTTCCAGCCCCCCCCAGGATTCTGTGATGTGGTCAGCAGGCTTGAGCCTGGGCACAGTGCCTGTGGCTGACCAGCTGTGTAACCAGCTCTGTGTAAACTTCTGCATCAAGAGACATTTCAACTGACAGCTCCACCACAACATGTGTGACCAAGTCTGAACCTGCCTGGAAAAGCAGTGGAGATAACCAAGTCCTGCAGGAAGGTTTTGAACCCGGTTGGGTTTGCGCTGTGGTCGTGCTGGGGCTCCAGAGTGGTTGGCTTGGCTGTGGAGGGAGGGAAGCTAAGCCACCTCCCTGTCTGCTGTGTGTGTGCTGGGGCTGTGAAGTTTAGTGCTCCCCAGGGATGGAGGCTGCCAAGAGCAGAGCTGCCCAGCTCAGTGAGGACAGAGGGGATCTGGGCAGGGGAGGTGGCCGCTCGTGGCACGCTGGGAATGTGAGGGAAGAGCCCTCTGTGGCACAGCTCCATCTGCTTCCACTTATTTCTCCCTTTCATGTTCCACAAGGTTTTGGTTGCTGCTTCTTGTTCTCCTGGCTGGACCTTTAGGCTTTCTAAGCACTGGAGACCCTCCCTTGGTGTTCCCTCCCCCGAGCTGGGAGCCTGGCCTGCTCCATTCGCTGCCCTGAGGATGGGAACCACCACCACCAGCATTCCATCCTTTGCCCAGGGAAGCAGCCACCTGGCCTCCACATTGAGGTGTGCCTGGGAAGGGGAGATCACTCCCATACCCTCAGAGCAAAGCAGCTTGGTCATGCTCTGCCTTCTGCACGATTCTGGTCCAGCACAAAGCCCTTCCCCTCGTGGGTCAGAGCTTTCTCCTTACTCTCCAATCTGACCAGTCACTTGTGGAAGCTGTGGGTTCCTCACCTTTCATCATCACTTTGGGGTCCTGTTCAGGTCCCACTGAAACCAGTGGAGCACTCCCCATCAGTGGAAGCCTTCTCCATGAGTCAGGCATGGGAGCAGCAGTGCCAGAGCCAGCGGAGGGAGAGCCGATGGGTGCTTCTGAAGAGTAAGATTGTCTGCATGCTTTGGTGAAGTGAGGAGGGAGCAAGGAGAGGGTGGGAACATTTTTGTAATGAGTACTAAAGGTCTTCCCCAGACACCAGCTCCCTCATCTGGGATGAGGAGACCATGTAGGAATGAGGAAGTTGTCAGACCCCGCCAGCAGCAGGGCTGCAGAGTGAGCAGCAGCCTGTTTCCAATCACAGGCTCACACGCACTCTGGCCTGGCTGCTCTTCCAACATGCAGAAACTGCTGCCTCCTCCTTTTGGGTGGGCTGTCAGAGGCAAAGGGGGTCAGGAGCTCCTGCTCTTTGTGAGCAGTGCCCCCAAATCCTGGTTTCCACCATGGTCTCCACAGGACCACCCTCAGCCACGCTTTCCTCCGGCGCCTGCTGCTTCCCTGCTGTGTGTTTCCTAGGTGGAAGGGGCCTGGTGCCCAGGCAGGTGAAAATCCCAGGAGTCTGAAGCCTCTTGCTGTGTCCTGCCTGCTGACAACTTCCCCTTTTATGATGGACAGCCCCCAGTTTGCTCACAGCTCTGCTTGTGGGTGAGGCTTGCTTAGGCCTTTGATGGTTCCCCTTGCTTTCCTCCAGACTCTTCCCAGCCGGCGCACATCTTTTCTGAAGCTTGCTGTCCAGGGACTAGCTGGGACAGCCAGGCTAAGGCCTTGCTGTGTTGACCAGAGCAGAAGGGTCACTCCACATGGCCTACAGGCTGGGGTCCTGTTTGTACAACCCAGGACAACATATGCCCTTTGTTTGTAGCCGTGGGACGTAGCTGACTCATGTTCGCTCAGCTGCAGTCCGCCTCGGCTCCCTCTCTCCTTTTCTGAGGAACTCTGCAGTTCCCCCCAATCCTTATCTCTGCTGAATGGCATCCAACTTCTTTTCAGATGTTTCCCCTGCTGCCAAGATCAGGATTCCAGGCTGTCTTCAGGCAGCCCTTCCCAGCTACATAGCAGCTGTGTAATTTACAAGCCCAGGTTGTTGGAGAAAGCTTTTGAAGCAGGCTGGCCTCACAACAAACACCACACAACTCTGCTGGGTTAATCCCTCCCTTTTGACAGTGACCCACTGATAGTTAGCATCCAAGGATCCTATTTCCAGGCTCTTGCTTTACTTGAGAGCATTTATTGGATGTCTTGGGAGGATGCTTTGTGTCTGAAGCTGTGCAAGTCAGGACATGGAACATCCGTGGCCTCCCTGCTCTCCATGCAGCCTGCCACAGAGGGAAGTTAGCTTGGTTGGCTGCAATTTCCTTCTGATTAAATCCATATTAGCCTAAGACTTTGTTATCTTCTGTGCTTGCAAAGGGTTTGTGGCATTTATTCACCCTTTCTTTAGGTTTCAGACTTGTTTTCTGGGAATCAGGGCTAACCTGACTCTTCCTGGAGCCCACAAACGTCTTCAGTTCAGGGCTTGACATTTGCTTTGTCCTCTCTGCTGTACACTTCAGCCATGCTGGGCAAGAGGGACCTAGGTGATTGCTAACTGTTTCAGCCAGCTCTTTAAATCCTATGACTTAAAGTTCATCAAGATGTGCTCCTGCCCCAGTTTAGCTTGAGGTTCTACCCCTCTGCCACTGCTGTTAGCCATGTATCACAGAATTGGCAGGGTTGGAAGGGACCTCAAGGCTCAGCCAGTTCCAACCCCCTGCTATGGGCAGGGACACAGAATCACCAAGGCTGGAAGAGACCTCGGAGATCATGTCCAACCTGTCACCCAGCACCTCATGACTTAAACCATGGCACCAAGTGCCACATCCAATCCCTTCTTGAACACCTCCAGGGATGGGGACTCCACCACCTCCCTGGGCAGCTCATCCCAATGGCTAACAACTCTCTCTGGGAAGAACTTTCTCCTCCAGCCTAAACTTCTCTTAGCACAGCTTGAGACTCTGTCCTCTTGTTCTGGTGCTGATTGTTTAAGAGAAGAGACCAACCCCCACCTGGCTCCAACCTCCCTTCAGGGAGTTGTAGAGAGCAAGAAGGTCTCCCCTGAGCCTCCTCTTCTCCAGGCTAAGCAACCCCAGCTCCCTCAGCCTCTCCTCACAGGGCTGTGCTCAAGACCTCTCCCAAGCTTTGTTGCCCTTCTCTGCACACATTCAAGAGTCTCAATGCCCTTCTTAAACTGAGGGACCCAGAGTTGGACACAGGACTCATCACCCTAGATCAGGTGGTTCAGAGCCACATCCAGCCTGGCCTTCAAAACCTCTAGGGATGAGGCTTCCACCACCTCCCTGGGCAACCTGTGCCAGGCTCTCACCACCCTCATGGGGAAGAACTTCCTAACATCCAACCTGAATCTGGTCAGTGATAACTGCTGCTGGAAGCCCACTCATCTTTCAGTGCCTCAGAGATGCAGCATGGGGAGCAAGTTGCATGAAGATGCAGCAGGGAGATGGTGCAGTGCAGCTCCTTGGCCCCATGTGGAAGTCTGGCAACCTGACCAGACTGAAAAGCCTCTCTTGGAGCAGAGTGTATGTAAACAGGGAGCAGCAGCCTCTTCTGCCAGGCTGGAACGCAGTCAGCAAACAACAGCAGAAGGTTGAAGGCAGAACCTGTCGTGGCTGAAGGCACTTACATGTGGCAATGACCTGGGAGGCACTGTAGGGCTCTTACTCCAGCCCAGAGAGGGAAGTTGGGGCCTGAGAGTCCAGACTGGGTGATGGACAAACAGAGGTGAGCTCAGCCTCTCTCGGGGTAAAGTGGTTCTGGTTTTGCTGAAGCTTTCCCTAGGGGAAAGGTTAGCTCCAGCTCTGCTCTGCATGGGCAGCTCTCTCCCTGCTGCAGTGGTTGGAGGGCCTGTCTAGGCTGAAGCTTTCCCTAGGGGAAAGGTTAGCTCCAGCTCTGCTCTGCATGGGCAGCTCTCTCCCTGCTGCAGTGGTTGGAGGGCCTGTCTAGGCTGAAGCTTTCCCTAAGGCAAGGGTTAGCTCCAGCTCTGCTCTGCATGGGCAGCTCTCTCCCTGCTGCAGTGGTTGGAGGGCCTGTCTAGGCTGAAGCTTTCCCTAAGGGAAGGGTTAGCTCCAGCTCTGCTCTGCATGGGCAGCTCTCTCCCTGCTGCAGTGACTGGAGGGCCTGTCTAGGCTGAAGCTTTCCCTAAGGGAAGGGTTAGCTCCAGCTCTGCTCTGCATGGGCAGCTCTCTCCCTGCTGCAGTGACTGGAGGGCCTGTCTAGGCTGAAGCTTTCCCTAAGGCAAGGGTTAGCTCCAGCTCTGCTCTGCATGGGCAGCTCTCTCCCTGCTGCAGTGGTTGGAGGGCCTGTCTAGGCTGAAGCTTTCCCTAAGGCAAGGGTTAGCTCCAGCTCTGCATGGGCAACTCTCTCCCTGCTGCAGTGGTTGGAGGGCCTGTCTAGGCTGAAGCTTTCCCTAAGGGAAAGGTTAGCTCCAGCTCTGCTCTGCATGGGCAGCTCTCTCCCTGCTGCAGTGACTGGAGGGCCTGTCTAGGCTGAAGCTTTCCCTAAGGGAAGGGTTAGCTCCAGCTCTGCGCTGCATGGGCAGCTCTCTCCCTGCTGCAGTGGTTGGAGGGCCTGTCTAGGCTGGAGGTCTCAGCTGGAGCCCGTAGCTGGAAGGAGTTGTTAACCCCTGGGGCAGAAAGCTCACCTTCAATCTTGCTGTCTGAATTGATCTGCAGCTCCCCACCTCCTTTGTTAGCCAGGTCATGGCAGCTGGAGCCAGATCTCTTATTCAACAGGGGAGATCTGCAAGGCCAAAAACCTGCTCTGGAGGAGATGAAAAGACATCCACAAGAGCCTCCAGCCCAAAAGGATGTCTGGGGGTTTGCACCACACCCACTTTTTGTAGGAGCTGGACTAATACATAGCCTGGCAGGCTGTAAATCTCAGCCCTGCAGAGGGACAGTCCTGCCATGTGCTCTCTGTAGCTGCAAGGGCTTTTGGCTTCTTTCTTACCTCCTTGCACTTCTCCTTCTCTTCCGTGCAGTTGGAGATTTATAGCTCTGCTCTTTTCCTCCTCTGCCACATTCCAAACCCATCACTGCCTTTGCTGTGGCCAAGCAGAGAGTGGTTCCAGCAGTGAGGTGTGGAGTGGCCTTTCTGGCTGAAGTCTCCTAAACCTTTCTTGTGAGCTTGAGACCCATCCCCAGGCCCAATTTCAGGTCTTTTGGCCCAGCTTCAAAGCCCATGGGGAGGAGCCAGCAGTGTAGCTGTTACAGAGCTCTGGGCCAGATAGGCCAAAGAGAGAGAACCATTTAGGGGGAAAAAATAAATAGAAAACAACCCAATCCCTTGATTAATTTTGCTCTGGGAATCCCCATAGTCTTAGGTTTCTAGGCCTGGCCTTGTTTCCACTTCATCCTCCCTCTCTGAAGAGCCTTTTTGTCCTTGATTGCAACTATAAATAAATCATTGTAGCCAGAAGTAGTAGTTTGTTTTTTTCAAGTCTACAACTCCAGTGTCCAAACCCTTCAGTTTCCAGGAATTCACTTCATCTTACCCAGAACTTGGGAGAAAGAAGTGAAAAGCACAGCAGCTCAGCCTGGAGAGGGCTGGCTCTGGGCTGCAGGAATTCTCATCCATGGGTTTCAACCTGACCTGCAAAAAAGGATGGAGGCAGAGGTGTCAGCACCCACCCAGCTGGCTCCCTAGCCCAGCAGCTCCCCAGCCTCTCCCACACAGCACTCTGAGTGTGTTCAGGTCTCTCTGGCCCTCAGTTTAAGGAGGACATTGAGACACTTGAATGTGTCCAGAGAAGGGCAATGAGGCTGGGGAGGGGTCTGGAGCACAGCCCTGTGAGGAGAGGCTGAGGGAGCTGAGGTTGAATAGAATCACAGAATCAATAAGGTTGGAAAAGACCTCAGAGATCATAAAGTTAGCCTGGAGAAGAGGGGGCTCAGGGGAGACCTTCTTGCTCTCTCCAACTCCCTGAAGGGAGGTTGTAGCCAGGTGGTGGTTGGTCTCTTCTCCCAGGCACCCAGCACCAGAACATGTGGACACAGTCTCAAGCTGTGCCAGGGGAGGTTTAGGCTGGAGGTGAGGAGAAAGTTCTTCCCAGAAAGAGTTGTTAGCCATTGGGATGTGCTGCCCAGGGAGGTGGTGGAGTCACCATCCCTGGAGGTGTTCAAGAAGGGATTAGATGTGGCACTTCCTCACATCCATCCTAAACTTCCCCTGGCACAGCTTGAGACAGTGTCCTCTTGTTCTGGTGCTGGTTGCTGGGAGAAGAGACCAACCTCCACCTGGCTACAACCTCCCTTCAGGGAGTTGTAGAGAGCAAGAAGGTCTCCCCCGAGCCTCCTCTTCTCCAGGCTAAGCAAGCCCAGCTCCCTCAGCCTCTCCTCACAGACCCCTCCCCAGCTTTGTTGCCCCTCTCTGGACATGCTGAAACATTTCAACATCATTCCTGAACTGAGGGGCCCTGCACTGACACCGCTCAGAAGTTTCCTGTGTGCTGCTTTCCTTTCTGCTGGGGAAATACTTCAGCTGGCTGTGTTCCTGTGGGAGCTGCCCTAGGTGATCCTGCTTTGGCAAGGAGGTTGGACTCCCTGATCTCTGGAGGTCCCTTCCAACCCCTAACTTTCTGTCCTCCTGTGATTCCCTGAGACATGAAGTTTGCCTGCTTGTGCAAGACTTCAAGTTGGGGGGGGGGAGAGCAAGCCGGGAGTGAAAAGTGCCTTGGAAGGCTGGTGTCTTTGTCTGAGCCTCCTTCCCTCATTGTCACAGGACCGTGTGTGATGGTGGTAGTCATCCGTGTGGATTGCCCTCTTGCTCTTCAGAGATGGTTAAGCACAATGACAGGAAGAGAGAGCTTTGTTTCTGAGCAGCACTCAGCTTTTATGTAAGTGTTCCACACTTTTCTCCCAAATGCTTTCCCAATTGTAGCTCTTTTCAACTGCTTGGTTGGCATGAACCTAGCCCAGCCCTGTTCTGCCTACCCATTCCCAGTTGTTTTCCTGGGAAGCCAGTGGCTGGGTCCTTGAGTCACCTTTCAATCACGTTCTCTCCACGCAGCTTCTGAGCTGCTTAGTCTCTCGGGGTGAAAATCCTCCCATCTTGGATAGGGATGGGAAATTCCTAGGGGCCTCTCTGAGGGCTGAATTTCTCCTCTCTAAATGGAGAGAGGCTCTGTATTAATGAAACCCATCTTCTTTCCCCAGCTCTGCTGCTGCTCCCCAAGCTGATCGTGGACAAGCAGTCGCTCCTCTGCAGACCTCAGCTGGTCCATGGGTGAAGAGGATTTGGGCCAGCCTGCCAAGGGGCTTCCAGAGCCTGTGTTCTGGGAAGGACAGGGCTTGGTGGCACAGGAAAAGGAAGAAAATGAAGGAGTTTCAGAGCCAGAGGCACACCTGGACTGGTCAGGTTGTGGATGAGCAGAGTCAGCACCAGCTGAAGGCTACCCCAGAGCACCTCAGCTACGAGGACAGGCTGAGGGAGCTGGCGTGGTTCAGCCTGGAGAAGAGGAGGATCCAGGAAGATCTAATAGCAGCCTTCCAGTACCTGAAGTGCACTACAAGAAGGATGGAGAGAGACTGTTTACAAAGGCCTGCAGTGACAGGACAAGAGGCAATGGCTTCACACTGGAGAAGAGCAGATTGAGACAGGATGTTAGGAACAAGCTCTGCACCATGAGGGCGGTGGAACACTGCAACAGGTTGCCCAGGAGGGTGGTTGAGGTCCCATCACTGGAGATACTCAAGGTGAGGCTCAACAGGACTTAGGGCAACCTGACCCACTTGAGGATGCCCCTGCTGCCTGCAGAGGAGGTTGGACTGGATGACCTCTGGAGGTGCCTTCCAGCCCAGGCCATTCTGTGACTTGGCCCTGCGGCTTACCGACGTCAAGGACCTGCTGCCTGAGTTTGTTTGTAAAGCCCCTTTTGCACCAAGGGCTTTTCAGTGCTGGAAGGGTGGTCCAACAACAGCCTCTGTGGCCTTTCAAAGCTAGCACAGCCCTGTGAAAAAATAATAGTGCAAAGGTATGAAAAAGCTGGTAAGGCCCAGAGAGAGCAGGCAGAGCTGGTTGGAAAGTATTTCCCATGATGGATTATAGATGAAAAGAAACCTGTTCCTGTGCTTTGAAATTTCTGCTGCCTTCTGGGTTTGTTTTTTTTCTTGGCCTTTCCCCCCCCCACTTCTCTTCAGAAATGCTAAAACCAAAGCAAAAAAGAGAAATGAAGTTTAAAAAGCAATAAATAAGCTCTAAAGCACCTTCTGCCTGCAGGAAATGAGCTCTTCCCTCTCCCTGTTCTATGGAAAGGTGGAGGTAGAAAATAAAACTGTTTTTCTGTTTGAAAATCAAACAAACTATCAAATATAAAAGGGCTTGAGCAGCTCTGGGGAAGTCTGCTTGCCTGTGCTGAAGGCACCGCTGTTTGGACCCGCAGCCCTGGGTTTAATTTCCACCCCTGCTACAAACTTTCTTCCTGCGTGACCTTGGGCTAATCCTTTAATCTCCCTTCGCCTCTGTTCCTCATCTGTCAGATGAGGCTATGACTTCCCCCACCTCGCAGGGGTGTTATGAGAGTAAACACCTCCTCGGTGCCCTGTGCCTCACCTTCCAGCCTGGGGCACGGGGAGGGGAGGGGCATGGTCCCTGCTTTGGGAGCCGCCGAGGTCGTTCCCTCCCTGGTGGCCATCGGATGGACTCCTGAAGACAAGGCTGAGCAGCACCCCCCAAAGGTCCGAAGTGTCTGGGGGAAGTGAGGAAGAAGGGAAGGGAAACACTGAGCACACACAGACAACAAATCCCTCCTTCCCGTGGTCCTTCTGTCTTGTCTTGGTGTTTTTCCTTCTGCTGCTTTACTTCTCCATCCCTCAGCCCAGCGCTCCCGAAGCAGCATCCCCAGCTCGCAAGCGGCGCAAGAAGTGGCCCCGGGGCGGGCTGGCTGCTTCCTGAACGACTCTCCATTTGCAGCAATTACCTTCTTTCCTTTCTGAGCAAATGTTTCTGCGAGCCTGAGCCCCAGCTCCACAATCTCTATTATTCCTCCCCCTCTGGTGGGTCAGCTCTGGTTGCTCCGGGCGCCCCTCCCTTCCATGGGGGAAATATAGAGATGCCATTCAGGCCCCCTCTAATCCTGCCTTCGCTGCTGCCCTCGTTAAAACATTCCTTTATTTGTTTTAATTTGATTCTCTCCTCCCCACCACCTTCTCTAAACAACCCCTTGTATTATGCTTGCTAATTGCCTTTAGATTTCCCTTGTGCCGCTGCTCCGCCGGCGTCCCAGCGCGGCCAGCCTGGCGCAGCCTCGCTGCGCTCCCTCTTGCCTCAGTGGCCTGCAGGGAGCCAGGCAAAAGAGCCTTGGGGATCACTGGGGACAAAAGGGTGGGAGGAGAGAGAGAGAACCGTAATGATGAGAGGGGGGGAAAGCCAGCGCTCTGCTGAGTGTCTGTGGAGCATCTTCCCTTTGGAGAACAGCTGGGAGCTGGGAAGCCAGGCTGCCCTGCTGGGGGGGAAGCAGAGATGTCTGCATCGTGGCTCTGTGAGCACCAGCCATAATATGGCCTTAGACAGGGATGACTTCATCTGTTTCCATAAGATTGCTTTCTCCCTCTCCCTTTCTTTGGCTGGTAATTGAGAAACACATGAGCTCACCTCCTAGGAGCGGGAAATGAGAACCGCAGGAGGAAACGAGCTGGAAAGTATACATAGGGCCGGGAAAACATATAGAGTAGGGGGGTGGGGGGGAAGCAGAGAGGGTAGGGAGAAGCAGAGGGATTCCTCTTGGCTGGGGCCACCACCATGCAGGGCTCCCAGCACCTTCCCCTGTGCTGCAAGCAAGGGCCGGGCTAGGGCAGCCCCCGCTGACGTTTGTGTCACCGTGCTTGAAGGCATCCCCCGGGCTCAAAGGGCCCAGAGCTGGGGTGGAAGGATGGTGTAACAGGGTGGTGGTGGTGGTGGCATCTCCCCTGCAGCTTCTCGCTGAAAACACAACCTGGCTCTTCTTAGGGGTGCTGCTTATCAGAGAATCAGAGACTGCTTAAGGTTGGAAGGGACCTTTAACGGTCATCCAGGCCACCACTCTGCGGTCAGCAGGGACACCTGCAGCTGGAGCAGGTTGCTCAGAGCCCCAAATCAGCCTCACCTGGAAAGGTTCCAGGGCTGGGACATCTACCACCTCTCTGGGTGACCTGGCTCAGTGTTTCCACCTTCAGTGTAAAAACTTTTCTTCCTTATATCTGGTCTAAATCTTGCCTCTTCTAGTTCAAGCCATCCCCCCTTGTCCTGTCACAACAGCCCCTGCTGAAGTCTGTCCCCAGCTTGCTTCTAGGCCCCCTTTAACTACTGAAGGGCTGCAAGAAGGTCTTAGGGGACCTGCTGGTGAGGGGTGGTGTAGCCCAGGTGCAAATGGGAACAAAAGATGAGCCTGCCCAGGTGGGGAGACTTTAGCAGATTAACTCCCCCCAAGCCCCTCTGAGGGAGGTCTCTCCTGGGCTGCTGGCTCTTGGGAGAGGCTTGCAGAGTGCCGGTGGCAGGAGGACTGCTCGGCTGGGCTCTCTGCTCTTGGACCCTCCTCACAGGCAGGTAAGCAGAGTCCATTGCTAGCCCTCCATTTCCTTGGGTTTTTTTTGTGTGTTCTGGTTCTACCTAAAGCAAATTTGAGGGTGAGGAGCAGGCCAGTGCCTCTGGAGGCCTCGGTCTGGCTTCCACCTGCTCTCTTGGCTTGTGTAATGGAGCTGTGTGGCAGGAGGTGGTTTAATAGAGATTGGTGAGGAGAGCCTTGCACCCACAGTGCCTGAAGGTTCTTCCCTGTGCCTGCTTTTCTCTTTGCCTTGTGTCCTCTACTTGTTTTCACTCCCTGCCTTAAGGGTATCTCCCCTCTCTTCTTTGCTGCTGCTTTTGAGGTGCAGCTGGGAGGAGTGCATCTGTCCCCTCAGCTGGGCTGAGCTTTTCACCCTGCAGGCCTTGTCCTTTAGCTGCTGACCGCTGCCACGATGTCAGCTCTCTGAAGAAGGCACCCCCTGGTTGGTTGGTTGTCACCCAAGGGAAATTCCTGCCACCCAGATGCAACAAGTGTCAAAGGAGGAGAAAGCTGGGCTGGTGGGAGTCCTGTGCACAGCCAGGTACAGCTGAGGGATGGAGAAAGCTGCTGAACCAGCTGCAGGATCCACGGAGCCTTTGCAGCATGCCCTGCTGATCCCCAGGCCTCAGTAGCTCCCCACTCTTGGTCTGCAGGACCTTGTCTTCAAAGCCCAGGTGAAGATGGAGCAGGGAGGTCATTCTGCCCCTGTACTCAGCACTGGTTAGGCCACACCTTGAGTCCTGTGTCCAGTTCTGGGCCCTTCAGTTTAGGAAAGATGTTGAGTTGCTGGAACATGTCCAGAGAAGGGTAACAAAGCTGGGGCACAGCCCTGTGAGCAGAGGCTGAGGGAGCTGGGGTTGCTTAGCCTGGAGAAGAGGAGGCTCAGTGCAGACCTTCTTGCTCTCTACAACTCCCTGAAGGAAGGTTGGAGCCAGGTGGGGGTTGGGCTCTTCTCCCAGGCAACCAGCACCAGAACAAGAGGACACAGTCTCAAGCTGTGCCAGGGGAGGTTTAGGCTGGAGGTGAGGAGAAAGTTCTTCCCAGAGAGAGTTGTTAGCCATTGGGATGTGCTGCCCAGGGAGGTGGTGGAGTCACCATCCCTGGAGGTGTTTAGGAGGAGACTTGATGGGGTGCTTGGTGCCATGGTTTAGTTGATCAGATAGTGCTGGGTGATAGGTTGGACTTGATGATCTTTGAGGTCTCTTCCAACCTGGTTAATTCCATTCTACTAAAGATGGAGAGCAAAGTAGCTCTCCACTCTTGATCTGCAGGACCTTGTCTCCGAAGCCCAGGTGAAGCTGGGTCAGAGATTAGGTCCTTAGCAGTGTGTGTCCATCTCTTTTGACCCCTTCCACCTCTATACAGCAATTCAGGAGGGCTCTTTACTCTCTCCTCTCATTTATTGAGGAGTATTTTAATGCTGAAGGGAAGCCTGTGCAATGTGTTAGGGCTTAGGAGGTCTCTGCTGGCACAAGTGGGTGCCCCATATACGTTATAAGCTATTTATGTTTCCACTGGATTCTTTCCCCCCCACACTTCTCTTCACCTTTCATTTTTTTTCCCCTCCTCTTTTTCTTCTTTTCACAGTTTTTCCTAAGTGAAACACTGATGCAGTAATGTTCAAACCCACAATGTTTGAATGGCCTCTAAATTAGGCAAAAACAAGCTTGCCCAACCCTAGCTGAACAGACTGGGCTCACTTTCTGCCTCATACACCCTCTGTTCATTTTGCCCTAATAAATACATTTCTGTCCTCAACTAGGAGCTCTTGGGGGGGGGACCTTGGAAAGTCTGATGTTAGCAGAAGAGAGGCAGGTGAGCAGGGCAGAAGAGGAGAGACTGGATTGATATCCATGATGCCACCTAGAGAGCAAAGGCCACAGATCCCAACTGTGTGCTGCATCTGGGGAAGCCCACGGTGGAGGTTCAGGAAGAAGCAAGTTCCTTAGGTGTCACTCTTGGGTTTTAAGGGCTTGTCCTTCACTGGAGTAACTCAGAAGGTACTGAAACTGCTGCTAATGAGCAACAGAGCTGTCTGCTGGGGCTTCTGAGAGCTCATCTTCAGTCACTGGAGCAGGCTCCCCAGGGAGGTGGGGTTGAATCCCCAATCCCTGAAGGTGTTGAGAAGAGGCAGAGATGTGGTGCTGAGGGCCATGGTTTAGCACCAGCCTTGGAAGAGGTAGAGAATGTTTGGGCTTGATCTTTAAAGGTCTAATCCAACCAAAATGATTGTGTGATCTACAGGTTCTGAGCATTGCTCAGATCCTCTCTGGGGCTGCTCTTCGCCAGGCTCAACAGCCCCAGGGCTCTCAGCCTTTCCTCCTCACAGAGCTGCCCCTCAGCATCATGGCAGTCTCTGTTGCACTCTGTCCAGCAGTTCCCTGTCCCTCTGCTGAAGCAAAGGGCTCAGTCTGCCTTGCCTTGGGAAGCCAGCACAGGTCAGTTCTTGCTGTACAGCTTTTGACCTGCTGGTAGCTCGCTTGCCAGGCTCTTTCTGGAGGCAGTAGGTTTGAGGTGTCCTCAATGCCACTCAAGGAAAGCCCTTTCTCTGGTGCCCTCCTGAGGAAGCAAACGCAGCTTTAGAGAGGGTTAGAGGTCTGTGGTGCTGTCACTGCTCGGTGTCCCCGGGTCTAGAGGGGGGATGAAGCTGTTTGCCACGGTCTGGGCTGCCGGTGGACACCCAGCCTTCCCCTCAAGCTCACCAAATGATAGCACGGCCCCAGGTAAATATTTGTTTCTGCCCTGGTGGCTGGTGCACCCTGCCTTTCTCCCCTCAGGCCCTGGGCTATGAATCAGAACCTGTTTGCCTGGCATTTGAAGTCTTTGCTTTTCTGACCAAGGTCTCAATGCCTTTGCTTTCTGCCCTGCTTTCTTCCCAGCCCAGCACGTCTCCTCCTCTCTGTTTTGTGTGTGTGTGCGTCAGGCCCTCTGCCTGGAAAAAGCGGGCTGTGCCTTCTCCCTTACACACCTGCCCTCATCTGCTTTGGCCACTCTGCTCTTTTAATTGCTGCTTCATTGGCCCACTGCAGGCCTGTTGATCAGCTTTGCGAGCTGAGGTCAAGGAATTTCCATGTCGTGCCGGGCGGGGAGAGGGTTTCCCCTTCGCAGCCTCCCGCCTGCCTCCAGCGCCGGCCCCTGCTCCGCCAGGCAGGAGCTTGGCTGCTGCTGCACACGGGCCTGGGTGCAATAATATTGTCTTTTTGAGGTCAGGGGGGGAAAAAAACCTCTCTCCCTTTTCATACAGTCATGCATACACTCTCAAAGAGAATTCCACAAAGCTTGGTCTGTTTCCCCCCTTCCCCTCTCCTCCCTCCCTCCCTACCTTTTTCCTAAAACAGTGGAGGATTCAGGCGGGGAGGCTGACGGCAGCGAGCATACAGCATGTACTGTGCCTCCTGAAGGGCTGGCTGCACATCAAAGCCCTGCTCAGCACTCCACTCTCTGCCTTTATGATGTTGTGTGCGTGCTGTGGAGCTGGGGGGGGGGGGGGGTTGGGGTTCCCCCGCTGGTGGACCTGGGGGCGCAGGGAAGAAGGGCAGGTGTGAGGAAGAAGAGCAACCTGGGCAAAACCAGCATCGCAGGGTGGTGGAGGCTGGAAGGGGACCTCTGAGGATCAGCTGGAGCAACCCTTCTGCTAAAGCAGGGGCACCCACAGCAGGGTGCCCACAGTCACAATGGCCAGGTGGGTCTGGAATCTCTCCAGACAAGGAGACTCCACAGCCTCTCTGGGCAGCCTGCTCTGGGATTCCAGCACTCTCACACCACAGAGTCTTCTCCTCCTGGTTTCCACTTTGTGCCCACTGCCCCTTGTCCTGTTAGTGGGCACCACTGGGAAGAATCTGGCCCCAGCTTCTTGCCCACCACCCTTTAGCTCTTGGTGAGCATTGATGAGAACCCCTCTGGGGCTGCTCTTCTGCACACTAAACACCCCCAGAGCTCTCAGCCTTTCCTCCTCACAGAGATGCTCCAGGTCCCCTCAGCATCTCTGTAGCCTCCACTGGTCACTCTGCAGTAGTCCTCTGTCTCTCTTGAACTGTGGAGCCAAGAACTGGACACAGTAGTGCAGATGTGGCCCCACTAGGGCAGAGTAGAGTGGGAGGAGAACCTCCCTTGGCCTGCTCTTCATGCACCTCAGGAGACCTTCTTGGCCATGAGGGTACTTTGGCTCATGGTGAACTTACCCACCAGAACTTCCAGATCCTTCTGCATGGAACTGCTTTCCAGTAGGTCAACCCCTCACCTGTACAGGTGCAGGAGGGATTCCTCCCCAGGGGCAGGACCCTACACTTGCCCTGATAGAGCTTCATGAGGGTCACCTGTGCCTAATGAGTGATACAGGACATGTGTTGCTGTCCTGGGCCATCTGCTTCCCGGGCTGCAGCAGGCAGCTTGAAGCTGGAGGTTGTGTGAGTAGCTGCAGAGTTGTCTGGGGGCTCTTGCAATGCTTCTGTTGGTTCTTCTGGTTGTGATGCTCTGTGCTTCCTTGGAGAAAGGGAGGTGAACGTGTTGGGGGGCAGGGGGGAACAAAGTCCTGCTGTCCCAGGACCACAGGGCAAGTTGTTACCCATCTGCTGTTTCCAAGGGGAAAGACTGACAAGAGCCACACCTTTGGGGCTGGATGATGTCATTCAAAGGCCAGGCAGGCTGCTCAGTGTGCAGGTGCTTGTAAATCCACTGCCACACATCTGTGTGCTGCCTGCCTGCTGTCACGCTCCCCGTCCAGGCCCGCGGTGCTGCACCTGGGTGGGCATCCGCGCCTCCCTGCACGGGGGAGCCCCAGATCCCACGGCCAGGCCTGTGTGAGCCCTGCTGGGGACATCCCCTGGGCACCCTGATGGACAGGCAGCTCTGTGCTGTGGGAGAGGTGTGGGCAGGGTGGCTGGAGCTGGGTGGTGTCGTGCTTTAATGCTTCCCGTGCGCTCGCAGTGTCGCCTCCACCGCGCTCGGTGCTGCAGCTGGGGAGGACCTGGGGAAATCCCTGAGTGTGAAGGGGAAAATTGTTCTCTTCTGGTGGCCTTACCAGGGCTGCTGCTGCCCTTGGTCGTTCTTGGAAAGGAAATCAGAGCCATGGGGGGGGGCTTGGGCTGACCCACGGGGCAAACACAGAGCCCTGACTGCTAGGATGGTGCAGGGAGCTGTGCAAGCTTTGCCCCGAGGGAGGTTATCTCTGGAGCTCCAGGCACCTGATGTTGCTGCCTGGTGGAGGGAAACCCCATCTGGACCTACCAAATAAACTGTTGGATGGTGGAGCTGGAGGATCTGTGAGTAACCCTCCCCTCCCCCCCAAAAAAAACCCACAAGTGTTGGGTTTTTGTTGCCACAAGCTGCTCAGAAGATGTGCTCCTGCTGCTGGCCAAGCCTCCTTTTCCTGGCCAAGGGCTGAGGCTGGTGTCTCTGTGTCAGCCTAAATCCAGCCATAGGCTAAAAATACTCAGGGCTGCCTGAAGTTTCCCCATCTGCAGGATATTCAGGTGCTGCCTGTTTATTTTGGAGGTCTGACTGGTGAAGTGGGATGTGGTGCCAGGGGATGGATGGGGCTGCTGGTGGTGTTTGGAGCGTGGCAGGGCAGCCTGGAGTGGGGCAGCCCCGTCATGGCTTGGCTGCTGCGTCCGCAGCCCAGCCAGCTGCGGTTGTAAACATCCACCTGTGGCCAGCTTCTGCTGCCTCTCCTTTTATCCAGAGGGCTGAGGCACATGCTCTGACACAGCCTAGCTGCATCTTCACTTCCCCCCTCTGACAGGAAACCCCACAAAGCACCTCCTTTATCTTTCCAGTTTGATGTCAGGTTTGCATCTCCCACTGTCCTCTTCCAGGTGCCCCTTCCTCCCTCAGCCTTGGGTTCCAACCTGGCTCAGTTGATTCATTGCCTTGGGTTCCTCTGTCTCTTGAGCCCCAGGAGTTCAGTGCCTGCCCAGGCACGTACAGATCATTTATATTGGATTTCTTCTTGTCTGGTGCAAGGTGGCAGATCCCTCTCTGGATGTTGGCTTAACTTGTGGCAGCAAGTTCCAACTGGGCAGCCTGCAGAAGATTGTTGAGCCTGATAGTTTTGGAGTGGTTTGGGGTGGCCAACTGTTTCCTCAGCATGAGAAAGGGTCAATGGGAACACCTTCCCTGCCTTGCTCATCATTTTATACACCTCTAGCACGAGCTCTGCTGAGCTATTTGGACTTCAACCTCCCCTCCTGAAGACCTTGGAAACCTTTCTGCGCCTCAAACAAAAATCCTTTTGGCATCCTTATCTGGCCTCTGCTCCTGCTCTCCCTGCTCTGAAACGGGGCAGGCAAACTTCAGCACGGGCCTCAAAGCCTTGAACATGTCACTGATTTATCTGGTGGCATTTAGAATGGTTTTGCTATTGGTCTTTATCCTATTTCTTCCCCCCCTTTCTTTTTTTCCCCTCCATCTCTTTTCCCCTTTCTTTTTTGTTTCCCCCTTCTCTTTTTCCCTTTCTTTTTGGTTTCCCCTTCTCTTTCCCCCCTTTCTCTCTATGGTTTCCCCTTCTCTTTTCCCCCCTTTCTCTCTATGGTTTCCCCTTCTCTTTTCCCCCCTTTCTCTCTATGGTTTCCCCTTCTCTTTTCCCCCCTTTCTCTCTTTTTGGTTTCCCCTTCTCTTTTCCCCCCCTTTCTCTTTTTGGTTTCCCCTTCTCTTTTTCCCCTCGTTTCTCCCCCCCCCCCCTTTTTTGGGTTCTTTTCCCCCCTTTTCCCCCCCCTTTCCTGTGTTTTTCTCATTTCCCCCCCTTCTTGGTGTTCTTCCCCCCTCTCTGTCCCTGCTGCTGTGTGTGCAGGGAGCAGATGTTTTCATTGAGCTGTCCGCAGTGACGCCTCGATCTTTTTCCTGAGTGGTTACAGTTAATTTAAAAGCCATCAGTGTATTACCTCAGCACTCCCTTGATGTCACTGGTTAGAAGATCCCAGCTGGCTGCTGCTCTTCATTCTCCTGCCTGTCTGTTTCCCATTACTTTTTATTGCTCTTGCGTTGCCTTGCAGGCTGCGCCAGCCTTTAAAGTGAGGTGGGCACAGGCACAGGCGCTTGCAAGTGGCTGAGGCAGCCTCTCACATTCTTCACTTCATGCACACAGAAGCAGTGCTTGGGCTTCTCCTGTAGCAGATGCTGCTGAGGAACACCAGTATGAGAAAACAAACACATGTGGAAGATGGAGCTGGGGCTCCTTAGCTTGGAGAAGAGGAGCCTGAGAGGTGACCTCATGCATGTTGATAAAGATGTGCAGGGGGAGCGCCCAGAGGCTGGAGCCAGGCTCTGCTGGGTGCTGCCCAGTGCCAGCACCAGGGGCACTGGTGGAAGCTGAGGCAGAGGAAGTGCCATGGAAACAGGAGGAAGAATTATTTCCCTGTGAGGGTGACAGAACACTGGACCAGGCTGCCCAGGGGGGGTTGTGGAATTTCCTCTCTGGAGATATTCAAAACCCACTTGGTTGTGTTCCTGTGTGACCTGCTCTAGGTGATCCTGCTCTGGCAGGGGGGGGTGGGCTGGATGAGCTCTGGAGGTCCCTTCCATCCCCTAACAATCTGTGATGTTTGCACATGCTGTCTTTGAAAACTCAGCTTCCTTGCTGCAGAGAAATGGGGATCCATGTGTGAGTCCTGCTTTGGGCTCCTCAGCTCAAGAGAGACAAGGAGCTAATGGAGAGAGTCCAGGTAGAAGGCTACAAAGATGCTAAAGGGCCTGGAGAAGCTCTGTGAGGAGGAAAGGCTGAGAGCCCTGGGGCTGTTGAGCCTGGAGATGAGCAGCCTCAGAGGGGATCTGGGCAATGCTCAGCAAGAGCTAAAGGAGCTGTGGGGGACAAGAGCATGGGGCTAGGCTCTTGTCAGTAGTGCCCAGAGACAGACACAAACTGGAACACAGGAATTTCCATCTAAACATGAGGAAATTCTGCTGTGAGGGCTCTGGAGCCCTGGAGCATGCTGCCCAGAGAAGTTTTGGTGTCTCCTTCTCTGGAGAGATTCCAAACCTGCCTGGACTGTGTGATCCTGTGCAGCCTCCTCTGGCTGCCCCTGCTTTAGCAGGGTCTTTTTTGACTAGCTGATCTCCAGAGCTCCCTTCCAACCCCCCCATGCTGGGATTCTGTGATGCAAGAGCAGGTTGTGCAGCGTGCCAACAACCAACCTGCTCTGGGCAGCCCGCAGCATTTGGCACTGGGCTCTCGGGTGTGGAATTGAAGGACTCAGTCACTGAATGGTTTGGGTTGGAAGGAATCTTTCCAGGTCACCTAACCCAGGGGGCAGGGACAACTTCACTAAAGCAGGTAGAGAAAGGGAGGGAGTCCTGGGTGCAAGGAGCAGGTTGAAAGCCATTGGCAGAGGCTTGGGCCACATCAACGCTGCCCTTTGAGCTCTCCACCTCGGGGTGGTTTGGTTGTTTATCTGCTGCCTGGTTTTGAAGGCCTTTCAAACCCTGCAGGCTGCTTTCTGATGTGTGAAAGAACCCAAACAAGAGGCAGCCCTGGGCTGCACCAGGGGGGTGCTGTGCTTGGCAGTGGTCTGTGCTGGACTCAGGTAGCCTGGGACAGGGCACACAGGGACATTGCACTGGCTTTGCATGAGGAAGCTCCAAGCTCCATCCTGGAAGGCAGTGGAAATTTCACTCTTGACTCCCAGCAGAGCAGTTGTAAACCAGTGTTAATGAGAGATACTGGGAGGGTGCAGGAGGGAGCCAAGTGCTGTAACTCTGCTTAATGACTGGAAACTTGGTGAAGTCCCCCTCTTGCTTTGAACAGCTTTGCAAACAACCTTTGGCAACAGCCATTTTATCTCCTGTTTTGGAAGCCATGTGCTGCTGAGGATGGAGTTGCAGGAAGAGGAGATGGCTTAAAGAGGAAAGCAGAAAGGCAGCTGCAGGATGGCCAATTTCCTACTGTGAGGGAGATGAAACCAGCCTCGTTTTGCTGAACTATGACTCAGTTCAGTCCAAAGATTCCAACACCATGTAGTCAATGTTAGAAGCTCCTTTGAGGGAGGGGAGAAAACAACCCCTCTGATTCAGAGGCACGGGGAGGAAGTGCCCAGCGAGAGAGAGAGATGGAGTTGCCAGGAATGATGGATGAGGAAAGCCCAGTAGGGTGCTGCTGAGCAGGGCCTGGGAGCAGGAGAGATGAATGGCCCTCGGTGAGCAGGCTCTGCTGCAGCCTGTGTGATGTGGGGGAGAACAAAAGGCAGCCCCACTCAGCTCGGTGTCCTGGGGAGGGGCTGGGGACACGCTGCTGCCGCGCTCCACAGAGCCCCCGGCTGGCTGAGGGACGGTGCTCTCCAAGGGCAGCTGATGCTGGGGTTCCTGAAAGCAAAACTCAGCTGCTGAAGGTGTTTTGCCTTCCCTGCAGGGGACAGGCAGCTTGGCTGGCTGCACCAATGCTTGTGAGCAGTGGGCTCTAACCATGGAGCTCGGTGGAGAATTGCTCCTCTTAAAAGTAGAGCAAGAGCAGCACATCTGCTAGGAGAGCCAGGGGGAGTGATGGGCTGGCTGCTCTGCTAGGAGAGCCAGGGGGAGTGATGGGCTGGCTGCTCTGCTAGGAGAGCCAGGGCAAGTGATGGGCTGGCTGCTGTGCTAGGAGAGCCAGGGCAAGTGATGGGCTGGCTGCTCTGCTAGGAGAGCCAGGGCAAGTGATGGGCTGGGTGCTCTGCTAGGAGAGCCAGGGCAAGTGATGGGCTGGCTGCTCTGCTAGGAGAGCCAGGGCAAGGGATGGGCTGGGTGCTCTGCTAGGAGAGCCAGGGCGAGTGATGGGCTGGCTGCTCTGCTAGGAGAGCCAGGGCAAGTGATGGGCTGGCTGCTCTGCTAGGAGAGCCAGGGCAAGTGATGGGCTGGCTGGGCCCATGAAAACCTCATGAGATTCAACAAGACCAAGTGCAAGGTCCTACAGCTGGGTCAGGGCAGTCCCAGGCACTGATAGAGGCTGGGCAGGGGCTGGCTTGAGAGCAGCCCTGAAGAAAAGGACCTGGGGGTGCTAGGGGATGAGAAGCTCAGCAGGAGCCAGCAGTGAGCACTTGCAGCCCAGAGAGCCAATCCCAGCCTGGGCTGCAGCAAGAGAAGCAGAGCCAGCAGGGGCAGGGAGGGGATTCTCCCCCTCTGCTCTGCTCTGGGGAGACCACAGCTGGAGCACTGTGTCCAGTTCTGGAGCCTCTATTACAGGAAGGATCTGGAGGTGCTGGAAGGTGTCCAGAGAAGGGCCATGAGGATGAGCAGAGGGCTGGAGCTTCTCTGCTATGAGGACAGATTGAGGCAGTTGGGGTTGTGCAGTCTGGAGAGGAGAAGGCTCCCAGGAGACCTAACTGTGGCCTTCCAGTATCTGAAGGGGGCTACAAGAAAGCTGAGGAGGGACTTTTGAGGGTGTCAGGGAGGGATAGGACTGGGGGGAATGGAGCAAAGCTAGGAATGGGGAGATTGAGATTGGCTGTGAGGAAGAAGTTGTTCCCCATGAGGGTGGTGAGAGCCTGGCACAGGCTGCCCAGGGAGGTGGTGGAAGCCTCCTGCCTGGAGGTGTTTGCAGCCAGGCTGGATTTGGCTGTGAGCAACCTGCTGCAGTGTGAGGTGTCCCTGGCCATGGCAGGGGGGTTGGAGCTGGCTGCTCCTTGAGGTCCCTTCCATCCCTGACAATTCTCTGTTTCTCTGACTGCTGACTTCCACAGGGCAGCCTGTGGAAGTGAAGAGCTGGCTGGCTGTCTGCTCACAACCCCAAGAGCTGCCATCTCAGAGCTGTGCCTTGAGCTGAGGTTTTGGATGTGATGGGGCTGAGCAGTCTGGGAACAGAATGTGGTTTTTTGCAACCTCTGCAGTCCATGGTGTGCTCCAGCACGTGTCTGGTGGTCATGGCAAGTTGTGCTGATTCATGACTGCAACCCAGAGGAGTGGGAAGTGCTTTCCTAGTGCAGTAACTGCTGGGAAAAGCTGACCAGCAGGCCTGTGGTGGATGCAGTGAGGACAGACAGAAGCCTGGTGCCTGAGCCAGGTCTCAGATGTCATAAAGCTGGAAATGGAAGTGGGGGAATGCTTTCTGCTACAAAGGCTATCAGGTTCCAAGGAGGGGGGAAAGGAGGTTGAGGTGTTCTGAAGCATTACTGGTGAGGCAGGAATGTCACTGAAGAGACAGAGCTTGGAAGACCTTTGCCTTCTGCAGTGAAGGAACAAGAGTGACTGTGTCTGGCAGGTAGAAGAGAATCAAAGAATCACAGCACTGATCCGGTTGGAAAAGCCCTCTAAGATCAGAGAGTCCAACTTAACACCATGGCCATGAAACCACATCCACAGCTGCCACATCTACCCTGTTTGTCAGTGCCTCCAGGGGTGGTGACTCCACCACCTCCCCAGGCAGCCTGTCCCCAAGCCTCCAGGGGTGGTGACTCCACCACCTCCCCAGGCAGCCTGTCCCCAAGCCTGGCAGCACACAGGCAGATGGAAGAGCTCAGGGATGATCAGGAGAAGCTGCTCTTTACAGTCTCCTTCCCCAGCTTTTCACTGCCCAAGGAAAACTGGGCTGAGGCTGCAGTGACCTGAGCCAACCAGGCTGTGCAAGAGGGATGGGGAGGAAGAGATAGGCGATGAGGCCAACCGTGTACGGGAAGATGAAAGGCAGAGCAGAGACTTGCAGGCAGTGCTGGCTTGCAGCTGCCCTGGAGGGAAGGAACTGGCTGCCTCCCTGCAAAAGAGACCCAGAGCAGACCAAGCAAACCTGCACAGGAGAGGTCACCCCAGCCCTGGCAATGATGAGGCTGAAGTAAGTGGACTCCAAAAGCAGCTGAGCCTCTCAGGCAGGCCTGGAGTGTGTGATGGGAAGCCCTCTGCTCACTTCCAGGCTGCAGCCTCTCTCCTGTTACTGGAATACACCAAGGGATCAGCTTCCCTTTTCCACAGCCCTCGCTGGGGCAGTAGTTTTGCAGATCTCACTTGGTTTCCAGCTCCCTCTCTTAGAAGGTGGAGTTGTTTCTGGGTGAATCAGCTTTTGCTGACTTCTTCCTAAGCTCCAGCAGAGCAGAATATTCCTAGCCCAGAGCAGGGCTCCTCACAGACTTTTCTGGTTGATGGCCAAAATCTGTGGCTCCTGCTTTCTGCAGCACCCAGCCTCTCTGCCACCATGGTGCTTACTGCTGTCTCCCTGCCGGGGAGCTGCTTGCTGGTCCATCCTGGGATGGTAGCACCTTGAAAGCTGTGTTCAGCTTCAGGCCCCTCGCTGCAAGCAAGACACCAAAATAGTGGGAGGGGGTCCAGAGAAGGGCAACAAAGCTGGGGAAGGGTTTAGAAAACAGGGGCTGGTGAGAGAACTGAGTTCTAGCCTGGAGAAAAGGAAGCTGAGGGGAGACCTCTTCACAATTCCCTGAAAGGAGGTATTGCAGTGAGGTGGGGATTGTCTCTTCTCCCTAGCATCAGGTGATAGGAGGAGAGGAAATGGCCTGGGATTGAGCCAGGGGAGCTTTAGGTTAGAATAGAATAGAATAAACCAGGTTGGAAGAGACCTTCAAGATCATCGTGTCCAACCTATCATCCAATCCAAGCCACCTAATCAACTAACCCATGGCACCAAGCACCCCATCAAGTCTCCTCCTGAACACCTCCAGTGACGGCTACTCCACCACCTCCTTGGGCAGCCCATTCCAATGGGCAATGACTCTCTCTGTGTAGAACTTCCTCCTGACCTCCAGCCTAAACCTCCCCTGGCACAGCCTGAGACCGTGTCCTCTTGTTCTGGTGCTGGCTGCCTGGGAGAAGAGACCAACCTCTGCCTGCCTACAAGCTCCCTTCAGGTAGTTGTAGAGAGTGATAAGGTCACCCTGAGTCTCCTCTTCTCCAGGCTGAGCAACCCCAGCTCCCTCAGCCTCTCCTCACAGGGCTGTGTTCCTAAACCCCTCACCAACTTCATTGCCCTTCTCTGGACTCGTTCCAGCAAGTCAACCTCCTTCCTAAACTGAGGGGCCCAGAACTGGACACAGGACTTGAGGTGCAGCCTAACCAGTGCAGTGTACAGGTTGGGTACCTGGAAAACTTCTTGGCTGCAAGAGCGGTCAGGGAGTGGCAGAGGCTGCCCAGGGAGTCCCCATCCCTGGAGCTGTTCATGAAACCTGTGGCCATGGCACTTTGGGGCATGGCTTCATGGCCATGGTGGTGGTGGGTTGGTGGTTGGACCTGATGATCTTAGAGGACTTTTCCAGCCTGAACAATGCTGCAGTTCTGTGACTTGCATCTCGCTCCCGAAAGCTAACACCACGCAGGGGTTGCCGCGCTGCTCTTTGGTGCAGTTTTGCTACCTTGGAGCCCAAACCCACAGGAACCTCTCTTCCTTCCACACCTTTGCCTGCCTGCTTGGTAAGAGCCCTCTGTGCCTGGGTGTGCTCAGCAAATGAGGACTTGCAGATGCAGCAGCAGAGGGAATGCTGTGGGCGGGGAAGGCGCTGGAGCCGGGAGGCATCGTAACCTAGAGCCCTGCTGAACAATGTGGAAGAAATGCTGTCAAACCCATGTCTGTGTGAGCTATTCTATCCCCAGCTACCCCCCTCCAAAAGTTTGCTCAGCATGCTGACTTTCCAGGAGCTTTCTTAGTGCTTGGAACAAGTTAGCTATCTCCTGCCAGAATCAAGAGAGGAACACGACTGGCTGACGAATACCATATGTTCCAGGCTGGCCAGAGGAAACCTAATTGTGTTTTGTTTAGCTTGCCTACTTAACTGGGTTTCTGTAACAGGACTGAGTTGGTTGGGTTTGGTTTCTTCCCTTCCCTTCTCTTCAGAGAGCTGGGGCCGAGCCCTTGTCCACAGGCTCCCTCCTGGGACGGCTCAGTGCTTCCCCCTCTTCCCTGGTGGAGGAGATGGAGGGAGAGCAGAGTGCAGGCAGAGGCAGCTGCCAACAGGAGTGATCAGAAACTGCAGTAATCCTCATTCTAGGCAAGGAACATCCAGTTCTGAGAATGCAACAAAAAATGTCTCTGCTGACCAAAAGATTCCCCCTCTCTCCTGCCTGGTAATTAGTGCAGCGGAATGGGGAGAGTCCGTGTGTGTGACCTGGGAGTGGGGGCACAGAGCTGCCTAATAGCCAGCTGTGGGCTTGCCCTGATTAAGGTGGCTTGAAATCAGAGTCTCATCAGGCTGCAGAAGCTAAAGGCTTGTTTCTGGTCCCCTAAAGAGCATGGACTGGAGCTTCCAGAACTCCAGATGGGACTGATGCTGAGCAAGGCTCAATTCCTAGAGCTACTGAGCCCTGGGTGGAGCTGGAAGAGAGCTTGTTCCCTCTTGGCCCCTCTCTTCCACTACAGTACATCATAGAATGCAGCAGGTTGGGAGTGACCCTTGGAGCTCAACTAGTCCAACCCCCCTGCAGTGAGATCTTTAACTAGATGAGGTTGCTCAGGGCCCCAACAAGTCTGACCTTGAGTGTCTCCAGGGATGGGGCCTCCACCACCTCTCTGGGCAACCTGTTCCAGTATTTCACTGCCCTCTTTTTGAAGAACTTAACATCACTTGGGGTTGGTGACTTCTCCCTGCTGTGCTTTCTTGCCTCTGACCAACCTGAATACTTTAGAGAGGAATCACCATCTGGCATCACATCATTGTGCATCACCTAACCTCCCTTTGGAGAGGTGGAGGGGAGATCACTGGAGCCCCTCTCCTATGAGGACAGGCTGAGGGAGTTGGGGCTGTTCGGTCTGGAGAAGAGAAGGCTCCAAGGAGACCTCATTGTGGCCTTCCAGTATCTGAAGGGGGCTCCAAGAAAGCTGGGGAGGGACTTTTGAGGGTGTCAGGGAGTGATAGGACTGGGGGGAATGGAACAAAACTAGAACCTTTGAGACTGAGATTGGATGTGAGGAAGAAGTTGTTCCCCATGAGGGTGGTGAGAGCCTGGCACAGGTTGCCCAGGGAGGTGGTGGAAGCCTCCTGCCTGGAGGTGTTTGCAGCCAGGCTGGAGGTGGCTGTGAGCAACCTGCTGCAGTGTGAGGTGTCCCTGGCCATGGCAGGAGGGTTGGAGCTGGCTGAGCCTTGAGCTCCCTTCCAACCCTAACAATTCTATGATTCCATGATCATCATGCTGCATCTAACAGCTGTGGCTTACCAAAGAGAGGAGCTAGCTGGGAGCCTTGTGGACTCCTCATAGCTGTTGGAGCATGCAGACCTATTCTGCTCATCTCCCTGGCCAGCTTCAGCAGCGGTGGTGTTAACAGGGGCACGCAGCAAGCTTTGCATCAGCTAGGAAAGAGTGGTGAGTGGTGTGTGCTGTCTTGGCAGGCGAGCAGAGAAGGGTGGGGGCCTTCACTTCTAGCTGAGCAGAAAAGGGGAAATGGAGCTAAAAGGCAACTGTCACTTTAAATAAATCTCTTTCCTCCCCATCTCTTATTTATCTCTTGCCTTCCTGTTTACAGTCTCATTTCCCACAGCTCTCATTCTGCTCAGTTAGAGCTCAGGTCAACCCAAGGTCTGCCCCGTTCCTCAGCACCCAATCCAAGTCTCTCTACCTGATGCCCCCCAGGAGGGTAGTGCCCATATCCCCACTCCCATCAGCTGCAGATGCAAAGCAGTGGGATGCCCCAGCTTGCATGGGCATGGCTGGCATGGTTCTTGACTTCCCCAAACAAGTCCTTGGCCTTGCTGTGTCCTTTCACTCCTGCCACGCTTGTTTACCCAGGGGCTGCCTGTGCCCTGTTGTTCTGCCATGTGCTTTGCTGCCCACACACCACACAGGCACACTCAGCTGTCTGCTCAGCGCCCCACCTATGAGACACTCATCCCTGCTGAGTCACCAGCCCTCCTTGTACACTCATAGCCATGCCTGCAGATGGACTCTCAGCCTCGTGAGCCAGCCTCTCCTTCAATCTGCCACTCCTGTGTCCCCCAGACAGGATGTTCTTCCCTCTTGGAGGAGACACAGACCAAGCTTGTAGGGAGTTTGCTCAACCACCTGTTTGCTCTCAGGGCCAGGAGGTGAAAGGGGGGTGGCTCCAGCTGTGTGCATCACAGGATGGTTAGGGGTGGGAAGGGACCTCAGGAGATCATTGAGGACCGTAGACTCCAGCAGAGAGAGGGTGAATGCTGGCACCTCGTTGCTCAAGCCTGCTGGTGTTCTGAGCTCAGCTCTTAGAGGGTGGCAGCGTGCTGAAGTGTGGTGCCTCCTTGGGGAGGGGTGAGGATCCATCTCATCACCACTTCTTGGCTAAGTTTCCAGGGTCCTTCCTTGACCTGCCCTCCCGGCCCGTCACCCTCAGGTCTGTGATGATCGCCCTGGGAGCTCCGCACACGGAGTCCTTGCTGGAAGCTGTGTGCCCCAGGCAGGTGCTTGGGATGGTGCATGGTCTCCCTGGTGCTGTGAGGTGTGTGTGCTGGGTAAGATGTTCCCTGGTCACAACCATCTCCCAAGCAAAGCAGCCCCTGGAGCGGGGGTCCCCTGCGCCTGCCCTGGCTGCCGCGCGGCTCGTTAGCTCCCTCCCCCGCCCCCGCTCCAATTCCTCTGCCCACGTTGGACCATTTAAGAATTAATGAAGGCCAGATGCATGTTCTGCAAAGGCAGGATCTTGGAGTAGACCCTGGCTGGGTGCCTCCTTGTCCTTCAAATCCTCAGTACAGCTAATAACAAGCAGAGGCTGAGGTAGAGCCCACCTCAGCGGTGACGTCCCTGCGACCGCAAAGGATTTCTCCGGGACCTGGAGGGGGACCAGCTTTTGGCTCGGAGCTCCAGGATCTGGTTTCATCTCTCACCAGCTCTGGTGGGATGAACTCGGTGTGACTGAGCTGTCCAACAGGGAGGTGGCAAGCCGAGCCAGCCCTGGGCTTCGGAGGGGAAGGGAAGGAATTCGGCGCCTTTTGGTGCGCGGAAAAATAAGGTCTGGATCGTCCTGGTGGGAGCTGTCCAGGCCTCCAGAGAGCTTCTGCACAGCTCCTGCAGCCTTGGATGCCTGGGGGTGGAGTGGCTGCAGAGCAGCCAGGCAGAAAGGGACCTGGGAGGACTGGCTGACAGCAGCTGAACAGGAGCCAGCAGTGTGCCCAGGTGGCCAAGAAGGCCAATGCCATCCTGGCCTGCAGCAGGAGCAGTGTGGCCAGCAGGAGCAGGGAGGTCATTCTGCCCTGTGCTCAGCACTGGTTAGGCCACACCTTGAGTCCTGTGTCCAGTTCTGGGCTCCTCAATTGAAGAAGGACATTGAGCTGCTGGAAGGTGTCCAGAGAAGGGCAGTGAGGCTGGGGAGGGTTCTGGAGCACAGCCCTGTGAGGAGAGGCTGAGGGAGCTGGGGTTGCTTAGCCTGGAGAAGAGGAGGCTCAGGGGAGACCTTCTTGCTGTCTACAACTCCCTGAAGGGAGGCTGTAGCCAGGTGGGGGTTGGTCTCTTCTCCCAGGCACCCAGCACCAGAACAAGAGGACACAGTCTCAAGCTGTGCCAAGGGAGGTTTAGTCTGGATGTGAGGAAGAAGTTCTTCATAGAAAGAGAGATTGGCCCTTGGGATGTGCTGCCCAGGGAGGTGGTGGAGTCACCATCCCTGGAGGTGTTTAGGAAGAGCCTGGCTGAGGCACTTGGTGCCATGGTTTAGTTGATTGGATGGTGTTGGGTGGTAGGTTGCACTGGATGGTCTCAAAGGTCTTTCCCATCCTGGTTAATGCTGTATTCTGTCTCTTGTGACCTGCAGACCTTCCAGGTGAGGATGGGTCAAGGCAAGATGAAGGGTTGTGTGGCAGGCTCTGCTGTGACCTGCTGAGATGCCAGTGCCACAGCACTCGTGCTGCCTTGCTGGTCACAAGCACAGCTTTTCCTCTTGTGGAGTGTCTCTCAGCCAGTGGATCCAGGAGGTGGTTGCAGGCCTGTTCTGTGGTCAGCTTCATGATGTATGCCCAGGGTTGTCTAGCTCCATGTGGATGTCTGTGCCAGTGTGTGAGGGGGTTAGAAAGAGAGGTGCTGCTGCAGGTTGCATATCTGCTGCTGTTGCTCCTCGGGGTGAGATGGCCTGCAGACCAAGTGTTCAGACCTGTAACTCTTTCTGGTTTGTTTGTGGAATAACCCAAGCTGGGCACTGAAGCTGGTGAATGGTCTAGAGAATGAGTGTTGTGAGGAGCACCTGAGAGAACTGGAGAGGAGGCTGGGGGGAGACCTTCTGGCTCTCTACAGCTCCCTGAAAGGAGGCTGGAGCCAGGTGGAGGTTGGTTTCTTCATAGTAATAAGTGACAAAACAAGAGCAAACAGCCTCAAGTTGCACCAGAGGAGGTTAGGTTGGACATGAGGAGCAATCTGTTCCCCCAAAGGGTTGTCAAGCCCTGGGTCAGGCTGCCCAGGGCAGTGGTGGAGTCCCCATCCCTGGAGGGGTTTAAAAGCTGTGTGGATGTGGTGCTTGGGGGCCATGGTTTAGTGGTGACCTGGCAGTGCTGGGTTAAGTGTTGGACTTGATGACCTCCCAGCTCCCTTCCAACCAAAACAATTCTGTGATTCTCTAAGGTTTTGCACAACTGTTTTAATCCAGAGTGCTGGAAGTTGGTGGACACTAAGATAACCTGCAGAGAGGGGAGGCACTGGGTGACTTGACTCATCCCAGCACTCATGACCATGACCTTGCTGTATGCTAATGACCCCAGCTTGGAGTTTGCAGTGATTTATGGCAGGGCCCCATGGCTGCTTGTGGCAGCTGCTGATGGATGTTTCCATCATAGAATTGTCAGGGTTGGAAGGGACCTCAAGGTTCAGCCAGTTCCAACCCCCCTGCCATGGCCAGGGACACCTCACACTACAGCAGGTTGCTCACAGCCACATCCAGCCTGGCTGCAAACACCTCCAGGCAGGAGGCTTCCACCACCTCCCTGGGCAACCTGTGCCAGGCTCTCACCACCCTCCTGGGGAACAACTTCTTCCTCACATCCAATCTCAATCTCCCCATTTCTGGTTTTGCTCCATCCCCCCCAGTCCTATCCCTCCCTGACACCCTCAAAAGTTCCTCCCCAGCTTTCTTGGAGCCCCCTTCAGATACTGGAAGGTCACAATGAGATCTCCTGGGAGCCTTCTCCTCTCCAGACTGCACAGCCCCAACTCCCTCAGTCTGTCCTCACAGCAGAGCAGCTCCAGCCCTCTGCTCATCCTCATGGCCCTTCTCTGGACACCTTCCAGCACCTCCAGATCCTTCCTGGAACAGGGGCTCCAGAGCTGGCTGCAGGATCCCCTCTCCACCAGTTGCTGTGTTCTGGGACTCGTGCAGCTCCTTGCTCCTGGGTGAGATTTCTGCAGGCGAAAGCAACAACAACAGCAGCAGCAGCAGCAAAAAAAACCCCAACCCCTCCAAACCCTCATCCCCAAACAAGCCCAAACCTCTCAGATATTGAGCACAGAACCTTCTCTCTTTCTCCCTTCTCTCCCCATCCCCTTCAAACATACCTGTGGGCAGAGGTAGTGTTATTGGAGCAGCCGATTTGACTGCTCTAATATTTTCCACTCGGATCCATTGACTTCTATTTCATGTTTTCCTTGGATCAACACCTTCTGAGAGCAGTTCAAGCTGCCTGTATTTGAATAGCTGGAGACAGCCTGACAGTCACCCTGCTATCTTTGCTGGGTTTCACCTCTAGAAGGCAGCCACGAGATGTCTATCGGCAGGCACCCAACCGGAATGTGTGGCGTTGTGTCCCTCTCCGTGGAGATCCTTAACCTCTGAGCCACCAAGTGTGCCCTGCAGCAATGAATTTGGTGTGGGTTTAGGGTCTAAGAGAGGTTGGAACCAGCATTTTTTCCCCTAAGGCCATTTCTCAGAGAGATGAATGTTGGCTGCTCTGCTGCCAGAAGCAAGGGGTAGTGTTTGCTCTAGGTGTGGGTTATTGGTGAGCTGGGTTTACCCTCCTAACCCAGGATAATCTGGGGAGGGGGATATAGGGCTTAAAACATCTTCTGTGCAGGGCTGACAACCCCTGCTAAACCTACTGTCTTGTTTTGAGCCCTCCAAGGTGGTAGCAAGCCTGAAGTTCCTCCATCCCAGGGTCTCTTCACTTCCTAGGGAACTGCTTTCCTGTCCCCTGTCCCTGCACCCACCAGCCCCTGGTTTAGATGTGAGCATCCTGGGGGCACACCAGAGCTGACTGAGCAGCACTGAACTAACAGAAGGAAGCAAGTCCAGGGAAAGACCATGGCAATGCTGGCAGGGCTGGAAGCCCTCTGCTGAGAGGCCAGGCAGAGAGGGTTGGGATTGTTCAGCCTGGAGCAGGGAAGGCTCCAGGGAGACCTTCTGGTGGCCTTTCAGGACTTACAGGAGCTGATTAGAGAGCTGGGGACAGGCTTTTGAGCACAACTTTTTGCTGTGACAGGACAAGGGGTGCTGGTTTGAACTAAAAGAGGGAGGTTCAGACTGGAGAGGGGGAAGAAATGTTTGACACTGGGGGTGGTGAGAGCCTGGCCCAGGTTGCCCAGAGAGGTGGGAGATGTCCCATGCCTGGAGCCATTGCTGTCCAGGTTGTTTGGGTCTCTGGGCAAGCTGCCCTAGCTGCAGATGTCCCTGCTGAGTGCAGGGGGATTGGACTGGATGACCACTGAAGGTCCCTTGCAAGCCAAAGCGGTCCATGATTCTATATTGAATCCAGGAACCTTCCTAGTGACTTCCCTGGTCCCATGATGCTGGGGAGGAGATGGCAAAGCTCTTTGTCTCTCCTATGGCCTTGCTGGCTTGAGTTGTGCTAGTGGCTAGGGGGCAGGGAAGAGGTGTGCAACCAAACTGCAAGTGCAGAGGAAATGCTGGGAGCTGAGTGTGGAGGAGAAGGTAGCAGAGGGAGCAGCTGGGCACAAGCCATTGCAGCTCAGGTTGTTTGGGTCTCTGAGCAACTTGCTCTAGATGCAGATGTCCTTGCTGCCTGCTGGAGGGTTGGATTAGATGACCTTAAAAGGTCCCTTCCAACCCAAACCAGGCTGTGGTACTATGAAATCACAGAATCAGTAAGGTTGGAAAACACCTCAGAGATCATCAAGTCCAACCTATCACCCAGCACCTCATGGCTACTAAACCATGGCACCAAGTGCCACGTCCAATCCCCTCTTGAACACCTCCAGGATGGTGACTCCACCACCTCCCTGGGCAGCACATTTCAGTGGCTAACAACTCTCTCTGGGAAGAACTTTCTCCTCACCTCCAGCCTAAACCTCCCCTGGCACAGCTTGAGACTGTGTCCTCTTGTTCTGGTGCTGGGTGCCTGGGAGAAGAGACCAACCCCCACCTGGCTCCAACCTCCCTTCAGGTAGTTGGAGAGAGCAAGAAGGTCTCCCCTGAGCCTCCTCTCCTCCAGGCTCAGCAACCCCAGCTCCCTCAGCCTCTCCTCACAGGGCTGTGCTGGTGTAGGATCCTCGATGCAGCTTTTCTCACTCAGACCCTTTCTCGATTTGCTTCTGTTTATTTTTCTTTCCTCCTTGATGCTCAACCCACTGATTCTCATGAAACCAGCACTGAAGGGTTTGAAAAGCACTTGACAGAGAGCTGAGATTGCACCCTGGGCTGTGAGGGAAGCAACTGCTTTGTTTGCCCAGGATTAGAGTCCCCATAGGAAGAGAAAAACAACCCCAGAGCCTGAGGTGAGAAGAAAGAAAACAGCAGCAGCTCCGGGGAGGGAGGTGGGAATTGCCATCCCCTGCTTCGGAAGGCTGGCAGCTCCTGCTGCATATCCCTGTGCAGCCCTCTGAGGTGTGTGGGTTTTGCTTGAGACTTGTGGGCTCGGTTCGAGCTCCTGGAATCAAGAGGCTGAATGAGATTCTCAGCTTTCTGTTTATTTGTAGGCGATTTCTTTTCATGTTATTTATTTTTGTGTTTTATTTCTTTTTCTTCCTTTATTTCCTTTTCCTTCCTTTTTTTTTTTTCTGCTTTTTTTCCTTCCTTTTTTTCTCTTTTCTTCCTTTTTTTCTTTTTATTCCTTTTTCTTCCTCTCTTTCCCTTTTTCTTCCTTTTTCTTTCTTCCTTTTTCTTTCTTCCTTTTTCTTTCTTCCTTTTTCTTTCTTCCTTTTTCTTTCTTCCTTTTTCTTTCTTCCTTTTTCTTTCTTCCTTTTTCTTTCTTCCTTTTTCTTTCTTCCTTTTTCTTTCTTCCTTTTTCTTTCTTCCTTTTTCTTTCTTCCTTTTTCTTCCTCTTTCTTCCTCTTTCTTCCTCTTTCTTCCTCTTTCTTCCTCTTTCTTCCTCTTTCTTCCTCTTTCTTCCTCTTTCTTCCTCTTTCTTCCTCTTTCTTCCTCTTTCTTCCTCTTTCTTCCTCTTTCTTCCTCTTTCTTCCTCTTTCTTCCTCTTTCTTCCTCTTTCTTCCTCTTTCTTCCTCTTTCTTCCTCTTTCTTCCTCTTTCTTCCTCTTTCTTCCTCTTTCTTCCTCTTTCTTCCTCTTTCTTCCTCTTTCTTCCTCTTTCTTCCTCTTTCTTCCTCTTTCTTCCTCTTTCTTCCTCTTTCTTCCTCTTTCTTCCTCTTTCTTCCTCTTTCTTCCTCTTTCTTCCTCTTTCTTCCTCTTTCTTCCTCTTTCTTCCTCTTTCTTCCTTTCTTCCTTTTTTCTTCCTTTTTTCTCTTTTTCTTCCTTTTTTCTCTTCCTGTTTTCTCTTTTTCTTCCTGTTTTTTCTTCCTGTTTTTTCTTTTTTCTTCCTTTTTTACTTTATTCCTCCTTTTTTCTTTTTTCTTCCTGTTTTCTTCTTTTTTCTTCCTGTTTTCGTCTTTTTTCTTCCTTTTTTCTTCTTTTTTCCTTTTTCTTTTTTCTTTTTTCTTCCTTTTTTCTTTTTTCTTCCTTTTTTCTCTTTTTCCTTCCTTTCTTTTCTTTTTACTTCCTTTTTTCTTTTTCTTCCTGTTTTTTCTTTATTCTTCCTTTTTTTTTTCTTTCTTCCTTCCCCCCCCTTTTTCTTCCTTTTTTTTTCTTCCTTTTTTTTTCTTTTTTCTTCCTTTTTTTTTCTTTTTTTCTACATTTTTTCTTTTTTCTTCCTCTTTCCCCCCTTTTTCTTCCTTTTTTTTCTTTTCTTTCCTTTTGTTATTATTTTCCAAGCCAGCATTTCCAGCTCTCTTGATCCTGGAAGAAAACAACTTCAGTTGAAAACATGAAGCCTCCAGGGTCCAAATGGGAAAACAGATGAAAAAAAAAAAAGAGAAAATACTCCAAATACTTTGGGGTTGGTTCAGTCCTCTTCTTTTGAAGCCTATCTAGCTCTGTTCCTAGGGCCACACACAACCTTTTCTGAAAGCTGGCAAGGCTCCTGCTTGCTACCCAAAGGTTCTTACAAAGTGTGTGAGTGTTGGGGGCTGTGGGGGTGATGCTGAGCTGTGCCTCACTGTCCTGTGGGCTTCTGGAAGCCCTCTGCTGTGAGGCCAGGCTGAGAGGGTTGGGATCATTCAGCCTGGAGCAGGGAAGGCTCCAGGGAGACCTTCTGGTGGCCTTTCAGGACTTGCAGGAGCTGATTAGAGAGCTGGGCACAGGCTTTTGAGCACAACTTTTTGCTGTGACAGGACAAGGGGTGCTGGTTTGAACTAAAAGAGGGAGGTTCAGACTGGAGAGGAGGAAGGAATGTTTGACCCTGGGGGTGGTGAGAGCCTGGCCCAGGTTGCCCAGAGAGGTGGGAGATGTCCCATGCCTGGAGCCATTGCTGTCCAGGTTGTTTGGGTCTCTGGGCAAGCTGCCCTAGCTGCAGATGTCCCTGCTGAGTGCAGGGGGATTGGACTGGATGACCACTGAAGGTCCCTTGCAAGCCAAAGCAGTCCATGATTCTATATTGAATCCAGGACTTCCCTGGTCCCATGATGCTGGGGAGGAGATGGCAAAGCTCTTTGTCTCTCCTATGGTCTTGCTGGCTTGAGTTGTGCCTAGTGCCTAGGAGGCCACCAGGCTAAGCAACCCCAGCTCCCTCAAGCCTCTCCTTGTAGGGCCTGCGTGGATCCAGTCTGCCACCATTCCATGCCCCACTGCCAGTTGTGGGCAGAGTGAGGAGACACTCCACAGCAGGGCAGTGGCTTCATCACACCCTGGGATGGGACCTGAGGACAGCTGTTGTGCAGGGCAGAGCCAGGGGGAGAGCAGCTCCTGCAAACAGGATGCCAGGGGCAGCGCAGCGCCAGTCGCAGCCTCCGCTCCTCGGCACCGTGCTTGCTGCTGTTGTTGTTTCTGCCTTTCAAACAATATGCAAGGGACCATCCAATATCCTCAGGCTTTTGTTTATCTGGATTTTTATGAGAGGGGAGAAAAAAAAAAGGAAGAAAAAGGGGGGTGGGGGTGGGGGGAAGGCAAATGGAGAGGGGAAACACAAGCATTCCTTCCAACCAGCAAGTCATGAGTTTTGATTCAGTCTAATTACACAAGTGATATTTTTATAACCTCTGTGAGGCCTCCTTGCTTGCTTGCTTGGTGTGTCTCCATTGTTTATGTGAGGCTGGCCAGGTAGCCAAGGCAAAGAAAGGTTGCAAGAAAAATTCCCCTGGCCTGGGAATAGGCTGCACTCTCTCTTTTGGCTTCACAAACAAGGCTGTTTGCCTGCTTTCAGAACCTCTCTTAGGTTCTTTTTGTTGCCTCTTCCTCTAAGCCAGAGTTACTCATGTTCTGCCCAGCCCTGGGCTGTGCTGGCAGCTCAGAGCATCCCTGAAATATGCACCAAGCAGCACAGAATGTGGCCAGATTGCCACAGAGTGAGATCCCTGCTGCTCTGCCCCTGGTCCCCTTCTGTTTGTGATGATGAAACACAGGCCAGGGGGGGTCCCTCTGCTGCTGGGAAGGGAAGCCCCTGCCCAGCCATGGTTTATCCCAGCTTGGGTGGCTATTTGAGAGGCTGCAGGGTGTGTGGGGGGGGAAGGTGTGAGGTGGGTGAAAGCCAAATGCTGTGTTCTGTGGTGGCATTGGCTGTCTGAGCAGCCAGGCTGTGTGAGTCCAGCTTCTCCTCTACCCACCCTAGGTGTGGATTGCTCACTCAGCTGAGCAAGCCTCAGAGATTGCTGCTGTGCTAGCAAACAGCCCAGCTGCACACCACTGCTGCTTCTGGAGGTCTGCTTTGGAGTCTTTGAAGGTTGAGGTTGCCCAAGGCAGTTGCCTGTGCTCGGAGTTAGTGTTGGGCATCTTCTTGAGGCTGATCAACAGCTAGAGCATGGGGGTCAGGAGGATGGGGGTCAGGCTCTTTTCAGTGGTGCCCAGGGACAGGCCAAGGGGCAGCAGGTACAAACTGGAACCCAGGGTGTTCCATCTGAACAGCAGAAACTTTGCTGTGAGGGTGGCAGAGCCCTGGAGCAGGCTGCCCAGAGAGGTTGTGGAGTCTCCTGCTCTGGAGAGATCCCAACCCCCGCTGGGCACTGTGATCCTGGGTAAGCTGCTGTGGGTGCCCTGCTCTAGCAGAGGGTTTGGTATTCAGTTAACATAACAGCACTAAACTGCAGATGCTGTTGTCTCAAGCTTGTTGCTTTTGAGATACTGCTTGTTGCATGGTTAGAAAGGACCTGGCTCAGAGATCCATCAGCCCTTGTTGAGTCTCTTCCTCAAGTATTTGAGCACCATGATCATTTTATGCTGCCTGGACCTCCCTGTGGCTGTAACTGGCATGCTGATGAGAAACTTAGAGAGCCCAGAGGTCACATGGACTGTTTCTGTGCATGGCTCTGCATGGCAACCAGCAGCAGAACAAGAGGGCACAGTTTCAAGTGGCGCAGGGGAAAGTTTAGGCTTGATCATAGAATCATAGAATTGTCAGGGATGGAAGGGACCTCAAGGCTCAGCCAGTTCCAACCCCCTGCCATGGGCAGGGACACCTCACACTGCAGCAGGTTGCTCACAGCCACATCCAGCCTGGCTGCAAAAGCCTCCAGGCAGGAGGCTTCCACCATCTCCCTGGGCAACCTGTGCCAGGCTCTCACCACCCTCATGGGGAACAACTTCTTCCTCACAGCCAATCTCAAAGGTTCTAGTTTTGTTCCATTCCCCCCAGTCCTATCCCTCCCTGACACCCTCAGAAGTCCCTCCCCAGCTTTCTTGGAGCCCCCTTCAGACACTGGAAGGCCACAATGAGGTCTCCTTGGAGCCTTCTCTCCAGACTGAACAACCCCAACTCCCTCAGTCTGTGCTCACAGCAGAGCAGCTCCAGCCCTCTGCTCATCCTCATGGCCCTTCTCTGGACACCTCCAGATCCTTCCTGTAATAGAGGCTCCAGCACTGGACACAGAGCTCCAGCTGTGGTCTCCCCAGAGCAGAGGGGGAGAATCCCCTCCCTTGAGGTGATTTCCTTCTTAGCAAGAAGTTTTTCCTAGAAGGAGAGGTTGCCCTTTGGAATGTGCTGCCCAGGGAGGTGGTGGGGTCGGTGTTCCTGGAGGTGTTTCAGAGGAGACTGGATGAGGCACTTAGTGCCATGGTCTGGTTGCTTAGATAGGGCTGGGTGATCAGTTGGACTTGAAGATAGGGTAGGGTAGAAATAGAATTAGAATTGGAATGGAATGGAGTGGAATGGAATAGACCAGGTTGGAAAAGACCTTTGAGATCATCAAGTCCAACCTATCACCCAGCACCATCTAATCTCTTCTGATCTGATTGATTCTGTGGTTGCTTTGCCAGCACCCTTTTGTAAGGCCAGGCTGGATGTGGCTGTGAGCAACCTGCTGTAGTGTGAGGTGTCCCTGGCCATGGCAGGGGGTTGGAACTGGCTGAGCCTTGAGCTCTCTTCCAACCCTGACAATTCTATGATTGGTAAAGCTTCAGAGATGGCCTTTGGGGTTCTGTGCTTGATGTGAGGATGTGTGTGAAGGCTGAGACACACTTAGAAAGATGGGAGAAGGAGGCTGCTCACCTGGGAGGGGGATTGCATATCTTGAAGAACCTATTAGTAAGAAGCTTTGAAGCAGGCCATGGTGGGAAGAGAGGGAAAGGTGGTATGAGCCAGGGGTGAGGAGAGCCAGGTTGAGCACTGCTTTTAAGCAGAGGAAACTCCACTGACATCTTACAGCTTCAGGCAAGTACCAGCAAAAACATCTGGGCTGGATCTTGAGCAGCATAAATCAGCTTGGGAGCCACCAGCTTCGGTGGTGCCGCATCCATTCGCGCACAGGGAAGCTTTTGCTCTCTGCTTGCTGTCCCCCCTGCTTTGGGGTCCTGGGAAGCTCTCAGGCTGCATTTTGGGGAGGGGGAAGAGAGAGGTTAGAATAGAATACAGAATTAACCAGGTTGGAAAAGACCTTTGAGATCACCAAGTCCAACCTATCACCCAACTAAACCATGGCACCAAGTGCCTCATCCAGGCTCTTCCTAAACTCCTCCAGTGATGGTGACTCCACCACCTCCCTGGGCAGCACATCCCAATGGCCAATCTCTCTTGCTGGGAAGAATTTCTTCCTAACACCCAGCCTGAACCTCTCCTGGCACAGCTTGAGACTGTGTCCTCTTGTTCTGGTGCTGGTTGCCTGGGAGAAGAGACCTGGCTCCAACCTGGCTCCAACCTCCCTTCAGGTAGTAGTAGAGAGCAAGAAGGTCTCCCCTGAGCCTCCTCTTCCCCAGGCTAAGCAACCCCAGCTCCCTCAGCCTCTCCTCACAGGGCTGTGCTCCAAACCCCTCACCAATTCTGTTGCCCTTCTCTGGACACCTTCCAGCAGCTCAATGTCCTTCTTCAATTGAGGAGCCCAGAACTGGACACAGGACTCAAGGTGTGACCTAACCAGTGCTGAGTACAGGGCAGGATGACCTCCCTGCTCCTGCTGGCCACACTCTTCCTGATCTTCAGCAGCACAAATCAGCTTGGGAGCCTCCAGCTTCGGTGGTGGCAAATCCATTTGCACACACGGAAGGTTTCGCTCTCTGCTTGCTCTCCCCCCTGCTTTGGGGCTCCTGTGAAGCTCTCAGGCTGCATTTTGGGGAAGGGGTGGGTGAGAAGAGAGAGGTTGATTCAGAGGGTTGCCTTGATAAATGAAGGGGGGGGTGGGAAAACCCACCCTTACACTGTCCTTGCATCCCACTTCTTCTGCCTGGGCTTTCTGACCGAGCGAGAGGCACTGACTAATTCCATCTGGCAGGCTGACCGCGCTTCAAAGCCTGAGACTTTTAACTCGCAAACAAAACCGTGCTTTAACAGAGAGGGGGGGAAAGAAAGCAAAAGAAAAGGAGAGAGAGAGAGGGGAGAAAAAAAGGAGGGGGGAATAAAAAAAAGGCAGCTGTCCCCGGGGAGAGCCTCTGTGAAATGCACACCGAGGTCTCCACGCCTGCCCTGGTGCCGCGGCTGCCGCCAGGGGTTTGTTTCCCCTCTGTCCCTTTTAAACCCCAGCTGGAGCGTTCCCGGCTCCGCCGGCCGACACCTCCGGCTCCCTTATTCCCCTCGGTGAGTGGGGCCAGGGAGGGGAGGGGAGGGGAGAAAGGAGGCTGGAAGGGAAAAGGCCGGCGCGGAGAGAGGAGGGAAGAAATGCCTGGTATTGATCCACCGAGGCTGGCCAGACGGCAAGAAATTCCGGGTTGTGAAAAATGCTGCGGTTGGAGAGCATTTGTTTTCCTTCCACACTGGGATGAAACCAAGACTTTCTGGAAGGTGGGGAGAGAGGGGGGAGAAGAAGAAGAAGAAGAAAAATGACCTTTTTTTTTCTTTCTCCCCCCCCTGGTTTTTGTTGCTTTTCCCTGGGTGGTTGTGGTTGTTGCTGAGGAGGAGGAGGATGCCCACACCGCAGGGCTGGGTGGTTGGTCCTCTCCCAACAGCCTCTCTCACTTGCAGCCTGAGCTCCTTTGGTAGGGTTGGGCAGGGATTGGGATGATGTCCCCCATGGGAATTAAGGGAGACCTCCTTCTGTCTCCAGCTCATCACACACTCCTGATGGAACAGAGCTGGGCTGCTGAATAGAATCGTATCCAGTTCTGAGCCCCCCAGCTTGAGAGAGCCAGGGAACCACTGCAGAGCTACAAAGATGCTGATGGGCCTGGAGCATCTCTGTGAGGAGGAAAGGCTGAGAGCCCTGGGGCTGTTGAGCCTGGAGAAGAGCAGCCTGAGAGGGGATCCTCTTCTCAGCACTGATGAATAGCAACAGGACAAGACACTGGTGCCAGACTCTTGCCACTGGTGCCCAGTGACAGGGCCAGGGGAAACAAGGTGCAAACCAGAAGCCATCTGAAGGTTCCATCTGAACAGGAGGAAAAATGTCTTTGCTGTGAGGGTGCCTGAGCCCTGGAGCAGCTGCCCAGAGTTGTCTGCTCTGAAAAGGTTCCAAACCCACCTGGATGTTGTGATCCTGTGCAAGCTGCTGTGGGTGACCCTCCTTTAGCAGTGGGACTGGGCTGGACGATCTCCAGAGGTCCCTTGCAACCCTGCTGGGATTCCATGAACAGATCCAAGGGGTGGACATCAGGACAGAGTCCTGCTCCAGTGACACTCATGATGGAAGCTGGCAGCAAAGCTCAGGGAAGCGTGCTACTCTTGGTGCCAGTCCTGCCCTGGCTCCAGTTTGTTCTCCTCACTGCGAAGTTTCCCCCCAGGTGGGTGTGAGGAGCCAGCTGCACAGCTCCTGGGAGGTGAAGAGGGTCCCCTGCCTCTCAGCAGTGTGAGCCAGAGAGGCCCTGGCAGAGTTCACACAAAGGGGAGGTTTGAGTGATCACCAAAAATAACCTCAAAAGCCCAGAGGCTCAGAGATGCTGCTGTTGCCTTTCCAAGGGAGCCTGTTGACTTTCCCCACTGCCCTCTGCTCCTGGGAGATGGCAATTCCTTGCAGGGAAGTGTAGGAGGAGATGAAAACCAGAGCAGAGCTGCAACTGGAAGGCTTGAAGGTGTCACAGCGCAGCACACAGCCACAGTATGCAGCTCCTGGGCCTTCCAGGCAGCTCCTGCAGCACAGGGAAGGGTCTCCTGTGCTGAACTGGAGGTGAGCAAGCAGGCTCTTTGAGCAAGGTGGTGGTCAGCTGGCCCTTTAGCCTCCCTCCCTCCCTTGCTGGCACCTGGGCCAGCAGAGCTGGGAAGGGGATGGGGCAGCGCTGCCCTGGGAGGGTGCCATGCAAGCTGTGCACTGAGGGCACACCAAGACCCTCTTGCTGTGCCTGCACAGTGTTGCTCAGCTCCCCAGTCCCACCATGTCCCTCACATAGCCTGCAAGAGCTCACCCCAAAGCCTGAGGGATCACTGGGGCATCCTGGTGTCTGATTTCCACCCTCTCCTCGCATCCAGTTGGGTGAGCTGACCTTTGAAGGTCCCTTCCAACCCCAACCACAGGATCTGCATTGCTCTGTGGCCTGCCCTAGGTGATTCTGCTTTAGCAGGAGATTGGACTCCACCTCCAGAGGTCCCTTCCAACCCCTACTATTCTATGATCTTATGAACCCCCCCAACACCTTCCTAGGCTGTATCACTGACTGACAAGGTGGGGATGACAAATCATCCTGTGCTGGGAGCTGGAAGCCCTTGGGAGCTGTCTTGTTGGGTTCCCATGAAGCAGAAGTCCTTTTCTGGATGGCAGCAAGCGAACTGCACAGGGGGAAGGAGAGGGAAGGGGAAAATAAGTGAGTCAGAGGGTTCCTCTGGGGGCTGTGGGCTTGTGGGGAGGTGTTGGAGTGTGGCTGCTATAAGCAGACCTATGTACCACCAAGCCACAGGTATGAGGGCCTGGAGCTCAGAGGCCCAGGAGCACAGTGAGACCTTCATCAGCTCTTTCCAAGGCAGGAGGGCTTGCAATAAAACCTGAAGTGTTTGGTATTTTGATTGTCAAAGGCCACATCTTCCAAGGTGAAGGCTTTGGAACAGCCACTGAGGGTAGGTGAAGGCTGCTGACAGAGCAGGTTTGTTCAGCCAGAAGGGATTTCTTGGGACTGAGTCCATCCAAAGATTCCCTTTGCTAGTTGTGAGTTGGTCTCCTGGATGGCTCCCCCTCTGCTTGCCAACCACTGCTTTCACCCAGCACAGCTCCTGGGACCTTCAGCCACACACCTGCTGCCCTTGCTGTGTTACTGGGAAGCAAAGGTGTCTCAAACCCAGCCATGAGCCAGCACCTGAGGCTTTCCCAGCACCTTCAGCTTCCCCTCTAATGGTGTGGGGAGTTCCTTCTTACAGAAGAAGGATTCCTGCTCGGCAAGACCACCTATGATTGATGCCATTGGGGGTGGCAGCTGAGTCTAGGCTGCCAGAGCAGTGTGTAGGTGACTGCTCTTGCAGGTCAGCGCTGGCTTGGCTTGGTGAGCCATGGGTAAAGCTGTCTGGTGGGGTCTGGGAGCATCCAGAAGTGCCCCAGATATTGCAGGCTTCCCAGGTTGTGTAGAAGTTGTTCTCTTCCATTCCCTGCTGGTAACAGGGAATGAATGATGAATGAGAGATGAATACTCAGGGAAGTCTTGGATGGGGACAGACTTGGAGCCCTCCAAGGTGGTAGCAAGCCTGAAGTTCCTCCATCCCAGGGTCTCTTCACTTCCTAGGGAACTGCTTTCCTGTCCCCTGTCCCTGCACCCATCAGCCCCTGGTTTAGATGTGAGCATCCTGGGGGCACACCAGAGCTGACTGAGCAGCACTGAACTAACAGAAGGAAGCAAGTCCAGGGAAAGACCATGGCAATGCTGGCAGGGCTGGAAGCCCTCTGCTGTGAGGCCAGGCTGAGAGGGTTGGGATCGTTCAGCCTGGAGCAGGGAAGGCTCCAGGGAGACCTTTCAGGACTTGCAGGAGCTGATTAGAGAGCTGAGCACAGACTTCTGAGCACAACTTTTTGCTGTGACAGGACAAGGGGTGCTGGTTTGAACTAAAAGAGGGAGGTTCAGACTGGAGAGGAGGAAGGAAAGTTTGACCCTGAGGGTGGTGAGAACCTGGCCCAGGTTGCCCAGAGAGGTGGGAGATGTCCCATGCCTGGAGCCATTGCTGGCCAGGTTGTTTGGGTCTCTGGGCAAGCTGCCCTAGCTGCAGATGTCCCTGCTGAGTGCAGGGGGATTGGACTGGATGCCTACTGAAGGTCCCTTGCAAGCCAAAGCAGTCCATGATTCTATATTGAATCCAGGAACCTTCCTAGTGACTTCCCTGGTCCCATGATGCTGGGGAGGAGATGGCAAAGCTCTTTGTCTCTCCTATGGCCTTGCTGGCTTGAGTTGTGCTAGTGGCTAGGGGGCAGGGAAGAGGTGTGCAACCAAACTGCAAGTGCAGAGGAAATGCTGGGAGCTGAGTGTGGAGGAGAAGGTAGCAAAGGGAGCAGCTGGGCACAGGAAGCCTGGCATGGGAGTGAGGACTTGCAGAAGGTCTGAGACTTGAAATGGTACTGAAGGCCAGCAGGGAGGAGGAGGCTGATGCCAGGGAAGGAACTGGAATGGTGAGAGGACAAAGTGAGACTGAGAGGTGGGGATGATAGACATGAGAAGGGCGAGCAGCAGGTGGTTGATGGGGCCAGCAGAGGCTCAGAACTCAAGAAACCCCAAGCCCAGGAGGACCAAGAAACTTAGTCGTGGAGGCAGCAGCACAGAAAGAGGCAGAACAAGGACAAGCTGTGGGAGACAGGCAGAAAAATTCAGGCTTGGCTGGGGACCAGGGAGGAATGATCTGGGATGTCCTGTGGAAAAAGCTGGCTGTGTCACAAGGACCATGCTCAGGGGCAGCAGTTACTGCTGCATGAATAACCTGGATCTTGGCACTTAGAGGGCTTCTAGCTCCTGGCATGGAACAGCCTCTGTGGGTCTGGTACTGTGGAGACTGAATGTAGGAGATTCTTTCTCACCAGGATTAATCTCTCTGCTCTATTTCTTGTGCTAACCTTTCCTGGGTGGTTTTTTTTTCTCCTCTCTTCTGCTTTTTTTTCCAGCCTTTCAGGTGCAGACCTTGGGCCCAAGAAGGTTGATGCTGAACTCTCAAAGACAGGCTGCTGGGGTGGTTTGAAATACTGAGTGAAGTGTCTTCATCCCTCACTAGCTGGAGGAAAGATCCATAAGAAAATGATTTCCAGGGGTGCAAAAAGGAAGCCCTGGGAAGCTGAGGAAGAGTCAGTCGGCTCCTTAGTAGCCAGAAGGGAATGACCCCGTCCTGTCAGCCCTGTGCTGGATACCCACATCGTGCCTGGAGCTCCTAAATGAGAGCCCAGCAAATGGTTAACACCAGGGAGGCTTCCTCAGCAGAAGATCAGGGCCAGATCTTCCAGCTCCAGGGCCCCGAGAGCAGCCTGTTACGAGATCTGAGGTACAGCTTGACTTTAACCACCTACTTAAGCCCTTTTGTACTTTTATTGCCTGGGGGTGGGCGGGGGGAAAAAAAAACAACTCGCTGGGATTCCTGGGTGGCAATCAGCAAGTCCAGGCTCTAGCGAGAAGGCTCAGCAGAAACCGACCTCCTGCCTCCGCTGACCTTGGAAGCCTGCAACCTGATGTTGGTCCCTGTCTGGCAGCAGTTTCTGCCAGCCCGGGGCTGGTCTTGCGTGGACACTGTGGCCTTTTTACGCACTTGCTGTTCCGTGACCCTCTGGCAGGATCTCTTGCCCCCATTATTCATCCTGACACGGCTCCTAACGCGCCGGGCTCCGGCAGCCGGCCGGCAGCCTTCCCTGAGGCTGCACAAGGGGGGAGGGTGGAAACCGAGGTGTAGGAGAGCCGAGCACATGTGCAGTCATACCTGTGCAGTCATACCTGTGCACACAGCCCAGGCTTGCCGGGGGGGGGCTTAAGAAAGTGCAGCATCCTCTGGCATGCCCCCAGTGCAGCTTTTGAGTGCTTGGTTTGTGTCCTACTCGATGAGGGGAGGGGGGGGCGGAAACCAGCCAGAATGGGAAGTGTGGGGATGGACAGAATGGAGCTTCCCAGGGTGCTTGAGTTGAAGCTGTGGCTTGCAGTGTGGGGAGAGGGAGGGATGAAGAGAGAGAAAGGGAGGGATGGAGGGAGAGAAAGGGAGGAATGGAGGGAGAGAAAGGGAGGGATGGAGGGAGAGAAAGGGAGGGATGGAGGGAGAGAAAGGGAGGGATGGAGGGAGAGAAAGGGAGGGATGGAGGGAGAGAAAGGGAGGGATGGAGGGAGAGAAAGGGAGGGATGGAGGGAGAGAAAGGGAGGGGAGAGGGAGGGATGAAGGGAGAGGGAAAGGAAGGGATGAAGGGAGAGAGAAAGGAAGGGGAGAGGGAGGGATGAAGAAAGAGAGAAAGGAAGGGATGAAGGGAGAGAGGAAGGGGAGAGGGAGAGATTAAGGGAGAGAAAAAGGGAGGGATGAAAAGAGAGAGAAAGGAAGGGGAGAGGGAGGGAAGAAGGGAGAGAGGAAGGGGAGAGGGAGGGATGAAGGGAGAGAGGAAGGAAGGGGCAAAGGAGGGAGAGGGAGGGATGAAGGGAGGGGAGAGGGAAAGGCACTGGAAGAGAAGAAGGTGCAGAGTGGAGAGAGAAGGGCAGGAGAGGGAGGAAGAAAGGGAAACAAAAAAGGAGGAAAAGAAGGGCAAAGGATAAAAAGGAGATCCCACTGCTGCCAGAGTTTGTATGCCTCACAGTCCAAGAGATCCAGAAGTTCTTGACCTCCATTCCTGGTTTCAGGAGCACAGCACAAGAAGCCCCCATGGTTGGTTTGGAGCATGGCAGCTGGACTGCAGCCTTGTGCTTCGCAGAAGGGTTTGGCACCAGCGCTGTTCCCCTCGGGCTGCCTCCCTCCCTCTGCCTTGTGCCCTGCTCAGCCTCTAAGCCACTCGCTGCTGGAAGGTTGGAGCAGGGCTCTTTGGATGGGGCTGGGCTTGAATTACAACTTGAAAAGGAAGGAGGGGGAAAAAAGAGTCCTCCAATCCTTTCGGGGCAGGATGCTGCTGCTTATAGTGAAGTGGGTTGATGGAGTGAGAGGTTTGACATCTGCCATGCAGCCTGGTGGAGGGCACAGAGGGTCACAGCATGTTAGGGGTTGGAAGAGACAGAGACTACAGAGTCATGCTGAAATAAGAGACTCCAAGGTGTTGGTTCTGTGAGCCCACAACCTCCAGAGGGATCCAGCTCCACCCAAACCCTGCAATGGAAGAGTCACAGGATCAGAGGAGGTTAGGGGTTGGAAGGGACCTCTGAACATCATCAATTCCAACTCCCCCAACCAGAGCAGGAGCATGGAATCTAGCACAGGTGGCACAGGAACACATCCAGATGGGGCTGGAAAGCCTCCAGAGCAGGAGACTGCACAACCTCTCTGGGCAGCCTGCTCCAGTGCTCTGTGACCCTCACAGTGCAGAAGTTCCTCCTCCTGTTGAGGTGGAGCCTCCTGTGCTGGAGTTTCTATCCATTGCCCCTTGTCCTATCAGAGTGCAACTGAGCAGAGCCTGTCCCCTGCCTCCTGCCCCCCAGCCCTCAGCTATTGATAAGCATTTATTAAACCCCCTCTCAGTCTTCTCTCCTCCAGAGCTCTCTCAGCCTCTCCTCACAGGACAGAGCTCCAGTCCCTTCATCAAGCTCACAGCCCTCCATTGGACCCCCTTGAGCAGATCCCTGTCCCTCTTGAGCTGGGACAAGCATCACATGGTGCTGAGACTCCTGCAGAGGGAGGTTGGAATTCTGCTGGAGAGTGTTTGGATGGTTTGGGTTTTTTCTTGGGTTTGCTTTGGGTTCCCCCTTCCCCCCCCCCCCCCCCCCCATTCCTCTCCTTTCCTTTTGCAGGGGCAGAGCCACGTGCTCCACTTGCAAGGTCTGCTGCACTAATGGAATAAACAGGGTTGTGGACATGCTGGCAAAGCCTGCATTTGACTTGGCTTTGCTGGCCTCCAAAGAGTGATTTTTATTGCTTATTTATGAGTATGCAGATGACCTTTGGGCAGGGGGGGGGGGGAAGTGTTTATGAATCTAAAAGGCTTCACAAACCTTAGCACAAAAGCTTGTTCTGTCCAGAAAAAAACACCTCAAAGTGAACTGTAAGTGACTTTATCATCATCTCAAGCAACTGGCTTGGGAGCAGCCCTGAAGAAAAAGACCTGGGGGTGCTGGGGGAGGAGAAGCTCAGCAGGAGCCAGCAGTGAGCACTTGCAGCCCAGAGAGCCAATCCCAGCCTGGGCTGCAGCAAGAGAAGCAGAGCCAGCAGGGGCAGGGAGGGGATTCTCCCCCTCTGCTCTGCTCTGGGGAGACCACAGCTGGAGCTCTGTGTCCAGTTCTGAAGCCTCTATTACAGGAAGGATCTGGAGGTGCTGGAAGGTGTCCAGAGAAGGGCCAGTGGCATACTGGCTAAGTCACCTGTGTGCCCTCTTAGTCTTCTCTCTTGCCTGTCCAGAGAGCAAATCCAGCTCTTGGTGGTGCTGGGTGGCTGGATGCAGCACAGAGCTTTGCTTTGGGCTTCTGTGTGGTGGTTCTTTAGTGCTGGCTCTACAGATGCTGAGGCTTTGGGTACCACCACAACACAGACATCCTCCCTGCCTTTCATCACATGAATGCAGAGATTCTTGACCAGAGATGTCTGAGAGGAGAGGGAGGGCACAGTTGGCCATGGAATCATAGAACTGTTTCAGCTGGAAAAGACCTCTGAGGTGCTTGAGTCCAACCATTCTCTAACTCTACAAGAAGTCAGCATGGATCTCAGACCTCAGTTTGTGCCCTGTGGTGCAGGATCAGTCACAGCCCAGTTAGTTACAATTGGCAGTCTGGAGAAGGGAAGGCTGAGAGGGGATTAATGCAAATATCTGAGGGCTGGGGGGCAGGAGGCAGGGGCCAGGCTCTGCTCACTGGCACCCTGGGATAGGACAAGGGGTAATGGATAGAAACTCCAGCACAGGAGGCTCCACCTCAGCATGAGGAGGAACTGCTGCACTGTGAGGGTCACAGAGCCCTGGAGCAGGCTGCCCAGAGAGGTTGTGGAGTCTCCTGCTCTGGAGCCTTTCCAGCCCCATCTGAATGTATTCTTGTGTGACCTGTGCTGGATTCTATGGTCCTGCTCTAGCAGGGGGTTGGACTCACTGATCTTTGGAGGTCCCTTCCAACCCCTACCATCCTGTGAACCTGTGACAAAAGTTCCTCTTCCTTGTAGTGTAGTTTCACCTCTGTCTGAGCTCTGTCCTGGCTCCTTTCTTCCACCCAGTCTCTCTTTGTGCTGAAGCTATGAGGGGGAGGTGCATGGACTTGGGGTAGCATGGAGCTGGCTGGAGCTGTGCAGCTCTGGAGGAGGCAGGGGAGCATCCTGGGCTGGATGGGGCAAGTCCATGTCTGTTCTTCTCGTTGTAGTCTTCCCTCCATTTCTGCTGCTGGTCCCCATGGAAGCTGAGTGTGGAAGCAGATGGAGCTTTGCTGTGAGCCAGGCATTGTTGCCATCCTGAAACACACCTCACTTGCTTTCCCAGAGCCTTGCCAGCCCTGCTGGTGTCCACACACGTGGTGTCCTCTCTAGCTGGGTGGCTGAGCTGGGCTGACCACCAATGTCTAGTCCAAGGAGACTTTGCAGGCACAACTTCCTTGCCCTGACTTTGCAAGTCCACACTGACCTCCCCAAGGGTGTGAGGAGGTTGTAGCCAGGTGGGGGTTGGTCTCTTCTCCCAGGCAACCTGTGACAGAAGGAGAGGACACAGTCTCAAGCTGTGCCAGGGGAGGTTTAGGCTGGGTGTTAGGAAGAAATTCTTCCCAGCAAGAGAGATTGGCCAATGGAATGTGCTGCCCAGGGAGGTGGTGGAGTCACCATCCCTGGAGGTGTTGAAGAGGGGAATGGATGGGGTGCTTGGTGCCATGGTTTAGTTGATTAGATGGTGTTGGGTGATAGGTTGGACTGGATGATCTCAAAGGTCTCTTCCAACCTGGTTAATTCCATTCCATTCCATTCCATTCCATTCCATTCCATTCCATTCCATTCCATTCCATTCCATTCCATTCCATTCCATTCCATTCCATTCCATTGCATTGCATTGCATTGCATTGCATTGCATTGCATTGCATTCCATTCCATTCCATTCCATTCCATTCCATTCCATGGTTTAGTTGATGAGATGGTGCTGGGAGATAGGTTGGTCTTGATGATCTCAAAGGCGTTTTCCAAGCTGGTTGATTGTGTATCCTGTTTGTGTGGGGCTGCCCAGCTGCCCAGGGAGGTGGTGGAGTCACCATCCCTGGAGGTGTTTAGGAAGAGCCTGGCTGAGGCACTTGGTGCCATGGTTGAGTTGGTTAGATGGTGCTGGGTGAGTGGTTGGACTGACTGATCTCTGAGGTCTTTTCCAACCTGGTTAATGGTGTATCCTGTTCGTGTGGGGCTGCCCAGCTGCCCAGGGACAGCGTGGGAGAGGACCACGTTGGGAAGGCAGTGCCATGACTACAAAGGGTTTGCTGCCCCCCTATGGATCTGACCGGCGCGGCTTGGCCCGGGGCACCGGGGTGGAGAAGGCGATGGCTGGCCGCCGGTGGAGCCAGCTCCACCATCCTGCTCCATCCTCCTGCTCCAGGCCTCTCCCTGTCCTCTTGTGCAACTGAAAGGTTGGAGCCTGGGCTCCCATTCAAGTGATTACATAAACGTAGCAGAACAACAAGGTTTCCCCAAAGCAGCTCCATCTGTGCAGGGCACTTGTTCCTCAGGACTCCCTGGGTCGTGCTGTGCTTCGCCGGCCTTGGTGCCAAGCTCAATACCCACAGTTTAAAAATAACATCTGGGGGTGACAGCTCCATTATTTACCTAGCAGCCAACACTGCCTGAGAGGCAGAGCCAACCAGCTGGAAGTCTGGAGCAAGACATTCTCTCCTTGCCTACCGCTGAGCTGTGTATGACCTCCTGCTGCCTCAGTTTCCCTGCTGGTGAGTCAGGGATCACAGAAATAAAACAGCTCATGAAAACTCCTGCAAGGCTTAGGTACTTTAAGGCTCTCAGCTAGGACTCACTTGAACACGTCCAGAGAAGGGCAAGGAGGCTGGGGAGGGGTCTGGAGCACAGCCCTGTGAGGAGAGGCTGAGGGAGCTGGGGTTGCTTAGCCTGGAGAAGAGGAGGCTCAGGGGAGACCTTCTTGCTGTCTGCTACTCCCTGAAGGGAGGTTGTAGCCAGGTTGGGGTTGGTCTCTTCTCCCAGGCAAGCAGCACCAGAACAAGAGGACACAGTCTCAAGCTGTGCCAGGGGAAGTTTAGGCTGGAGGTGAGGAGAAAGTTCTTCCCAGCAAGAGAGATTGGCCCTTGGGATGTGCTGGCCAGGGAGGTGGTAGAATCCCTGGAGGTGTTCAAGAAAGGCTTGGATGTGGCACTTGGAGCCATGGTTTAGTTTCAGGAGGTGTTGGGTGGCAGGTTGGGCTTGATGATCTCTGAAGTCTTTTCCATCCTGGTTGATTCTATGATGCTTCCAGCATCCATGAGTGGCAGAATGCTAAGGCAGACCCCAACCAGGCTTGGCAGAGTTGGCTGATGGTTGGACTCGGTGACCTTAAAGGTCTTTTCCAACCAAGATGTCCCTGCTGGGTGCAGGGGGCTTGGGCTGGATGAACTTTCAAGGTCCCTTCCAACCCAAACCAGCCTGGGATTCTCTGATTCATGGCTGTGCTGCTGGCTCTCCCTTTATCCCCAGAATAAAATCCCTGCACACTCTGTTCCCCTTCACTTCCACCCTGCTGGCTCTGTCTGTGCTTTTCACTTCAATGCCAGCTCAATGCCAGGCACCTTTTTCTTCCTGACTGTGCACTTGCTGATGTCTTACTCCATGCAAACAACTCCAACCCATGTGGAGAGGTCACCATGTGGAAGGGCAAACCTTAGGGATTTTCTTCAGTGTCTGAAAAATCCTCATTCAGATATTCCTGCCCATCATGGACAAATGTGGGCTGAGGAGGCCTGAAGGTTGTGGCAGCCTCCTCTGGGACAGCAGAAGCTTCAGGAGTCATGAGAAAGGTAGCATCCCAGTGCTTTGACCTCTGACTGGAACTGGAGGCAACACAGTGCAATGGAGCAACCAGGCTGGAGGACATGAGAGCAGCCCTGAAGAAAAGGACCTGGGGGTGCTGGGGGAGGAGAAGCTCAACAGGAGCCAGCAGTGAGCACTTGCAGCCCAGAGAGCCAATCCCAGCCTGGGCTGCAGCAAGAGAAGCAGAGCCAGCAGGGGCAGGGAGGGGATTCTCCCCCTCTGCTCTGCTCTGGTGAGACCACAGCTGGAGCTCTGTGTCCAGTGCTGGAGCCTCTGTTCCAGGCAGGATCTGGAGGGGCTGGAAGGTGTCCAGAGAAGGGCCATGAGGATGAGCAGAGGGCTGGAGCTGCTCTGCTGTGAGGACAGACTGAGGGAGTTGGGGCTGTGCAGTCTGGAGAAGAGAAGGCTCCCAGGAGACCTAACTGTGGCCTTCCAGTATCTGAAGTGGGCTCCAAGAAAGCTGGGGAGGGACTTCTGAGGGTGTCAGGAAGTGATAGGCCTGGGGGGGGATGGAGCAAAACTAGAAATGGGGAGATTGAGATTGGCTGTGAGGAAGAAGTTGTTCCCCATGAGGGTGGTGAGAGCCTGGCACAGGTTGCCCAGGGAGGTGGTGGCAGCCTTCTGCCTGGAGGTGTTTGCAGCCAGGCTGGATGTGGCTGTGAGCAACCTGCTGCAGTGTGAGGTGTCCCTGGCCATGGCAGAGGGGTTGGAACTGGCTGATGCTTGAGGTCCCTTCCAACCCTGACAATTCTATGAATCTATGATTCTCTCATGGCTCCTGGGAGTGTCTTCCCACAGGAAGCTGCAGGCACAAAGCTGTGGCATTGTAACACAAGTCAAGCTTTCTGTCAGCTCTCCATGCAACCCTGGAGTGCCCTGAATTCTTCTGAGGAAGGCTGGATTCTTGGGGGGTGTGAATCCATGTGGTTCCACTGACTGTCTTGCAGCTCAGCTCCATCTCTGCCAGCTGGGAAGCCATCCTAAAGAGCTTAAAGCAGCCTGCCTAGAGTGCACTCCATTCTTGTGATGACAGGTTTCCACTCCCATTTCCACTCTGCACATGGCCAACAACTTCTGGGCCAGACAAAACTGGAATTTCTAGGATGGCTCAGATCAGACCTTCCCTGGGAGCCAAACTCTACAGATGTTTGGGGCTTCAGTTTGGGCCAGCTGGTAACAGATCCACCTACCAACCCACCCTGGGGCAAGCAGCAGTAGTGGAAGGCACCTGAGGGCCATCTGGTAGGTGACAAGGATCACCTTGCCCTCATCTGTTGATTCTGGACATAGACAAAGGATTCTTGATGGAGTTTGGATGTTCTTTCTTTATTCTTCTTCCCTCCACCTCCCATCCTCCTGACCCTTTATTTGTCTTTTTTTTTATCCTGAGGCAGAGAGGAGGAAAAGAAATTCCAGAGTGAGCAGGAGGCTGGGAGTAAAATCAGCCAAGGAGAGCTTGGGGTTTGTTTAGTCTTTGTTTTGAACCTCCACTCTTTGCCCTCAGATCAAGCTCCAAAGAGAAGGGGCAGCCTGGAAGGAGGCTCCAGCTGTCTCTACAGCTCTGCAACACCCTGAGAGAAACCCCAGCAAAAGGCTGAGGCAGTGGGATGGAAGACACCCAACAAGAAGAGTTCTTGTTGAGGAAGCTGAACTTCTGATGGCTTGGGGTTTTTCTTTGCTGTGGTATCCTTGCCTCTGGAGAGTTTAAGGCTCCCTGTGGTGGTGAGAAAAGGGCAGTCACACGAGGAAGGGCCACCTCTCTTCACCTTCCCAGGATCTCCCAGTGATGGTTGTCCCCTTTAGGGCAGTCCACAGGCTTGTGACCTGTCTGTCTGTTGTATGAGAGGGTTCCTCCTTGTCCAGCAGGCATGGCAGAAGCAGAAGACACAGAGGGCAGGAGCTGCCTCTAAAATGCTGCCTGGACTATGTCTAAGCAAGGGACTGATAACTTTTGGCACACTCCTGATCCTTTGGGATCTGGCTGCAGGTATAAAGTTAAGCAGAAGCTGAACTGCTTCATTAGGGCTTTACTAGGGCTGAGTGAGGAATTCTCATCTCCTAAGGCATAAACCAGCTCTGAGAAGACTTGCTGGGGGTCAGGAGGGAAGGGACAGGCTCTGCTCAGCTGCACCCTGGGACAGGACAAGGGGCATTGGATGGAAACTCCAGCACAGGAGGTTCCAGCTCAACATGAGGAGGAACTTCTTGACTGTGAGGCTCACAGAGCCCTGGAGCAGGCTGCCCAGAGAGGTTGTGGAGTCTCCTTCTCTGGAGCCTTTCCAGCCCCATCTGGATGTGTTCCTGTGTGACCTGTGCTGGATTCTATGCTCCTGCTCTGGCAGGGGGGTTGGACTTGATCTTTGGAGGTCCCTTCCAACCCTTAACATCCTGTGAGCCTGTGAAGACCTAGCAATAAGCAGCCTGAGTGGGCAAAATTCCTTACTGACTGCCACAGCAGAGGGGTTTTTTTTGCATCCTTTTTGTTTACAGCCTGGTTAATTTCTGGTCCTGGCGACTGCTGAACCCAGGTTCCTCCTGTAGCTCAGTGCCTGGTTTGAAGCCATGTGGTTGTTCCAATGTTCCCTGTCCTGTAAACATCTCCTAGAACATGGCACACCGCTTCATCTGGCTCTGGTTAAGCAGAGAATGTGCTGATGATTGTGCAGGGGTTTGTCAAAGTGATTTGGTGCCTCCAGACTTCACCGAGGGTCAGGGTGGTTTCACCAAGGTGCTGTCTCCTCCTTGACAGCTGCCCTGGGGAGAGGTAGGGAAGGTTTAAATAAGGAAGGAAAGGAGGGGGAAAGAAAAAAGCTTCAATATACTGTACACAAGCAAAAAGTGCCAAAAAGCAGGCAGAGTGCATGTCAGGGAATTATTTACAGTGGCTGGAGTTTGAAATCTGTTGAGGCTGAAGTTAAAATATCAGCTGGGATCCCAGCCCAAGCTTGGTCACAAACGGAACGCATCAAAAAGTGCTCAGGAAATGAGCAGAGGCCCTGCTGAGCAGAGCCAGCTCTTCTGTGGCTGCTCAGAGCTCCAGCAGAGACAGAAAAGCCCTGCAAAGGGAAGGAGAGCAGCTGAAGGGAACAAGTGTCGCGGCAGCGCCCCTGTCCTCTGGGGAGCCAGGGAGCCGCCGGGCGAGTGCGGCGATGCCCTGGGGAGCTGAGGGACCTCGCAGCAGAGGAGGGGAGGAAGTCTGCGGCAGCCCTAATGTCATCTCGTAGTTATTGTGGGTAGTAACAGGGCCAGAAGGCCCTAAAACGTCAGGAGAGGTTTGCAGCTGGGGTGAGCTGGTGTTTCACCACTGATTCCAGCAGCCTCCTGGTTTGCATCAGGAGCAGTGCGGCCAGCGGGACCAAGGCACCGATCGCGCCCCGGTGCTCAGCGCTGCTGAGGCTGCACATCAAGTGCTGAGTTCAGCTGTGGGTCTCTCACTCCAAGCAGGACATTGAGGGGCTGGAGCAGGTCCAGAGAAGGGCAACAAAGCTGGGGAAGGGTCTGGAGAACAGGGCTGGGGAGGAGTACTTGGAGAAACTGGAATTGTTCAACCTGGAGAAAAGGAGGCTGAGGGGAGACCTTCTGGCTCTACATCTGCCTGAGAGAAGGTTGGAGCAAGGTGGGGATCAGTCTCTCCTCCTGTCACTTGTTAATTGGGAGAAGAGGAAATGGCTTCAAGCTGAGGTTTAGCTTGGACATGAGGAAAATTTCTTCCCCCCAAATGCCTGGAACAGGCTGCCCACAGCAGTAGTGGAGTCCCCATTCCTGGAGGGATTGAAAGACCACATAAGATCATAGAATCAATCATAGAATCAATCATAGAATCAATCATGTGGTGCTGAGGAACATGGTTCAGTAGAGACTCGTCAGTGCTGCCTGGACAAATGGCTTGGATGAACTTAAAGATCTCTTCCAGCCAAATAGATTCTGTAATTGTGATAGTTCCATGGAGATGCTGAGCTGCTGGAAGGTGTCCAGAGAAGGGCAACAAGGCTGGGGAGGGGTCTGGAGCACAGCCCTGTGAGGAGAGGCTGAGGGAGCTGGGGTTGCTTAGCCTGGAGAAGAGGAGGCTCAGGGGAGACCTTCTTGCTCTCTGCAACTCCCTGAAGGGAGGTTGTAGCCAGGTGGGGCTTGGTCTCTTCTGCCAGGCAAGCAGCACCAGAACAAGAGGACACAGTCTCAAGCTGCACCAGGGGAAGTTTAGTCTGGATGTGAGGAAGAAATTCTTCCCAGAGAGATTGGCCCTTGGGATGTGCTGCCCAGGGAGGTGGTGGAGTCACCATCACTGGAGGTGTTTAGGAAGAGACTGCATGGGGTGCTTGGTGCCATGGTTGAGTTGATTGGATGGTGTTGGGTGATAGGTTGGACTGGATGATCTCAAAGGTCTTTTCCATCCTGGTTAATGCTGTATTCTGTCTCTTGTGATCTGCAGACCCTCCAGGTGAGGATGGCTCAAGGCAAGACGAAGGGCTGTGTGTCAGGCTCTGCTCCATGATCTCTGAGGTCTTTTCCAACCTGGTTAATTCTGTGTTCTGTGAGAGGGATTGGATGAGGAGCTGCAGAGCAACTCAGACCTGGTGGGACCCTCTGAGCACAGGCAGTGTAAGAATGGGGCTGAGAAGGCTGTGCCCTCGTGGTGGCCATGACTTGGCCAGTGTGGGTGATGGGTGACCTGCCGAAGGAGCAGGCAGAAGGCAGCAGAGATACACTGCTGGTGCAGCTCTCCTGGCTGTCCTCACCAGCCTGGGGTAGGAGGTTCTGGAGCTGCTTCTTGGGTATGAGCATGAAGCAAAGGGGGTGTGAGAGGAGCAGCAGGCTCACACTGTGGGACACCTGCTTGTTGTTAAGCTCCCACAGCTTGAATTCCCACCAACACACACAGACTTGTTGCTCCTCTCAGGACAGGAGTGCTTCCTCTTCCATTTCTCAGCTCTTTGGTGTGTCTCCTGAGGCAGACAACAGCAGCACCATGTGTTTGTCATCTGCTCCTGCTGCCTGGGCTTCTGTTGCCATCCTCCCTCCTGCATGGCAGAGGTCTTCTTCCTTAGGAGAAAAGTGGAGATGGATACAGCCCATAGCCCAGCATTTGTTCCTTGTGGTGGAAAGAAGCAGAGAATCAACCAGGCTGGAAAAGACCTCAGAGATCATCAAGTCCAATCTATTGCCTAATACCCAACACCTCCTGACAACTAAACCATGGCTCCAAGTGCCACATCCAAGCCTTCTTGAACACCTCCAGGGACGGTGACTCCACCATCTCCCTGGGCAGCACATCCCAATGGCCATCAACTCTCTCCATGAAGAACTTTCTCCTCACCTCCAGCCTAAACTTCCCCTGGCACAGCTTGAGATTGTGTCCTCTTGTTCTGGTGCTGCTTGTCTGGGAGAAGAGACCAACCCCCACCTGGCTACAACCTCCCTTCAGGTAGTTGTAGAGAGCAATAAGGTCTCCCCTGAGCCTCCTTCTCCAGGCTAAGCAACCCCGGCTCCCTCAGCCTCTCCTCATAGGAAAGAGGAGTGGGTCTCTCCTCTCCTCTGTGATCACAGCACTCTCTGATCACACCTTTCCCTCTGAAGTGTTAGGTGAGACTTGTGTGAAGTCCTCTTCCTGCACAGCTGCTTGAGATCACATCCTGCTGGGTCTCAGTATCACAGTATCCCCAAGGTTGGAAGAGACCTCAAAGATCATCAAGTCCAACCTGTCACCACAGACCTCATGCTAAACCATGGCACCAAGTGCCACATCCAATCCCCTCTTGAACACCTCCAGGGATGGGGACTCCACCACCTCCCTGGGCAGCACATTCCAATGGCCAATTCCTCTCTCTGGGAAGAACTTTCTCCTCACCTCCAGCCTAAACTTCCCCTGGCGCAGCTTGAGACTGTGTCCTCTTGTTCTGGTGCTGGTAGGTTCCCTCAGGGTTAGCCATGGCCGAGGGAGGGACTCCAACCATTTGCTAGTCCACTGTTACCCAGCACCTCTGCATCACCTTTAACTGACCTGAACAGAAGGCAGGAGCTCATAAGTTCATCTCATGAACATGATGATGAATACTGATGCAAGTGATTGATTGATTACCAAAGTGTGTTGGTGTTTTATGGCATCTGTACCTGAGAGAGGACCTTCAGCTGGACCTGGCCTGCAATGAATGATTAGAAGGAAATTCCCAGAGCTGGCTGTCCTGCACTGAGGACTTCTTCTGGTTGCTGAGACACACTTCTGCTTTCCCATAGTCACAGCCAGAGAGAGCAAGGCAGCTCAAAGCTGGGGAAGCCTTGTTGAGCCTCCTTGACCTTGCTGCTCCCTCCTGTGCCACAGTGCACGTGAGGTGCACAGTTCCTTAACCCTGCTGCTGTGGAAGTCCCTGCAAGTGTTAGTGTGTTGGTCACCAGAGCCCTGAAGACCTCAGCTGTTCCCCTGTGCTGTGCACAATGCACTTGTTGCCTCCAGAAAGCTGTTTTCACACGCTGGTGGTGTGAGTGGCGAGTGGTGAGTGGCTCTTCTCTGTGCAAGGTTGTGGACTGCAGCTAGAGGGAGTGAGCAGGCAGAAGATAGGTTCAGCTAAAATTTCACATCTGGAACTTTTCATCTTGCTGCTCTCTTTCCTGCTTCCCCTGATCTCTGGCATCTGCTGTAGTTCCAGACATACCTGGCTCCAGGAGGCTTCCATGTGCATGTGCCTTCAGAGTGTTGAATCACAGAATGGTTTGGCTTGGAAGGGACCTTGCAAAGTCATCCAGTCCAACCCCCTGCAGTCAGCAGGGACATCTGCAGCTAGAGCAGGTTGCTCAGAGAGCCAACCAACCTGAGCTGCAATGGCTCCAGGGATGGAGCAGCTGCCACCTCTCTGGGCAACCGAGGGCAATGTCTCACCACCCTCAGTGTCAAACATTGCTTCCTTCTCTCCAGTCTGAAGCTCACTTTTACCTTCAAACCATCACCCCTGGTCCTGTCACACCAGGCCCTGCTCAAAAGTCTCTCCCCAGCTTTCTGATCAGCTCCTTTACTGTAGTATCAGTATCTCCAAGGTTGGAAGAGACCTCAAAGATCATTGAGTCCAAGCTGTCACCACAGACCTCACGACTAGAGTAGGGAGGACACTACTGCCCACTGCAGGCTTGAACTCATGACCTTCCCATTAAGGGGCTTATGCACTACCAGCTGAGCCCACACATTTAAGTCCTGAAAGGCCACCAGAAGGTCTCCTTGGAGCCTTCTCTTCTGCAGGCTGAACAACCCCAACTCTCTCAGCCTGTTCTCACAGCAGAGGGCTTCCAGCTCTCTCCTTGCTGTTATGGCCTCCTCTGGACCCACTCCAACAGGTCCACATCTCTCTTGTGCTCCAGAGCTGGCCCCTATGCATGCAGATACACATGCTCCATGTCTGTGTGTGGGTGTTACAGCAAGGGTGCCAGGGCCCTGGAGCAGGCTGCCCAGGAAGGTTGTGGAGTTTCCTTCTCTGGAGCCTTTCAACCCCCACCTGGCTGCATCGCTGTGCAGACTCCCCTGGGTGATGCTGCTCTGGCAGGGGGGCTTGGACTGGATGATCTCTGGAGGTCCCTTCCAACCTCTAACGCAGTGTGATGCTGTGGGGGGTGTGTGTTGCCTCAGCAGATCTGCTGAGTGCCATCAGTTGCTAATAGTTGTGGTGAGACAAGATGTGAGGTCTGCCCTGGCGGCCGCGGCTGGAGCGCGGGAGGCGCGGCGCACACGTCACGCCCAAGTGGCCCTCTCTCCAGAGCTCCTGCAGTCCAAGCTGGTGAGGAGGAGCACCAGATGGATCCCACAAGCAGACAGGCAGCGTGGGTGGGGGAGGAGCACGAAATACCACCGAGATAATTAAGATGAATGATTAATGGCTTGAATGGGTAAGAAGGGGCCAAAACACGCCAGCTGAGTGCTCGCTGGCGAGGCTTCGCTGGAGCCTCAGCAGAGGTGGACAGCAGCTCGAGGGTGTCTTGGGCTTGCTCCTCATCCAGGCTGCTGAGTCTGGTTCTCAGGCTGTGTCTGGAGCAGCTGAGCTCTAGCCTGACCCTGTGGCCACACCACAGGGATGGTGTCGCTGCAGTGTCTTCTGGCCGCAGTGCAAACCCAGCCACACCGAAGCACTCCTTGCAGCACTCCTTGCAGCACTCCTTGCAGCACTCCTTGCAGCACTCCTTGCAGCACTCCTCATCTCCTAGGAGCTGAGCCAGCACCCACTGGGTGTCAGTGAGCTCCTGACCCTTATGGGCTCTGGGACTGTCACAGAATCATAGAATCAACCAGGTTGCAAAAGACCTCAGAGATCATCAAGTCCAACCTCTTACCTAATACCTAACACCTCCTGGCAACTAAACCATGGCTCCACGTGCCTCATCCAAGCCTTTCTTGAACACCTCCAGGGATGGTGACTCCACCACCTCCCTGGGCAGCACATCCCAATGGCCAATCTCTCCTGCTGGGAAGAATTTCTTCCTCACATCCAGCCTAAACCTCCCCTGCCACAGCTTGAGACTGTGTCCTCTTGTTCTGGTGCTGCTTGCCTGGGAGAAGAGACCAACCCCCACCTGGCTACAACCTCCCTTCAGGTAGTGGTAGAGAGCAAGAAGGTCTCCCCTGAGCCTCCTCTTCTCCAGGCTAAGCAACCCCAGCTCCCTCAGCCTCTCCTCACAGGGCTGTGCTCCAGACCCCTCCCCAGCTTTATTGCCCTTCTCTGGACACCTTCCAGCATCTCAATGTCTTTCTTAAATTGAGGAGCCCAGAACTGGACACAGGACTCAAGGTGTAGCCTAACCTAGTCCTTGAAGAGTCAAGTGGGCTCCAAGCTGGGCAAAGCAATAAGGATGTGTCTTTGAAATGAGAAGAGCTCTGTGTGAGATGCATGTTGTAGATTTCTGTTTGCCTGTGTGCATTTTTCCTGGGTGAAATCAGCCTGGCTTTATATCTGCTGCATCTCTCCTCACATCTGGTGTAGGTTACAGCAGGCCAAGCAGTGACAGGAGTCAAATACGTGGGAAACAGATCTGTGGGCTGCTTGGCACCAGCAGCTCCATGGGCTTGAAGTGGTTTTCAACCCCAAGCTTTTGGGCCATGTTCTTGTTGTCATCTTTGATTTCCCCTGAGGGATTGTCTCATGGGCCTCCTCCGTCAGTTGGGTTTGTGTCACAAAGCTCCTTCCAGGCAAGCAGCACCAGAACAAGAGGACACAGTCTCAAGCTGTGCCAGGGGAGGTTTAGGCTGGAGGTGAGGAGAAAGTTCTTCCCAGAGAGAGTTGTTAGCCATTGGAATGTGCTGCCCAGGGAGGTGGTGGAGTCCCCATCCCTGGAGGTGTACAGAAAAGGCTTAGATGTAGCACTTGGAGCCATGGTTTAGTTGTCAGGAGGTGTTGGGTGACAGTTTGGACTTGATGATCCCTGAGGTCTTTCCCAACCTTACTGATTCTGTGAGTCTGTGATTGTTGGCTGGCTGGCCCCACAGGTCACTCAGCTTCCTCCCCACTCTGACAGCATCACAATCTTAGGGGTTGGAAGGGACCTCTGAGGATCACCCAGTCCAACCCCCTCTGCCAGAGCAGGATCACCTGAAGCAGATCACACAGGAACACATCCAGGTGGACCTTGGAAATCTCCAGAGATGGAGGCTCTACCACCTCTTTGGACAGCTTGCTCCAGTGCTCTACCACCCTCAAAGTAGAGAAATTCCTTCTCATGTTTAGGTGGAACTTCTTGTGTCCAGGTTTGTGCCATTGCCTCTTGTCCTGACCACTGAGAAGCGTGCCCAGGGTGGATGGCAGTAGATGAGGCTCTTCCCTTGGTGTGAGTGAACACAGGATGCCCATGCTGCTGAGCTGGCAGGCTCCCCCCACCACAGCCTTCACTTGGGAAGTCAATGCAGGGCAGGGGGAAGGATGCAGAAGGCACCAAGGAAAGGTTTTCCTTCCTCCCTCGCGCAGGGTTTGGTTGTGGCTCTGGTCTGCGTACCAGCTCTTGCAGATAGGTGGCCAGGTGGGATTTCAGCTCATTGGACTCCACTCTGGAGAGGGTTGTGCCTGCAGAACTCTGGATCCTTCCCCTGAGTGAGCTCAAATAATTACCAAGTCATTTCCAGTAATTCCCTACCTCGAAGGCCAGCGTTGCTCTGACAACCGCGCCGGGTGGATCGTCTGTGGGAGCTGAACCTGGAGCCTCTGGATCCAGCAGGACAAGCCTCTATTGTTAGGGCTGAGGAGCTGAAATCCTTTCCTATGACAGCAGCCTCATTCTGCACCCCTCTGCCAGGCAGAAGGATGAAAGCAGAAGGAGTTCCACTGCGACAGACGTCACAGGGACCTGGTCCAGCTCGCTGTCCACCAATGCTCTGCGTGTGTGTGCTCAGGGTTCAGGCTGCCAGCTGGATCCAGGGTGAGATGGCAGGGTGTAAGCAGGTAGATGCCTTCTCAAGGAGGTTCTGTGGACTCCCCTCAGGGCCCAGGTGCTGCTTGTGTCTCTAAACATGGCTTCTGTTTTCACCTGCCTGGGTGTCAGCAGAGCACAGATTTGGGAAGGGAAATGCTTGCACACACAGGAACAAACCTTGTGCTCCTCTTCAGGCAGAGCTGTGCAGACAGCCAGGCTCAGCATGAGGATTCAGAGAAGGATGCTGGCTCTGGTGCCAAACTTGTGGTTTCCTCTAACTCATTTTGCAGGGCCTCCTTTTGCTGGCTAGAAAAGCCTTCACTTGAAATGCAATTACCCAGATGTGGAGAAGGGAAGGGAACAGGCATAAGCCAGCCATGCTAGGAGAGAGGAGACTTCCTCAGCTTGCCCCTTCCCCATCAACAGTGCCACCCTCCCTGTGCTGCACAGATGAAGAAGGGAAGACCTGGGCTGGATCCCACAAAGTGACCTTGCAGAGCTCTGCCAGTAAACCTTAGGTCATAAGGAGGGGTAGGGAGATAGAGGGTCAGGGATCATCTCCTCAGCAGTGCCAATCAGCAGTGTTGTTGGGGGTCAGTGGATAGAGTACAGAGTTAACCAGGCTGGAAAAGACCTTTGAGATCATCCAGTCCAACCTCTCACCCAGCACCATCTGATCAACTAAACCATGGCACCAAGTGCCTCAGCCAGGCTCTTCTTAAACACCTCCAGGGATGGTGACTCCACCACCTCCCTGGGCAGCACATCCCAGTGGCCAATCTCTCTTGCTGGGAAGAATTTCTTTCTATGATCAAGCCTAAACTTCCCCAATCTCTCTTTCCCACAGTCAATATCCTCTACCTAACCCTGAGCTGCTGAATGCACCAGAACAAGAGGACACAGTCTCCAGCTGTGCCAGGGGAAGTTTGGGCTGGAGGTGAGGGGAAAGTTCTTCCCAGAGAGAGTTGTTAGCTGCTGGAATGTGCTGCCCAGGGAGGTGGTGGAGTCACCATCCTGGAGGTGTTCAAGAGGGGATTGGATGTGGCACTTGGAGCCATGGTTTAGTAGTCATGAGGTCTGTGGTGACAGGTTGGACCTGATGATCTTCGAGGTCTCTTCCAACCTTGGTGGTTCTGTGACTCTGTGTTCTCTGCTGGGAATCCATGTGCTGGGTGAGGGCTGGGGAAGGGTTTCCAGACTCAAATTAACAGCCAAGGACAAAAGGATGTGCTGGTTAGCTACAAGGAATGTTTCCCCAGGACAGAAGGGTGAGCTTGGGTTTCCTCAAGAGCCCAGAAGCCAGGTTCTGGGGTTGTTTGTGGACACCCAAAGTCAGTCTTTCAGTTTGCTCCTTTAAAATAAAACAACAAGAAGAGGGGGTGGGGTGGGTGGGTGGTAAGGATTTGATGGTAATTGGTTCACACAATAGGAGTGAGTGTAATGACCCAGGACCAATCTGCCTGTCTGTGGTCTGAAGAGGAAGAGATGTTTGCAAATAAGCAAGTTGTATGGTTAAGGATGGAGGCATTGTTCAAGCTGCTGCTTACAAGGGAGGGAGAGAGAAAAGCAGAGATGCAGCAATAGAAGTCTGGTGGGGAGGGGGGGCTCTGGCTCAGTGCTACATCCTGCAGTCATTCCCTGGCCCCAGGCACCAAAGCAGGCTCAGAAGTCTCTCTGGCCCTCAGCTTTGCCCTAGCTGTGCAGAAAAGTTGTCCTCAACCCCATGTGTGTGTTTGGGATGGGATGGGATGGGATGGGATGGGATGGGAAGGGATGGGATGGAATGGGATGGAATGGAATGGAGTAGAATAGAATAGAATAGAATAGAATAGAATAGAATAGAATAGAATAGAATAGACCAGACCAGACCAGACCAGACCAGGTTGGAAGAGACCTTTGAGATCATCGAGCCCAACCTATCACCTAACACCATCCAACCAACTCAACCATGGCACCAAGCACCCCATCCAGTCTCCTCCTAAACATCTCCAGTGATGGTGACTCCACCACCTCCCTGGGCAGCACATCCCAGTGGCCAATCTTTCTTTCTATGAAGAATTTCTTCCTAACACCCAGCCTAAATCTCCCCTGGCACAGCTTGAGACTGTGTCCTCTCCTACTGTCACTGTTGCCTGGGAGAAGAGACCAGCCCCTGCCTGTCTACAGGTAGTTGTAGAGAGCAAGAAGGTCTCTCCTGAGCCTTCTCTTCTCCAGGCTAAGCAACCCCAGCTCCCTCAGCCTCTCCTCACAGGGCTGTGCTCCAGACCCCTCCCCAGCTTTGTTGCCCCTTGCTGCATGACTTGGTAGCCCACAGCTGCAATGGCCACAGCTGTTTGAAGTCAGTCTGTTGGCTGTAGGAAGGTGAAGGCATTTCTTGCAGAGAGCATTTTGTCTCCACTCAGCTCACCACAAGGGGACTTTCCCTCTGGGAGAGGGTCTAGGGGAGTAGTTCACCATGGCCTCCTGTGAGGTGTGGGTGCTGAGGTCTCTCCCATGTATCACTGGGAAGTGGCATCTTACCACGGAATCACAGACTGCTTTGGGTGGGAAGGGACCCCTGAAGGTCCAGTCCAACCCCTCTGCAGTCAGCAGGGACATCCCCAACTAGAGCAGGCTGCTCTGAGACACAACCAACCTGAGCTGCAATGGTTCCAGGGATGGGACATCTCCCACCTCCCTGGGCAACCTGGGCCAGTGCCTCAACACCCTCAGTGGCAAACATTTCTCCCTTCTCTCTGCTCTGAATCCACCACTCAGTTTCAAACCATCACCCCTTGTCCTGTCCCACCAGGCCCTGCTCCAAAGCCTGTCCCCAGCTGTCTTCTAGGTTCTGGGTTTTGTTGGGGAGGGTCTTCACTACACCACGATGGGAGGAGGCAGGATGCTAGAGGGAGCCATTAGCCAGTGGCTGGTTTTGTGGTCCCTGCTGCTGTCTATCCTTGTATCTGCTTGGGTGAAGAAAGATCTAGCTCTTGTGGGGGCAGCATGTGCCAGGGGAGGAGCAGAAGGCTGCTGTGGATTTGTGCTGTGTTGGCATTTCAACTTCTTGCACTGATCTTCCCTAAGAGGTTTCTGTTCATCTCCCTGCTCTGGCTCCTCGAGGAACTGCTTTAATGAAGTCCATGACCCAGAGTCAGTCCTACATGGAGTGACTCTGGCTGCTCCTCATGAAGATCTTCATTCCTCACGAGCTGTTAGCGGGGGAGTGTGACAAAGACATCTGCCAGAGTGGACTTGGTCTGCTTTTGGCAGCTGTGGCTGGTGGCTGCCATGGCTTGGATCATGTGCTGGTTCCTCTGACTTGTGCATCCATGTCTGTTGTGTGTCTCCTGCCTTCTCTTCTCCAGACTGAACAGCCCCAACTCCTCAGCCTGTCCTCACAGCAGAGCAGAGCCCTCTGCTCATCATAGAATCAACAAGGTTGGAAAAGACCTCAAAAGGTCATCAGGTCCAACCTGTCACCCAAGACCTCATGACTGCTAGACCATGGTTTGAGACTTGAGACAGCTTGAGACTGTGTCCTCTTGTTCTGGTGCTGGTTGCCTGGGAGAAGAGACCAACCCCCACCTGGCTACAACCTCCCTGCAGGGAGTTGGAGAGAGCAAGAAGGTCTCCCCTAAGCCTCCTCTTTTCCAGGCTAAACAATCCCAGCTCCTTCAGCCCTGGTGGCCCTTCTCTGGGCACCTTCCAGCACCTCCAGATCCAGTCTAAATCCATCCTCCTGCAGCTTCAATCCATTTCTCTTGTCCTGTCACAACAAGCCCTTGCCAAAAGTCACTCCCCAAGCAAACCTTTCTGCTCTGTGGTGGACACCACTGAAAGAGTTAAGCACCTCGGAGGGCTTTCCAGGATCCCAATTCTAGGTCGTTCTAAGTCGGGGGTTTGGAGCCGTTAACAATGGCAATTGTTCTGAACGATCTGATAATGCTCTCCTGGGCTGGGGTGCTTTGTTTGAGGGTGTTGTCACTTCATATCTGTCTGGAAGTGAGGTAGTGGGAGGAGTTCTGGGCTAATTCAAAGCTTTTCCTATGCTCTTTATCCGGCCATGCTCTTTGGCGGGGGTGGGTATGTGCCGGGCTGCCCAGCCCTGCGCGGCTCCGAGGGCAATTCCCTCCCCAAGGAGCTCAGCCATCTAAAGCTGGGGCTTCACAGTGCCACAGTGCATTAGAGGTTGGAAGGGACCTCCAGAGATCATCCACTCTGGCTCAGAGATCATCTCCCCCCTGCCAGAGCAGCATCACCCAGGGGAGTCTGCACAGGAATGCATCCGGGTGGGGTTGGAAAGGCTCCAGAGAAGGAGGCTCCACAGCCTCCCTGGGCAGCCTGCTCCAGGGCTCTGGCACCCTCACTGGAAAGGAGCTTCTCCTCATGGTGAGGTGAAATCTTCTATGATCAAGCTTGAACCCATTGTTCCTTGTTTTATTGCTGTGCACCACTGAAAAGAGCTTGGCCCCCTCCACTTGACAGCCACCGCTCAGATATTGATAGACATTGATCAGGTCCTTCTCAGCCTTCTCTTCTCCAGACTAAACAGCCCCAGGGCTCTCAGGGGAGATGCTCAAGACCCCTAATCATCAGGGAGGTGGTGGAAGCCTCAGCCCTGGAGGTGTTTGCAGCCAGGCTGGATGTGGCTGTGAGCAACCTGCTGCAGTGTGAGATGTCCCTGCCCATGGCAGTGGGGTTGGAGCTGGCTGAGCCTTGGGGTCCCTTCCAACCCTGACAATTCTATGATCCTCATGGCTCTCCAGCAGGTCTCTGCCCCTCTTGAGCTGGGGAGCCCAAAACTGGGGTTAGGCTTTCATGGACCTTTCTTTTTCTGTGCACACACCTGGCCTGTCAGAGCAGGCTGAGCAGCGGGGCAGGACGATGCTCTGAGCACCAGGGAAGCATCCTCTCTGGGAAGGAACAGAAAGCATGTGGGGAGTGCCACAAAGATCCAGGAGATCAGAGAGCCTGTGTGGCATTCCCCTAGGAGACACTGCTCAAAAGCATGTGCCTTTGTTACTTGGAGCCATCTGCTACCTCCTCTGAGCCTATGGCTGTCTGAAGCTTTCAAAGCTCTCCTTTCCCACCTGTATGGGAGGGAGGGGAATTCATTAACTCCTCTTGTTTTTTGCTTTGTGCATGGCTGAAGCACAGTCAAAACATTTCTTCTGTAGCCTCTCTGAAACCCCTGGCTCCACCAGATGCCTCCCAAGTCTTCTGTTTGTTTCCATTTCCTGTGCCTGTGGGGCCTGGTGGCTTCACGGTGGGCAAAGGGTTTGGAGTTCAAAAGGCAGACCTGTGCCCAGGAAACAAACCTGGCAGCTGGAGGCCAAAGCTTCCCTTGCCTTGGATCACTTTTGCACCATGGAGTCACACCAGAGGGCTGGATCAGGGGGAAGCTCTTGGTCATTGCACTCAAATTGCTGTTCTTTTGCAGCCCTTCGTGGGGTGCTTGTAGGATGCATGAGGAGCTTTGGGTGTTCTGCTCTGCACAGTTAAGGTTGCCCCAGGAAAAGCCCTAGGAAGGGGAAATATGAGAAGAGCAATCTGGCCCTGTGAGGAGAGGCTGAGGGAGCTGGGGGTGTTTAGCCTGGAGAAGAGGAGGCTCAGGGGAGACCTTCTTGCTGTCTACAACTCCCTGAAGGGAGGTTGTAGCCAGGTAGGGGTTGGACTCAATGATCTTAAGGTCATTTCCAGCCAGGCAATTCTATTCTCCCAGGCAAGCAGCACCAGAACAAGAGGACACAGTCTCAAGCTGTACCAGGGGAGGTTTAGGCTGGAGGTGAGGAGAAAGTTCTTCCCAGAGAGAATTGTTAGCCATTGGGATGTGCTGCCCAGGGAGGTGGTGGAGTCACCATCCCAGGAGGTGTTCAAGAGGGGATTGGATGTGGCACTTGGTGCCATGGTTTAGTAGACATGAGGTGCTGGGTGATAGGTTGGACTTGCTGATCCCTGAGGTCTTCTCCATCTTCCCCATAGATTCTGTGATTCTATGACTTACAGGTGGTCTAACTTCTTCTGGATGTGCAGTGGGAGTGCATTGGAGTTACTGCATCTGAGTGTGTAATGGATTGCCAGCTGGGCAAAAGCAGCCCTGTTGTGACAAGGCTACAGAGCCACACAACTGTTGCAGCTGGGAAAGACCAAGTCCAGCTGGCCAACCTAACAGCACCAGGGCCATTAAACCCTGTCCCAGGTGCTATGTGCACACCTTCCTGGAACACCTTCAGGCATGGTGACTCCACCACCTCCCTGGGCAGCCTGTTCCAATGCCTGACCACTCTTTCAGGACAGAAATTTTTCCTGATATCCAACCTAAACCTCCCCTGGTGCTGGCTGAGGCCATCACTTGATGCTGGGGAGAAGCATCCTTCCCAGTTCAGGGAGTTGTAGAGAGCAATGAGGTCTCCCCTCAGCCTTCTTTTCTCCAGGCTAAGCAATCTCTGTTCCTTTAGCTGCTCCTCACCAGACCTGCTCTCCAGACCCTCCACCAGCTTTGTTGTCCTTTTCTGGACCCACTCCAGCACTAGGTATTAGCTCAGCTCTCACCCAAGCCCCTTTCCCCATAGTCCTCTTTAGGTTTGTGTGAGGAGCTTTCAATATTTACTGGTGTGCCTTCCCTCCTCTGCTTTGTGGGGCTTAAGAGCAAGTCCTGTCCTGGCTGGGAGCTTGCTGCAAGACTCAGTTTTGAGTAGAATAGAATAGAATAGAATAGAATAGAATAGAATAGAATAGAATAGACCAGACCAGGTTGGAAGAGACCTTCAAGATCATCGCATCCAACCTATTACTCAACACCACCTAATCAACTAACCCATGGCACCAAGCACCCCATCAAGTCTCCTCCTGAACACCTCCAATGATGGTGACTCCACCACCTCCCTGGGCAGCACATTCCAATGGCCAATCTCTCTTTCTATGAAGAACTTCTTCCTAACCTCCAGCCTAAACCTCCCCTGGCACAGCTCGAGACTGTGGCCTCTTGTTCTGGTGCTGCTTGCCTAGGAGAAGAGACCAACCCCCACCTGGCTACAACCTCCCTTGAGGGAGTTCTAGAGAGCAAGAAGGCCACCCCTGAGTCTCCTTTTCTCCAGGCTAGCTTTGCTAGCAGGGAGCAAAGGCAGTCTCCAACCTGCCAAGAGATGCTGTGAAGCATCTTCAGGTTCTGCCTGCGTTTCTCCTGGCTGAGGAAAACATCCAGGATGGGGAGACAAGGGGGGGACATGCCTCTCATAAAATACATCTCCCCTTTGGCTTGGATTAGAATAACAAAATGTCTGAGTCACCACATGGTACAACTGATATGAAGCAACTGCCTGCAGGAAAACCAAAGCCATGCTTCTTCTTTTTCCTGGAAGTCAAGGAGGGGGTGGAAAAGGAGAAGGAGAAGGGGGGAGGGGGGGAACCAACCCCCCCAAAAAAAGCTAGAAGAAAACACCACATTTGTTTTCATTCTTTTGGCCAGCCCTAATTTTCTTCTAGTTCTCATTAACCTTTAGAAAATAAAGCTAGCTTTCCTGAGGGGGAAACAGCCCTTCTCTGCCTCACCCCACTGGAGCTGCCCTTCAGCAGCCAGACGCAGTTAAAGGCATGCGGTGGTTTCTTGGCCCCACTGAGCGGAGTTTTACTTCTGGTCTGCAGGGGACCTGCCCTTCAGCCTCACAGAAGCTACTGCTGAGACTATGGAAAATCATCCCTGGCTGGCTTGGGCCGGATGCAAAGTCCCCTGGAGGCCACTGCAGCCCCTGGGAGCACTGAGCAGCTTCATCCTGAGGGCTCTTCGGATCCCCAGCCCGGCGAGGGACCGCGGCGCTCCCACAGCTCAAAGGAAGGAGCTCTCTGTGACCTCCCCCTTTGGCTTCACTCTTTGAAGAAAGAGAAAGGGCTGAGCATCCCCAAAGGTGAGTTTGCCTCACACTGATCTGAAGTCACAGAATCACCAAGGCTGGAAGAGACCTCAAAGGTCATCGAGTCCAACCTGGCACCACAGCCCTCACGACTATGGCCAACAGAGATTCCTTCTGCAGGGCTTCATGTCTCCAGAGGCTTTAACAGGAGCCTCCCTGACTGGCACAGACACATGTGTCACCTAGAGATAGCTATCATAGAATCAACCAGCCTGGAAAAGACCTCAGAGATCATCAACTCCAACCTATTACCTAATACCTAACACCTCCTGACAACTAAACCATGGCTCCAAGGGCCACATCCAAGCCTTTTTTGAGCACCTCCAGGGATGGTGACTCCATCACCTCCCTGGGCAGCACATCCCAATGGCCAATCTCTCTTGCTGGAAAGAACTTTCTCCTCACCTCCTGCCTAAACCTCCCCTGGCACAGCTTGAGACTCTGTCCTCTTGTTCTGGTGCTGGTTGCCTGGGAGAAGAGACCAACCCCCTCCTGGCTACAACCTCCCTTCAGGGAGTTGTAGAGAGCAAGAAGGTCTCCCCTGAGCCTCCTCTTCTCCTCACCTCCAGCCTAAACCTCCCCTGGCACAGCTTGAGACTGTGTCTCTTGTTCTGGTGCTGGGTTGCTGGGTGCCTCTTACAGAAAGAGTAATTGGCCATTGGGATGTGCTGCCCAGGGAGGTGGTGGAGTCCCCATCCCTGGAGGTGCTCAAAAAAGGCTTGGATGTGGCACTTGGAGCCATGGTTTAGTTGTCAGGAGGTGCTAGGTGTTAGGTTGGAGTTGATGATCTCTGAGGTCTTTTCCAGCCTGGTTGATTCTGTGCTCTGGCCTCATCTGGTGGCATTCAGTGCCCCACTGCAGTGCCTGACCCATTCACTGCTCTGTTGCATGGCTGTGAAGCAAATAGCCACATGTGGCATTTGTTCTGGGCCAGACAGACCATCCCCAAAAGCTCTGAGGAAGCACTTGGTCTGCCTCGTGTGCTGGAAGCATCCTGGTGGTGCTGGTGCAGTGCCTTGCCTGGGCCAGGCAGCACGTCAAAGAGGTGCCTGTAATGATGGCAGGGAGAACAGGGAGCAGAGCTCCTCAGGCCTGTTTGAGGGAAGCAAAGGTTTTGTCTATCCCTTGGGGAGTAGTTCAGGAATATTTTGACCTGAATGGTTTGCAGCTGAGGCAAAGGGAAAGGAGCTGGAATAGGCTATTCCATGGGCTGCTCACAGGCCAAGCTTGCCAGAGGCTTGATGATTATTGGTCTTCCAGGTTGTGGGACCTCATCAATAGGATTCATCTTACCTGCCTTCCTCCCCCATACAACAGGATGGGCTGCATCAACCCCTGCCTGCTCCTGACTCCTTACATTGACTGCTGCAGGGCTTTACACCAGACACCTAACTCCTGAGCATGAAACACGCCACAGCTCCCTCACCACCTGCCCACACCCTGTGTGGGGCAGGGGGAGAAAAGGGTGATGGGGAAGGGCTCAGCCTTTGGCTACAGCACTTTTCAGTGGGCCAGGCCCTTGCCCATCTCTGTGGCTGCACAGGTGCCTAACTTGCTGAGGAGCCCTGTGTGAGGTGCTGCAGCAGCAGCACCGTTGCTGGTGCTCAGCAGGCTTGTGCACCACTGATGGTACCTTCCCTGCAAGCCACTAGATGGTGATCTTTGTATTTGGTAGCCACGTGCCCAGGTAGGTGAAGATGCTGCTTATCTACCAAACCCTCCTGTCCCCTCCCCAAGAGACCTCAGCGCCCTTCCAGCAGGGAAAGTGAATGTGGACTCACTGGGGTGAAACCAAAGCACTTTGCTCTCAGAAATGGAGAGTGAGATTGCTCTTGGTCGAGCTTTAAATGGAGGCTGGTGATCTGCTCCGGATGTGTTGTCTTGCAAACCAGGCTCTGCCCCATCTGGGCTGAGAGGGCCACCTGAAGTGTGCTAGTGGGGGTCTGCTGGCTCCTCTGCTCTGCCCTAATGAGACCTCACCTGGAATACTGTGTCCAGTTCTGGGCTCCCCAGTTGGAGAGGGACAGGGATCTGCTGGAGAGAGTCCAGTGGAGGGCTGTGAGCGTGATGAAGGGACTGCAGCACTGCCTGGTGAGGAGAGGCTGAGAGCCCTGGGGCTGCTTAGTCTGGAGAGGAGAAGACTGAGAGGGAATTGATTAAATGTTCATAAATATCTGAGGGCTGGGGGTCAGGAGGCAGGGGACAGGCTCTGCTCACTTGCTCCCTGGGGTAGGACAAGGAGCAATGGATAGAAACTCCAGCACAGGAGGTTCCACCTCAACAGGAGGAGGAACTTCTTGACTGTGAGGGTCACAGAGCACTGGAACAGGCTGCCCAGAGAGGTTGTGGTGTCTCCTGCTCTGGAGCCTTCCCAGCCTCATCTGGATGTGCTCCTGTGTGACCTGAGCTGGATTCTATGCTCCTGCCCTGGCAGGGGAGTTGGACTTGAAGGATTTCCAGAGGTCCTTTCCAACCCCTGACCTCCTCTGATCCTGTGACTCTTCTGTTGCAGGGTTTGGGTGGAGCTGAATCCCTGTGGAGGTTGTGGGCTCACAGAATCCACACCTGGGAGTCTCTCATTTCAGCATGACTCTGTAGTTACCTGGTGCTGCTTCTCTGCTTCCCAAGGGTTTGTTTTAATCCAGAGGTAACCACAGCAATATTTGTATTGGAAAGCCCACAACAGGGGTGCCTCCATGCTGCTGTTTGTACTTGGCCATGAGGTACTCTGTGTGTCTTGGGCAGGTTCTGACATGGCCTCCTTGATCACAGACTAATAGAGATTGGAAAGGACCTCCAGAGATCATCTGGTTCAAGCTCTTGCAGAGCAGGACCACAGGCAGGTTGCTCAGGGCCTTGCCTAGGCCAATTTTGATCCTCTCTGAGGATGAAGAGCAACCTGTTCCAGGGTTTGTTTCACATGAAATGTGGATCTTTATCCCTAATGCCCAAATAGATTTTCTCCTGCTGCAACTTGCATCATTAAAGCACCAAACTGCCTGTGGGTACCCAATGCCTGGCTTACAGAGTGGTGGTGGAACCAAAACTAGGTCTCATTGCACAGTGCCATCAGCCACTTAGGTCTGCATGAAATGCTCAACTCTTGGCCATTCCCAGTGGGATGCTGCAGGATCTCATTACCAGCACCCTGTACCTCCAAGCATCATTTCATAGAATCACAGAATCAATAAGGTTGGAAAAGACCTCAGGGATCATCAAGTCCAACCTGTCACCCAACACCTGCTGACAACTAAACCATGGCTCCAAGTGCCACATCCAATCCCCTCTTGAGCACCTCCAGGCATGGTGACTCCACCACCTCCCTGGGCAGCACATTCCAATGGCCAACAACTCTCTCTGGGAAGAATTTCTTCCTATCATCCAGCCTAAACTTCCCCTGGCACAGCTTGAGACTGTGTCCTCTTGTTCTGGTGCTGGGTGCCTGGGAGAAGAGACCAACCTCCTCCTGGCTACAACCTCCCTTCAGGTAGTTGTAGAGAGCAAGAAGGTCTCCCCTGAGCCTCCTCTTCTCCAGGCTAAGCAACCCCAGCTCCCTCAGCCTCTCCTCCTAGGCTGAGGGTGTAGTAGTAGTAGCAGTTGAAGCTCTTTCAGGTAGCAGACTTTCAGTGCCAAGGAGGCAAGGGGGCAGTAAGCCCTTGGGGAAGCTGCCAGGTCAGTTGAATCCATACCAAATCTTCACAGAGACTTGAGGTGGGGGGAACTGAAGAATCCCTTGGAGGGGTGCAGTGCTTGTTTGCTGTATTTACCAGTGAGGTCTGGTTCTGGCCATGGCCAGATGCAGAAGCTGCAAAGCCTGCCACACTTGGGGCTCTGTTAGGATGCATCTTCTCTTCCCAAACTGGTGGCAGACAGCTCGTGGCTCTCAAGTGCCACCAAGGGCTCTAAAGCTCAGCCAGCAGTGCAGCTGTGTTGCTGCTCTCCCACATGAGGAGAGGACCAAGGAGCTTGCAGCTTCCAGCTGTGAAATTTGTGCAGTTTCTTGGAGGAGAGGGCTGTTGCTGGAGCACTTTAGAGGACACATCAACCTGCAGGAAGCCTGACTCCTCCTTGTGGGAGAGGTAGCAGAAAGCTGGATGGGCAGCCTGGAGAACAGGCTGGCCTGGTCCTTTTAAGGCACACTGTGTCTCCAGAGGCTTTCCAACTGCCCTTCTGCTGAGGTCCACATATAGACATCTCTAAAGGCAGGCTTGTAAGCCTTCCCCAGGCTGATGGATGTTCCAGCAGGGCCTGCCTCTCCCTGCCCCCACACGAAGATGACTAACCTCATTCCAGTGAGATCATGGTCAACATGACCAGAGAAGATCTAACACAGCCAAACCTATTCTGGAAGGTGATGATTGAACCCCAGCCAGCATCCAGGACCAGTCTGTGTGAGGAGGGCTTGTACAGGCTTGGCCCAAGCTGCATCGAGCTTGTGCCTTGTGTAGTAGTAAACACACAATTTGGAGCTGCAGAGCACCATCCAGCCCTGCCTCTGTGCTTTCTCTTGTCCTGTCAAACCAAACTGCTTGGGAAAGGCAGTAGCTTACCACGGACCTGCCTCCAGCCCAGCAGGAGCGTGATTCCCAGAGCCAGCTGCAAGAGGAACGTGGCCTGAGTCTGTCTGGTGCCAGCTGGGAGAGCATCACTCACCAGATCTCAGCCTGGACCTGCCTGCCCCTTTCTTCTCCTTTCTGGGTTTGAGGATGCCAGGAGGTGACAAGGCTCAGGCTGCTATTTCTAGACCCTGTGGTTTTCCTCCTCTCACTCTCGAGGTGCACAGCCCTGCTCTGCCAGCTTGCTTGGAAATGCTTGTGGACTTATCCACACTCTGCCCCCAAGACCTCCCCCCTGCAAGCCCTGCTGCTCCATGATGGACCTCCAGGGATGGCTCCCAAGACCTTGCCTTGCAACCTCATCCCTTCCTCTCCTTGCTCCTGCTTAGCTTTGCATGCTCACACACACACACAGAGTGTGTCTCCATACACACCCCTCTCTGTTTTTCTTTCCTTTTTGGCTTCCTCTCCCTGTATTGTTTTAAGTTGGTGGCTGGGCTGATGGCCAGTTTAAATTTCATCTGCCTCTCTTCTCCTCCTCCTCCTCCTCCTCTGCCCCCCTCCTCCTCCTCTCCCCCCCCTCCATCCCCAGAAGTGATACTGTTTACTTTCTCTGCTGCTTTCTCAATGTCTTTGTAGGCACTGCAAGGGATAGAATCACCAGCTGTGGAGAGCTTTCTGAAACCCCCAACTTATTCCTCTGTGCCCCAGGCTGAGAGACCTCCCCATCAAAGAAATATAAAAAAAGGGGGGGGGGGGGGGGGGGGATAAAAAAAAGAGGAAAAAATACACCACTGCTGTCTCTAAGGACAAGAACAAGGCATTCCCCCCCCCAACCCATCCCAGGCTGGAACAATCACTCCTGCTTTACTCCCTCCCTCGTGTGCAGTGGTGGGGGTTATAGAGAGATGGAGAGATATCTGGCTAGGAGGGGAGAGAGGGGAAAACCCCACAAATCAACACCAAAGCAATCAAACAGAATAGAAGGGAGGGAGGGAGGGAGGGAGGGAGGGAGGGAAGGAAGGAAGGAAGGAAGGAAGGAAGGAAGGAAGGAAGGAAGGAAGGAAGGAAGGAAGGAAGGAAGGAAGGAAGGAAGGAAGGAAGGAAGGAAGGAAGGAAGGAAGAAGGAAGGAAGGAAGGAAGGAAGGAAGGAAGGAAGGAAGGAAGGAAGGAGAAAGGAAGGAAGAAGAAAGAAAAAGAAAGAAAGGAAAGAGAAAGAAAGAAAGGAAAGAGAAAGGAAGAAAGAAAAGAGAAAGAAAGAAAGAAAGAAAGAAAGAAAGAAAGAAAGAAAGAAAGAAAGAAAGAAAGAAAGAAAAGAGAGGAAAGAAAGAAAGAGAGGAAAGAAAGAAAGAAAGAAAGAAAGAAAGAAAGAAAGAAAGAAAGAAAGAAAGAAAGAAAGAAAGAAAGAAAGAAAGAAAGAAAAGAAAGAAAGAAAGAAAAGAAAAGAAAAAGGAAAGAAAGAAAGTAAACAAAAAGTAAAGAAAGGAAAGAAAGAAAGAAAGAAAGAAAGAAAGAAAGAAAGAAAGAAAGAAAGAAAGAAAGAAAGAAAGAAAGAAAGAAAGAAAGAAAGAAAGAAAGAGGAAAGAAAAAGTAAAGGAAAGAAAGAAAGGAAAGAAAGAAAGGAAGGAAAGAAAGGAAGGAAAGAAAGAAAGGAAAGAAAAAGGAAAGAAAGGGAAGAAAGAAAGGAAAGAAAGAACCCAAACCTCCCACCACAAATCCCAACCCAAAAGCAGAGAGGAGGGGGAAGCAAAAAAGAAGCCCTGGGAAGCAGCAGCATTTCTGATTTCAGTTCTGGTTTGCAGCGTTGCTTTATTTCCTTCTTGGAGAGGAGGAGGAGGAAGGGTCCAGCATGGAAGTGTCAGACTCCAAGGGGCACTTTGTCTGCTGGACAAAGCCTCCAGAGCACTAGGGTGAAGAAAGATTAGAGGATCAAAAGTGTTTGCCGAGATCCTCTCTTCCTTCTCTGCCTCCTCTCGGTGTCTGGGCGCTGTGTGTGTGTGCGTCTCTGCCTTTCGGGGAGGAGGTGAAAGGGAGGTCAAACTGTGCCTACTGACCTCTGCCCCTTGCCCCCTGTGAACCAGGGGGAAGCCTTTGAAGTTGTAAAGTGCCCGCAAAAACAGCAAACCAAGCCCACTGCTGCCTTTTCCCTCCCCTTCTCCCCACCACCAGCTGCTTAATGGAAGGTGACAGCCCAGAGGCAGCGAGAGGGAGGCTCTGTGCCTCCGCCCGGCTCCAGCGGCGCTGAATTGGCACCGTGGAAAGGCCACACACCCAGAGGAGCGCCAAAACAAGCCCTTGCCGTTCTCTCTCCGTGGTACCGAGGTGACCTGCATCCCTTCAGGCAGCTTTTTTGTTATTAGGAGAGATCCCCTTTCCTAGGAGGTGCTGGGAAAAGCCCAAACAATCCCTTGCCCATCTCTCTGGGTGGTACCGAGGTGACCTGCATCCCTCCAGGCAGGCTGGATGTGACTGGGAAAGGTTCCCCTTTCTGGGAGGTGCTGAGAAGCACCAAAACAATGCCTTGCCTATCTCTCTTGGTGGTACCGAGGTGACCTGCATCCCTCCAGGCAGCTTGGATGTGATTAGGAGAGATCCCCTTTCCTGGGAGGTGTTGGGAAGAGCCCAAGCAATCCCTTGCCCATCTCTCTGGGTGGTACCAAGGTGACCTGCATCCCTCCAGGCAGCTTTGCTGTCATTAGGAGAGATCCCCTTTCCTGGGAGGTGCTGAGAAGCACCAAAACAATCCCTTGCCCATCTGTCTCGGTGGTACCAAGGTGACCTGCATCCCTCCAGGCAGCTTTGCTGTCATTAGGAGAGATTTCCCTTTCCTAGGAGGTGTTGGGCTTCTGCCTGGCTTTACAATCCCTTCAAGGATGATGACTCCACCACTTCCCTGGGCAGCCCCAGGACTTGATGACCCTTTCAGTTGAAAAAATCATGCTTCATGTCCAACCTAAGCCTCCCCTGACACAACTTGAGGCCATCTCCTCTTGTCCTGTGACTTCCCTGGGAGAACAGCCTGATCCCCACCTGGCTCCAACCTCCTTTCATGGCGTTGTAGAGAGCAATGAGTTCTCCCCTCAGCCTCATTTGCTCCAGCCTGAAGAACCCCAGCTCCCTCAGCCACTCCTCACCAGCCCTGTTCTCCAGACCCCCTTGCCACCTTTCTTGCCCCCCTCTGGACCTGCTCCAGCACCTCAGTGTCCTTTTTGTATTGAGGGGCTCAAAACTGAACCCAGCATTTGAAGTGTGGCCTCACCAGTGCTGAGTACAGGGGGATGATCCCTGCCCTGGTCCTGCTGGCCACACTGGTCCTGCTCCACGCCAGGATGCTCATCCAAGTGCCTCTTCCAACAGCAGTCAAACTGTTCAACAGTTGCTTTTGGCATGGGGTCACACCCTCAGTTACCAAACCTGACCCCTGATCCCTAAAAACACCCAACCCTGTGCCTCAGAACAGCAGGCTGGGTGCTGGCTGAGCAAAGAAACCATCAGCCACCTTTCCCAGCCGCTGCAGGCAGGTTCCCAGTGGCCTCAAAACAAGCTGTGAAGGGCTTCAGTGGTTTCTGCTGCCTTTTTCCTGTGCTTAGTGTGGCTTTTACCCTTGGATGCTGGGCAGGAAAGCCCAGCCCAGATGAAGTCAAGCTTAGATTTGTCATTGACTCAGTATAACCTGGGACCTGGCTCCTTATCTCCAGTGGCAGCATTCAGGGATTCATGTGGAATAAAACTCCTCTGGCTCTCGTTCTTCCTACGCTCCTGAGTGCCCAGATAAGCCCCAGTGGGTTCCAGCTGGCATTGCTGATCTCATGCATCTGGGGCCTGATAAGGTGCCACAATGTCCAACCTAGCAGACCCTGCTCAGCTCTTTTACCTCCTCTGTTCCTGGATGTATTTATTTTTTCCATGCTTGAAGAGAATGTGGCTTTCCTGCCTTGATAACCTGTCCAGAGCACAGCAGTTAGCTTAGGGCTAAGTTATTCATGTGCTGGGGCTGGGGGGTGGTGCAACTGATGCTGAATGCAGCCAGGGCTGGTGCTGCTCTTTTTGTCAAGGTCAAATTCAGTCATCACCAGCACCACCACCAGCACCACTCTTTGTTTGGGTTTAGTCAACAGCTTTCAGTCTGCCTGAGCTCAGGCAAAGCTTCTGTTTCTTGTTTCCAGTTGGTGCCTGCTCTCCCTGGAGCACCTCTGTAGAAGATCAGTAGGGTAGGCAGTGGGATTGAGGACACCCTCAGCCTGTCTGCTGCCAGCACCAAGCTGAGTGGTGGTGTTGGCATGCATGAGGGACAGGATCTGTCCACGAGGGACCTGGGCAAACTGGAGAAGCAGGCCCAGGTGGATTTCAGGAGGGTCATCAAGGCCATGTGCAAAGTCCTGCACCTGGGCCAGGGCAACCCCCAGTATCAGTGCAGCCTGGGAATGAAGGGCTGGAGAGCAGCCCTGTGGAGAAGGACTTGGGGTAGTGGTGGGTACAAAGCTGATCCCCCAGCAGCAGGGGCAGCAGAGGCAGGTAGGAGATTCTGTCCCTCTGCTGAGAACCCCACCTGCAGGACTGAAAGCCCTCTGCTGTGAGGCCAGGCTGAGAGTGTTGGGGAAAAGAAGCCTCCAAGGAGACCTTCTGGTGGCCTTTCAGGACTGACCAGAAAGCTGGGGACAGACCTTTGAGCAGAGCCTGCTGTGACAGGACGGGGGGGACGAGGGTTTGAATGAAAAGAGGGAGATTCAGCCTAAAGAGAAGGAAGAAATGCTCTGTGCTGAGAGTGGTGAGAGCCTTGCCCAGAGAGGTGGTAGATGCCCCATCCCTGGAACCATTCCATGTGAGGTTATTTGGGGCTGTGGGCAACCTGCTCCAGCTGCAGATGTCCCTGTTGGCTGCAGGGGGGTTGGGCTGGATGACCTCTAAAGGTCCCTTGCAGCCCAAACCATTCTATGATTCCATGATTGATAAAATCTGCTTTTATCATCTGGTCAAGCTCAGCTTTTGCTCTCTGCCATTGAGAACAAAGCCATTTTATCTCCATGGCCAGTGATGGATGATGCTCATTCTCCTTTGTCCACCTTTACACATGCCAGGCTTCACGAGTGAGCCAAAGTAAGAAAGGAATTCACATTTGCTGCCTCTCTGCCATCCCAGCCCTGTGAGAACAGCATCAGGTTCCCCCTCTGAGATTCTCCATTCACTTCCCTCTGGGCTCATCCTGTGCTCGCCACAGAGAGGAGGTTCCAGGAATTCACTGCCATTGTGTAACATTCAGCACTGCATGCAGGAGCTGAGCCGGGGCTGCCTAAGCCCTGAGTGTGCACTGAAGAGAGGGGAAGGCACCTCTGGGGGGCGGGGGTGGGGGGGGAGGTGGTTTGGACCACATAAGTAGAACAGGAGCTGGGTTCCTACCCTCCAGGCTCTGAATCACTGTCAAAAAATGTTTGCCCCTCTCTGTGGAGTTTGCAGGGAGCCTGGGCTTCTAATTTGGACATCTCAGTGAGGTCCACATGGTGAAATAGTGAGGACCCCCCGGTGTGTTTACTTGAACATCCATTAGGGTAAGGCTTTGCCCTCTGTGTCCTCAGGCTCCCCTTTGAGGGGAGCTTCTCTAGGAATGCCTGCTTGTTCCTGTGTTTTTCAGCTTGAGGTTCAACTTTGAAGTAGGACCTGCTTTCACAGCTTGATTTATGTCTGCATGTGTTTATTTTAGGGGCAGCTCTTTCCTTGCTCCTCTCCAGGCTTGGTTCATCTTGCCTGGGTTGGAGGACATGGTTTCCTTGGCTGTGCCACCCTTACAGCAGTCTCTGCAGCTGCAAGCAGCCTGTGCCTCTCTGGGTCTCTGCCCCAGGTTTCTCCTTGTGCAAAATCTGACTTTCCACCTTGGAGACACATCCCTCAGTGATGAGTGTGCTTGAGTTCCTGCTCTGCTTGCCAACACCTTGACTTAAAGAGGGCAGACAGCCTTGGCTCTGCCCATCAGGAAGCCAAGTAGCAGCCTTGGCAGTGCCTGGGGGGGGGGGCTGGGCAGGGATGTTCTTTTATGAGGGGCTTGCAGTGCTAGGGCAAAGAGGAATGGATTGAAGCTTGAGGAGGGTAGATTCAGACTGGATTGTAAGAAGAAATTCCTTACAGTGAGGGTGGTGAGACACTGGAACAGGATGCCCAGGGAAGCTGTGGATGCCTCCTCCCTGGAGGTGTTCCAGGACAGGTTGGAAAGGGCCTTGAGCAGCCTGGGCCAGTGGAAGGTGTCCCTGCCCATGGCAGGGTGATTGGCTCTTTAAGGTCCCTTCCACCCCAAACCATCCCAGGCTTTTGCTGTGTCTGAGCTTAAGCCTGACTTTGTGTTACAGCACAAACCCCTGCCTTCCTAAAGAGCTGGAATGTTCCTGCTCCTGTGACCCCAGGTTTGTGGCCTAGGATTCCAGGGGGACTGAGCAGCCACATTTTGCTCCATGATGAAGCTATCAAAGCCCCTTCATAACTTGGCTCTGTCACTGGTGTTGCTGAGTGCTCTTGGGTAAGATGCATTCACCTCTGGCTGTGGCTGTGTGGCTGTGTGGCTGTGTGGCTGTCTGCAGCACAGAGCAATGAGGCTGCCTTTGCACAATCCTCCCTGGACCACAGCACTGGAAGGGTTTGCCCTTTGAAGAGCTTTTTATTGCTATTATTTCATGGTGCTGCCTGCTGTGTCCATACTGGAAGGTGAGCACTGCTGTGAGCCAGCTAACTCCCCATCAGGAAACTGGACCTTCTCCAGCATGGCTTCTCCAGCTCTTCCAAACCTCTTCTTTAGCAGCTTGTGGTCCCTTCAGCAGCCTCACAGCCTGGGCACCCCTGGTGCTCAGTGTCTCAAGGCTGAACACCTATCTCTGTTGCAGTGACTTCATGCAGCTCCTTCCTTCCACCCCTTGCCCTTTTCCACCCAGGTGTTAGGCAGCTTCCCTTGCTCCCTTTTGTCAAGCCCCTGACTTCTTGTTGGTGGTCCAGGTAACAGGAGTGCTGCAAGTGACCACAGTGTGAGCTCTGGGAGCAGCTGGGATGAGAACAGCTCTGGGGGGAGCAGTTTTAGCATCCATGCAGTTGCAGAGCAGGTTAATTTCTGCTGCTTGGAATCTGTCACAAAATCCCAGCATGGGAGGTGTTAGGAGGGACCTCTGGAGATCATCTGGTACAGCCCCCCTGCTAAAGCAGTGCACCCACAGCAGCTTGCCCAGGAGCACAGTGTCCAGGTGGGTTTGGAATCTCTCCAGAGAAGGAGACTCCACAACCTCTCTGGGCAGCCTGCTCCAGGCCTCCAGCACCCTCACCCCAATGAATTCTTTCCTCCTGTTCAGATGGAACCTCCTGGGCTGCAGTTTGTGCCCACTGCCCCTTGTCCTGTCACTGGCACCACTGACAAGAGTCTGGCCCCAGCCTCTTGCCCCCTACCCTTTAGCTCTTGCTGAGCACTGAGCAGATTCCCTCTGGTAGCCAGGTGGGGCTTGGTCTCTTCTCCCAGGCAACCAGCACCAGAACAAGAGGACATAGTCTCCAGCTGTGCCAGGGGAGGTTCAGGCTGGATGTTAGGAAGAAGTTCTTCATAGAAAGAGAGATTGGCCATTGGAATGTGCTGCCCAGGGAGGTGGTGGAGTCACCATCCCTGGAGGTGTTTAGGAGGAGACTGGATGGGGTGCTTGGTGCCATGGTTGAGTTGATTAGATGGTGTTGGGTGATAGGTTGGACTGGATGATCTCAAAGGTCTCTTCCAACCTGGTCTGGTCTATTCTATTCTATTCTATTCTATTCTATTCTATTCTATTCTATTCTATTCTATTCTATTCTATTCTATTCTATTCTATTCTATTCTATCCTGTCCCATTCCATTCCATTCCATTCCATTCCATTCCATTCCATTCCATTCCATTCCATTCCATTCCATTCCATTCCATTCCATTCCACTCTCCAGGCTCAACAGCCCCAGGGCCCTCAGCCTTTGCTCCTTACAGAGCTTCTCCAGGCCCCTCAGCATCTTTGTAGCCTCTGTTGGTCTCTCTCCAGTAGTTCCTTGTCTCTCTTGAAGTGGGGAGCCCAGAACTGGGCCCAGTGCTCACCAACGCAGTAGTACCACAGAACATCAACCCCTGGCTCCTTCCCTTCAGAGCTGCACCTTTACAGATCTTCACTCTTAACATGTCCAGACCAAGGGGTTCCTTGGTGGACATGCCCCCCACAATGTGCCATTTGTTCTGTACTGGGCATGAACCTTTCCCTCCTCTTCTAGGAGGGACCTGGGGAAGCCAGGAGCTCTGCTGCTTCACAGACATTCCCCCCACACAGCCTCAAACAAGCCATCAAGGATTATTCCTGGAGTGATTAGGGACAAGTTCTAACAAGCCTTCATCATAATGCAGACTATTTAAAGCTTCTGGGGGCTGGGATCAGATGGCAGAGGGCAGGGTAAATGAAAACAGGGTAATTCCTGATGCCAGGGACGTGCTAAAATGGGAGGTGGGGAATGTGGCCGTGGGGCTGGCTGGAAGGAGGGGAACATTATGATAATAGTTAGCATTGCATGGACTGCTTCATGCATTGAAAACACTGCACAGACTCTGACTGGGAGGAACTGGAATGCACTTCATGGCAGCCAGGGGAGAGCTGGGCTTGGGTATTTTTTGGTGTTGATGTAGGACAAGAAGCAGCTCCAGTCAGGGCAGCAGCAGCATGGCTTGGCAGGCACGTGAGTGGGTGGCACTGACTGCTGCTGCAGGGCCAGAGGGATGCAGGCCAGGGGCATGGCTGTGGTGAGTAGAGTGTTCCCTGGGGGCCAGTGGGGAGAGCTGGTGCTGTCATGCCTTCTCTTGCAGCCTCACGAGGATGTGAGAACCTTAAAGTGCTGCTTAAGGCTCCTGGAAGGGACCAACTATTGCCCTGGGCTCCCTGGAAGCTTGGCAAGATGGGAACAAATAGATGCTGTGAGCAGCCCCTCCTGAGCAGCATCTGAGTGCTGTCTTGTGTGACATTTCCTCTTCTAATTCAGGCTGTCCCACAGCACTTTGCTGTCTCTGCTGGTACTTGATGCTGGAGTCTCTTCTCTCTGCATGGAATGGCCTCTCTTGCTTCCTGAGGACTTTCTGGGGTGCTCCTGCTTCTGGACTTCGAGTGCTGGGCAGAGTATTTCATCTGTTTTCCTTGGCATGGCAGCAAAATGGACTCCATGCCTTGCACTCCTCAGTGCTGGTGTTGGGTGCTGCTGCCTTGAGTATTTTCTTGTGCCAGCTCACTTGGCTGCTGCATGCATGGACTGAATCAAAGAATCCCAGCATGGCAGGGGTTGGAAGGGACCTCTGGAGATCGAGTCCAATCCCTCTGTCACCTAGGGCAAGTCACACAGGAATGTGTCCAGGCAGCTTTTGAGTGTCTTTATAGAAGGAGACTCCACAACCTCTCTGGGCAGCCTGCTCCAGGGCTCCAAAACCCTCACACCAAAGAAGTTTTTTCCTCATGTTCAGGTAGAACCTTCTGGGTTCCAGTTTGTGCCCATTTTCCTTTGTCCTGTCCCTGGGCACCACTGAACAGAGTCTGGCCCCAGCCTCTTGCCCCTCACCCTTTAGCTCTTGCTGAGCATTGCTTAGATCCCCTCTGGGGCTGCTCTTCTGCAGGCTCAGCACCCCCAGGGCTCTCAGCCTTTCCTCCTCACAGAGCTGCTCCAGGCCCCTCAGCATCTTTGTAGCCTGCACTGGACTCTCTCCTGTAGTTCCCTGTCTCTCTTGAACTGGGGAGCCCAGAACTTGGGCAATTTCACCCAGAGAGTTTGCAGTGTGCCTCTGGTTAAGAAGCACTTATCATCTGCCCCAGCACTTATCATCTGCCCCAGACTGACCTGGCCAGGGCTGGAACCAGTCTGAGCAGAGATTTGTTAACCCTCACAGTCTCTTCCCCAGGCTCAACAGCCCCAGGGCTCTCAGTCTTTGCTCCACAGAGAGATCATAGAATCAATGAGGTTGGAAGAGACCTCAAAGATCATCAAGTCCAACCTGTAAGATGCTCCAGGCCTCTCAGCATCTTGTTAGCCTGCCCTGGACTCTCTCCAGTAGTTCCCTGTCTCTCTTGAACTGGACACAGGACTGCAGATGCAGCCTCCCTAGGGCAGAGCAGAGCGGGAGGAGAACCCATATTTGAGGAGTTCCTTCTCCTGCTCGCTCCTGCGTGCTCCATACCCAACTGCAGGGCTTGGAAGCCTCACAAGAAGTGCCTTTGTCTTACTGACAGGCTTGGCCTGGGCCAGAAATGTCAGCCCAAGGTGTCAAAGTGAGTCACTGCTCACACATGTATCTGGAGAGGATTTTCCATGCAAGATGCTGAGGTCACTGGCAGCCACGTTGTGCAACTGTCAGTCATGAATCACTTCACCATTGCTGGCTGAGGAAGGCTCAGGCTGTGGAGCTAGCATGTAATTATCTGTAATGACATGAATATAGAACCAATTAATTAATAAGTGAGACATTCTTCCCACTGCCTTGGCCCCCCTTGGGCAGCCTAACTTTGCTTTGTGTGTGTGTGTGTGTGTGCATGCTGTTGGCAGCCTCTGGTAGTGATCTGCTCGTGTTGTTTGGGTTTGTTGTTTTGCAGAGGGGGGGAAGTGAAGCAAATGACTTTTTTGTTGTTGTTGCTGTTGTTGTGTAAAGGAGATGCCAACGGCTTGTGGTGCCAGGTTGGCTCTCAGGAGAGATTTCTTCACAGGAAGGTTTCTCAGGCACAGGAAGAGGCTGCCCAGGGAGGTGGTGGAGTCACCATCCCCTGGAGGTATTTAAGGGACACATGGAGGTGGTGCTTAGGAGGTGATGTAGTGGTGGTGGCTTAGCAGTAGTGATGGGGTTGTGAACTCTGGGTGAGTGGTTGGACTTGAGGATCTCAAAAGGGTTCTTTCAATCTCAACAGCTCTGTGGTTCTAAATCTGGCTACTGTCAGGTAAAGAGGGAGCAGAAGACTCCCTAAGATGGACTCTGCTCTCTGCCCCCTCCCTGCCCCATTGCTTACTTCTCAATCTATTTCATAATCTGTATTCCTCTCCCTGCTTATCTATCCTTTTCCTTTCATTCTCCCTTCCCCCCCTACTCTTCCTCCTCTGTTTTCTTTCCCCTTCCTTCCATCCTCCCCTCATCCCCTACTCTTCCTCCTCCATTTTCTCTCCCCTTTCTTTCATCCTCCCCTCCACCTTACTTTTCCTCCTCTGTTTTCTCTCCCCTTCCTTTCATCCTCCCCTCACTCACTACTCTTCCTCCTCTGTTTTCTCTCCCCTTCCTTCCATCCTCCCATCTCCCCCTACTTTTCCTCCTCTGTTTCCTCTCCCCTTCTCTTCATCCTCTCTTCCCACCCTACTCTTCCTCCTCTGTTTTCTCTCCCCTTCCTTCCATCCTCCCATCTCCCCCTACTCTTCCTCTCTGTTTCCTCTCCCCTTCCCTTCATCCTCTCTTCCCACCCTACTTTTCCTCCTCTGTTTTCTCTCCCCTTCCTTTCATCCTCCCCTCACTCCCTACTCTTCCTCCTCTGTTTTCTCTCCCTTTCCTTTCATCCTCCCCTCCCCCCCCACTTGTCCTCCTCTCTTCTCTCTCCCCTTTGCCCCTCAGAGCAGCCGGTTGTGGGAGATGCTTTTCGTGTTTGCCCGCCAAAGGAATTCTGCGCTCCCTCCATGTAAACATTTCGGTTTCATCATGAGACAGCATTACTCTGTTAGCATTTTTGTGTCTGAATGGGCAGCATATTCTTCTTCTGTTTGTTTCTTCTGGGAGGTTTTTTCTGGGTGTTTTTTGAGTGCCTTAGCTCTTTATGAGCGTTTCCTCCTGCCAATGTTTTGCTGCGCAGCGCCGCCTCGGCTTACTATGAATGTTTTGGTATGAGGCAAAGAGAAATCATATTTCTGGGAGATTCATCCCCTTGGTATGTGCTTTGGGCAAGGCCTTGCCTCCATGAATGTGCCAAAGGCCAGTATTCTCATGGATTGCTGTGAAGACCAGGGCTGGGGCTCGCTTTGGCATCCCCGGAGCGTCCTCGAGGGAGGGGAGCGGGTGAGACAGGACTTGGCCGCGTCGTCTCCGTGGGACAGTAGGCTGCTGAGATCCACAGCAGGCTTGACTTGCAGCACTGAAAGCCATCAGCCTGACAAGCCCATGCCCTGGCTTCAGTAAATCATCAAACCCTCTCCCAGCTGCTGGTCAGTATTGCCAGCCTCAGCAGCCTTCAGAAGCTGTGAGTCAAAGCCTTGGCGAACCGTGGATGCCGCCTGAGAAATCCCCAGGCTGAGTTAGGTGCCTGCTCCGCTCTGTGAGCCCACAGCTCCGCTCAGATGTCACTTGCAGACTGTCCTGTGCAAGCCTGAAGGCTGGAAAATGTGTTTAGTGAGCAAGGTTGTACCTTACACCAGCTTGTGTAGTCCTGCAGTGTGAGGAGTAGATTGACTGGGGCGAAACTGAGTGCGCTGCTGTGCGCTGAGGTGAGCTGGCAGTCTGGGAGGGCACATGAGTAGGGTAGGGAAGAGAGGAGGGATGTCCTCAACTAGTGGTTAACTCAGGCCTTTTGGGCTGCAAACCAGGGGGTTGGAAGTTTCTGATGCCCATAAATGAGAGAAATTATTTCAGAGAGAATGAAGGGTCTGGAGCACAAGTCTTGTGAGGAGCACCTGAGGGAACTGGGGGTGTTCAGCCTGGAGAAAAGGAGTCTGAGGGGAGACCTTTTGCATCTCTGCAACTACCTGAAAGCTTGTTGAAGTGAGGCAGGGTGTTGGTGTCTTCTCTCAAGGAAGAGGTGGTAGGAAAGAAGAAACAGAATCAGGTTGTACCAAGGGAAAGGTTGGACATGTAGAACAATTTCTTCCCCAGAAGGGTTGCCAAGCCCTGGAACAGGCTGCCCAGGGCAGTGGTGGAGTCCCCATCTCTGGAGGGGCTTCAAAGCCAGGTGGATGTGGTGCTGAGTGACATGGTTCAGTGGTGACCTAGCAGTGCTGGTTGGACTTGATGATCTTAAAGGTCTCTTCCAACCTAAACAATTCTATGATGCTAAGGAGGCTGCAGTCTGGAGAGCTGAGGCTGAAGCTTCATTGCTCTGGGTGGAGGAGATACAAGAGAGGTGGGTCTGGTAAGGGAAGGTTGTGGCCATGTGTTACAAGGACTGGGTTGAGGGTTGGACTGGATGATCTTTGAGGTCTATTCCAACTGGGTGTATTCTGGGATTCTGTGGCTGATGGCTCCTCTGAGATCCTGGGAGAAGAGACCAACCCCCACCTGGCTACAACCTCCCTTCAGGGAGTTGGAGAGAGCAAGAAAGTCTCCCCTGAGCCTCCTCTTCTCCAGGCTAAGCAACCCCAGCTCCCTCAGCCTCTCCTCATAGGGATAGTGAAATGCAAGCAAAGCCAACACCAGAAGCCATCTAGAAATACAGCAGTTGGTCTCTTCTCCCAGGCAACCAGCACCAGAACAAGAGGACACGGTCTCAAGCTGTGCCAGGGGAAGTTTAAGCTGGAGGTGAGGAGAAAGTTCTTCCCAGAAAGAGTTGTTGGCCATTGGGATGTGCTGCCCAGGGAGGTGGTGGAGTCCCCATCCCTGGAGGTGTTCAAGAGGGAATTGGATGTGGCACTTGGTGCCATGGTTTAGTCATGAGGTCTGTGGTGAGAGGCTGGACTTGGTGACCTTTGAGGGTCACTTCCAACCTTGGTGATTCTGTGATTCTATGATATGGCAGCTCTTTGGGGTTGTGTGGAGACACCCAGCCAACTCCTCACTTCCACAGGCTGCCCTGTCAGAGCAGTCATAGAATTATCAGGGCTGGAAGGGACCTCAAGGCTCAGCCAGTTCCAACCCCCCTGCCATGGCCAGGGACACCTCACACTACAGCAGGTTGCTCACAGCCACATCCAGCCTGGCTGCAAACACCTCCAGGGATGAGGCTTCCACCACCTCCCTGGGCAACCTGCTTTAAAGGACACCAAGTATGAAACCATTTGGTTAGTTTGTGTTATTTTTTTCCCCTCCCCTCCTTCCCCCTCCTCCCTTCTCCTCAGGTTTCATTCTGTTTTGCCACGAGAAGGGAGGCCACAGGGGAAGCACAAAGGCAAACAAAGCTGAAAAACTGTTTATTGTTTTCTGGGTTTTACTGAAAGGAACAAAAAATAGGGGGGGAAAAAACCCAAACTTGAGGGAGGAGGGGAGGAGAAAATGCTCATAAATTCATTTTCTTTTTGAAGAAAAGCCACTGTTCATTGAAAAAAAAACACCCAAACCAAACCCTAACATTCAAATGCTTTGACCAACTCTTGCTCTTGCTTGAGCAATTCCATGCATGGAGAGAGAAGTTTGGGTTCAGAATTCTAAGGCCTGGCTCCATGTCCCTTTTGGAATCCCCAATGTAGGCAAATTTGTGTGGGCTCTACAAGAGCTCCTGCAGCATAATGAGGCTGCTTGTTTGCAGCAGCCCTTTCTGCCCTCCTCACGACGTGTTTAGCTTTCAGTGACTAACCAGAACGATGATTAAGACCTGGGCAGCAGTCTCTTGCCTGCAGGGGTAGTCAAACTCCCATCCCCACCATGAATAGTTAGCTATAGACAGTTTGCCATGTTTTCTTCGAAGGTTTTTTGGACAGCCTTAACCTGGTTTTCCAGGAACCTCCTCTCCCTTGTACTTGGAAAGTGTTATTAAGTAGTGAGAGCCTTTCTCTTTCCATCCCTGTAACGCTTCCCAAGGGTGCAGATGAAAGGCAAAGTCCAGTGATTCAGCACTGAACACAGCACACAGCACAAACATAGCACTGAGCATAAGCACAGCCATGTGAGAAAAGAGAGGAGGGAGGAAAAGGTTGGGGACCAGGAGGCTGTCGAATACTGTGGCCCCCTTCATGTGCACCCAGTTGTGGTGTCTCTTCCTAGATCACTCTGGCTTGGAGCTAAAGGATGTGAGCAAGCTGGAGGCTTGGGCACAGGGGAACCAAGGGCAAGTGTAGGGTCCTGCCCCTGGAGAGGAACAACCTCCTGCACCAGTGCAGGGCAGGGGTGACCTGATGGGGAGCAGCTCTGTGGAGAGAGACCTGGGAATGCTGGTGGGTAACAGAAGTTCACCACAGGCCAGCAATGTGCTCTTGGGGGCCAAGAAGTCCAATGGTCTCCTGGGGTGCATTAAGAAGAGTGTGACCAGCAGGTCAAGGGAGGCTGTTCTCACCCTCTGCACTGCCCTGCTGAGGCCACATTTGGAGTATTGTGTTCAGGTCTGGGCTCCCCAGTTCAAGAGAGGCAGGGAACTACTGCAGAGACTCCAGTGGAGGCTACAAGGATGCTGAGGGGCCTGGAGCATCTCTGTGAGAAGGGAAGGCTGAGAGCCCTGGAGTGGTTTATCCTGCAGAGGAGCAGCCCCAGAGGGGATCTTCCCATTTCAGAGTGGGGGCCCAGAGGATGGGACCAGACTCTTTTCAGTGGTGCCCAGTGGCAGGACAAGGTGCAGTGGGCACAAACTGGAACCCAGGAGGTACCACCTGAATGTGAGGAAAACTTTCTTTGCTGTGAGGGTTTTGAAGCCCTGGAGCAAGGCTGCCCAGAGAGGTTGTGGAGTCTTCTCCCTCTGGAGAGATCCCAACCCCCCCTGGCCATTGTGCTCCTGGGCAAGCTGCTGTGGGTGCCCTGCTTTGGCAGGGGGGCTGGACTGGATCATCTCCAGAGGTCCCTTCCAATCTCTGCCATTCTGTCATTCTGAGACCTGGCCTTCAGTTGTGTGCCAGAATGTGGGGCTGCTATTCAGGAGACCCAAACTGGACCTGGAAGCTGAAGGGCATGTGGCTGTGTGTGATCTGGGTGGGATCAAGCAGGTCAGAGAAGCATCTTCTTCTGAAGCCCTCAAACAACTGTCCCCTCCTCCACAACTCCCAACCAGTTAATGCTTTGCTTTCTGTCCCTGTGGGGTGCACTCTGCCCTTTCCCAACAATGCCTGGATTTTCTTTCCATTCAAATGTGATGGGCTCCCAGTTTTTCCCATTAAAAACTGCATGTTTCTGAAATGCCTTTTTTTTTTTTCCCACCCCCCATCCCATTTCTCTTTGACATAGAAACTTCTGCTCTGTTCGAAGTGGCAGCAGCAGCAGCAGCAGCTTTTTAACCCTCCCTGAAGAACTTCCTTCTGTTAACAAGGACACAACCTAAATCTCTCTCAGGAACTCTTTGTCCCCCATTGCCCTTGCTGAAAGAATTCTGATTTCTGGAGTTATTCCTCTTCCCCCTTGTGGGGTTTTTTTCCCCCCTCCCTCCCCTTTCTCACCTCTCCATCTCCAGAGTGATTCCCTATCTTTGTGCAGCCACAAGGCTTTGGTGAGAGTGATCTTTCTGACCATGGAAAGGAAGAGAAATGGCAGAGTGGTTTAGCTGGGACTGAAGAAGTGATTTAAGCCAAGGCTGAGCTATAGGGAGAAGCCTTCTGGAACCAAAAGCTGCCGTGCTCCTGCAGCCTCTCGGAGCTTAATAGCTTCGTCAGTCCGACACACAGCCCCACAAGAACTTCTGAATGGATCTCATTTGCTAACAAATTCCACAGCCTTGCCAGCTCTCGGGCTTCTGCTCCATTAGATTTTATTATAGGACGTTTTACATAATGGGAGAACACAAACAGGAGACTTGGAGCCACAGTTTCAGAGCTCTTTGTTCTGGGGTTGGGAAATCAGTTTCCAGATGTGGGCCATGTTGGCAGTTTTTTTCC